>NC_092725.1:141262617-141562617 GCF_047496885.1 Scyliorhinus torazame
GAAGGATGGCTGCACCCAGGGTCACACGTGGGTGGTACAGGGACAATAGTGGCGATCGACCGGGCCTGGCACACAGCAGCGAATGGCCTTTCTTCCCGCAGGCCTTGCAGAGCGTGCTCTGCGCCGGGCAGCGCTGCCGGGGGTATTTTGTCTGTCCGCAGAAGTAGCACTTTGGTCCCCCGGGATTGGTTGGCTGCCACGCGGCGCAGGCCTGGGGCTGGCTGGGGGCGGTCGCTGATGGGGTCCACGATGGGGTATTCACTTGCGGGGTCCATGATGCCCAGGAGGGGTGGGCCGTGCGGTCGGGGGCATACGCCTGTACATTGCGTGAGGCGACTATGAGCAAGATCGCTAGTTTCTTGGTCGCCGCGAGGCCGAGGGTAGCCCCTTCTCAGAGGCGCTGGCGGATGTAGGCCGACCCTATGCCCGTAACAAACGCGTCTCTAACTAGCAGGTCAGAATGTTCAACGGCCGAAACGGCCTGGCAATCACAGTCTCTCACTAGGACGTGCAGGGCACGCCAGAAATTTTCCACAGACTCACCGGGGAGTTGATGCCACGTGGACAGGAGGTGCCTGACGTATATTTTGTTAGTCTGCTGAGTGTAGTTCTCCTTCAGTAGCGCCATGGCCGCAGCGTAGGTCGGCGCGTCCCGGATGAGGGGAAAGATATCGGAGCTCAGCCGTGTGTAAAGGATCTGGAGCTTCTGTGCCTCTGAGGGTGGGTCTGTCGCAGATCCAATGTATGCTTCAAAGCAAGCTAGCCAATGTGCGAAGGCCGACTTGGCGTTGTCTGCTCGAGGGTGCAGCTGCAGGCGATCAGGCTTGATGCGGAGATGCATCGTTATAAAATCTCTGCGTAATAAATTGATGCACTATCAATTACGACGAGGCGAGAGTAGAGTGATTCCCGTACCAGCCTCCCCGAACATGCGCCGGAATGTGGCGACTCAGGGCTTTTCACAGTAACTTCATTTGAAGCCTACTTGTGACAATAAGCGATTTTCATTTCATTTCATTTTTCATGTGGAGCCTCCCGCAGCTGCTGCCGAAATGGCTGCAGCTCGGAGAGCACACACATTTATACTCCGCCTACTGGCCGGAGCCAGCAGGCAGGGATCTACCCCTGTACCTGTAGTACAGGGGCCTTACCGTAATACCCCTCATATACAATACAATAGTGGTGACTACCACAGGACTTAGTGGTAAAAACTGGGCGGCATGGTCAAGTTGGGCCGAAGGGCCTGTTTTCATGCTGCAAATCTCTATGATACCATGGGGATTGCAACAATCCTCTCAAGGAAGGAGGTTAAGACAATAGGTGCACAACTTTGAGTTGCACTCTAAGTGGCAGACGTCTGGCAACAAGCTACCCACGGGGAGCCTCGGCAAAATTCTTAGCTTGGGTAGAATGTAAGTAAGTTAAAATGAAAAAAAGCTTTCGAAACAACATATGACTGTTGCATTGTTTAATAAATAATTGCAAAACCCTACTTCAATGGAAGTAGCATCTGGTAAAATGTTGAAGTGATGCCCTGCTACCAATTCAGACTTTTTTGTTACTTTAGTGTAAGCCAGATAATGGAACTTCTGAGCCCATTGTGCTCAAAGTCAGGGCGAGACCTTATCAGTATTTAAAGTGGCGAAGACAAAAACCTTACTCCAATAAATGAGCCATTATGTCTGTGGTGTATTTGAAGACATTTTGCTACTTGCTCGAGGGGATTTGTGTGTACTAAAACTTTCACATTTGACCATCCCCTCTCTTGAGTTTAGACTGGAGCGATCATTTTAAAAGCCAGCACTGCCAGGGGTCCCTGACAGCATGTTGTCGTAATAAAATAACCACTTATGCCTTTTCTGGTTCTTCACTCAGTCGGGGTGGAAGGGGAGGACAGAGGAAGAAGAATGCGAACTAATGATGAGATATTTACATAATAAATATGCTTCTCAAAGTTAAATTGCGCCCATGGAGAAACTATCCCTGAAGCAACAAAAGAACTGCCTTTGTGACTGAGCTCAGCAGCAGTTACCAGATCGGCAGCATTTTCAATTTGCCTGAGGCTTGTTCAAACTTCGGCATACTGCCCTTTGCTACACACACAGGAGCATGCCTTCTGCTGAGGCAGCAGATTCAGACAGAAGGAGCGCAGCTCAAATAAATGACATTTAATTTAGTGTAGTTTTGTTTGCTGGCTCGGATCGCATTCCTTATCACATTTACCCAGAGATGTACAGTAGGTGGAATTTGTTCGGAACAAAGCCAGCGAACAATGTGAAAGGGTAGGCTGTTGGCGTCAGATTGATTAAGTCAGTGCACGTGTCTGGAGAAGGAGACATTAGGTTTAATCACCCTGGCTTGGATTTCCTCAGATAAACGGCTTGAAAAACGCCTGTACAAAGCTCTACAGACTCTCTCCTTTCCAGAGGCACAGTAAAAGCTGTACAATGATTCAGAATGAACCCCGCACGGAATTCGAGGAATGAAGCTTCTTAATATGAAATATCCAAAAATAGAAATTGCAATGATTCTTTGTAAAGATAAAAGTCCTTTTAGCAATCTTTTCTGGGATGGATATGCTCATTGTTTTTAACTTCACTCTTAGAAAGGTAATGATTTTTTAAAACATACTTTTTATTTCACAGTAACTTCATTGCAGTGTTAATGTAAACCTATTTGTGACAATAATAAAGAATATAAGGATTACTATATTCAGAAAATGTTCAATTATGACATAAAATTAGGTCAAATAAATATGTACAATTTTTAGAGAAATATCCCCACAACCCAGCCCCACCTATCCCATAATTACCCCAAACCCTCCCCCCAGCCTCTCTCCCCCAGCACCCCTCCCCCACAACCACCTAATTGCTGATGACTGTAATGATATGTATCGTGCATGTGTAGTAAAGGGTTAACAACAGAAACTATGTGTAACTCAACACTAGATGGCATTACTACGTTATTGTATATAAGGAGCGCACCTTGCTCTACCGAACCTACAATACGACCACTGGGCAGCAACGGCAGAAAGAGTGAGGGGATGGGTCCAAGAACCCGACACAGATTGGACACAGGTGGAGGAGGCATCCTGTAAAGGAACAACCCTGCGGGCCCTGGCCACAGCAGCACTCCCATCCTCCTCAACAAGGTACACAACGAGCCCAGTGGTAGCGGCCACGCTGAGAACGTGGACCCATTTGAGACAGCACTTCGGGATAACCAAAATGTCCCCAATGGCCCCCATCCGCGGCAATCACAGATTCCCCCCAGCCATGCTAGATGTATAAGTTATTGTATATATTGTACATAAGGCAGCATCTCTAGAAATTCAGGGAGAACATGGTGAGAAGATGATGCGTAGCTGAGGGAGATTTCATTGCAGAAACATAGCACGAGGTAGAGTCATCGTGTAGTTTAATAGTTAGAGGGAATATTGATTACTGTACTACAGATTCAGTATTATTAGTTTATTATCTGTTACTTAGTAAAGTGTGCGAACCTAATTAACTTTAGTAGTGTAAAATAAATTTGTTTTGATTTAAACTTTTTATTTTTATGTTCTTTGTCAACACTACATATTTGACTATCTTGGAAAACAAGGCAAGGAACATAACAATGACAACCAGCTCCTTATAGAAGGCAATCGACAGCAGCCACCTGGAGTAAATCCCCTCCTCTAATCCCCTTATGGCATACCGCTGCCGGGATTCTCCGAGCCCGCGCCGGGGCGGAGAGTCGCCGCAGGCGTGGGAAATTCCCGCCACGCCGCTCCAATGCCGGGCTGCCGATTCTCCAGTCGCCGCGCCGCCGGTTGGGGGGCCGCTGAAATAGGTGGCGATTCACCGCGGGCGACCGGCCGAACTCTCGCCGGCGTGGTTTACATCTGGTACCACCCGGCGGGAGCTCAGACCTGCGGAATTCCACAAATCCCTCAATTATGCAAAGCCTTCGGTGGCACCGATGCCCTCCATCCGAGCAAGACCTGCCTCCAGGCTGGTGGGGAGGCGAAGGCCTCAGCCTTCTTCCCCTCCTGAAGCCCTAGGAAGTCCAACACTCCAAAAATCGACACCACTGGGCACGGCTCCACCGTAACTCCCACAATCTCCGGAATTGTTTCGAAGAAGGAAGCCCAGACCTTAACCAATTTAAAGCGAGGCCAGGCCTCCTTGAGAAACGCTCACATCTCTCACCTACACCCGAAAAGAACCCACTCATACATGCCCTGGTCATGTGTGCCCTATGTACCCGTGACTGTGCAATGGTCCCGATTTAACACTGCTGTGCAGGCTCCGGGGGAGTCAGTAGCGGACTTTCTAACATGGCCTGAAGGCTGGATGATCAGTGCGAGTTCAGTGCGAGTTCAAATGTTAAGGGACCATTTGGTGTGTGGGATTAACAATGTGGTCACTCAGAGGAAGTTATTGGTAGAATCTACACTGGACTTGAAAAGAGCTATGGAGCTCGCCCTGTCGCGTGAGAACTCCAGGGTTCTGTTGACTACTGCATCCATAATGTTGGTCGACCCCTGTATAGGAGTGCAGCGCCCAGAGGCAGCACGGTGGCACAGTGGGTTAGCCCTGTTGCCTCATGGCGCTGAGGTCCCAGGTTCGATCCCGGCTCTGGGTCACTGTCCGTGTGGAGTTTGCACATTCTCCCCGTGCTTGCGTGGGTTTCGCCCCCACAACCCAAAGATGGGCAGGGTAGGTGGATTGAACATGCTAAATTGCCCCTTAATTGGAAAAGATGAATTGGGTTCTCTAAATTTTTTTTTAAAGGAGTGCAGCGCCCTCTCAGGGCAGTGGTTGCATGACCAGATTGCCACCAAAACAGCAGCCACCTGCACAATGCCGCGTCAAGGGTCACCACAGACCAGTGTGACACCTCCCCAGAGGACGATGGGGAGCACCAGCGGTATTGCCAAGCCTGCCATTGCAGAACGTGTGGCAACCAAGGCCGCCATAAACCAGCAAAGAACACGCTGCCCTGGGCAGACAATAAGGTTGCCCCAAGCCGGGGCCTTGTACATGGCCCATCCTGAGATTGATGACTTGATGCAGCTGAATTGCATCACGGCCTCTAAAGTGGCACCGATTCGGGTCAGACTTCAAGTCAACGGGCACGCCCTCGTAATGGAGATCGACACGGGGCTGCGTTCTCCATCATTGGTCTGCAGATCTTCCACCGGCTTCGCATGGGAATCCTGCCTTTGTGCTTATGCGAGACTAAGGCCAGGTTAGCGACAAAGACTGGGCAACCTCTGAACATTGTCAGAACCACCGTGACCCTGGTGACCCACTGGCAGCAGACAGTCAGACTGCCACTAATACTGGTGTAGGGACCAGGGTCCAATCTGTTGGGCCGTGACTGGCTGCGAACACTTCGTTTGGACTGACAGCAGGTGGGTATGGGCAAGCTCGGAAATACCAGGAGGTATTTCAGGAGGGACTGGGTAAAATAAAAGAGGCCAAAGCATGGATTTACTTATACCCGGTTCCCCAGCCCAAATACTTCAGAGTACGACCCGCCCCCACGCCTTGCTCGCGGAGGTGGAGACTGAGTCACGGTGCCTGCAGAGTTTCGGCTTCATCCACCCGGTCCGATTTGCGGAGTGGGTCAGGCTAGTGGTCCTGGTGCCGAAGCCGCAAAGGTCGGTTCGCTTCTGTGGCGATTAGAAAATGATGTGGAGATGCTGGCGTTGGACTGGGGTGAGCACAGTACGAAGTCTTACAACACCAGGTTAAAGTCCAACAGGTTTGTTTCGATATCACTAGCTTTCGGAGCGCTGCTCCTTCCTCAGGTGAATGAAGAGGTCTGTTCCAGAAACATATATATAGACAAATTCAAAGATGCCAAACAATGCTTTGAATGCGAGCATTAGCAGGTGATTAAATCTTTACAGATCCAGAGATGGGGTAACCCCAGGTTAAAGAGGTGTGAATTGTCTCAAGCCAGGACAGTTGGTAGGATTTTGCAGGCCAGATGGTGGGGGGTGAATGTAATGCGACATGAATCCCAGGTCCCGGTTGAGGCCGCACTCATGTGTGCGGAACTTGGCTATAAGTTTCTGCTCGGCGATTCTGCGTTGTCGCGCGTCCTGAAGGCCGCCTTGGAGAACGCTTACCCGGAGATCAGAGGCTGAATGCCCTTGACTGCTGAAGTATTCCCCGACTGGAAGGGAACATTCCTGCCTGGTGATTGTTGCACGATGTCCGTTCATTCGTTGTCGCAGCGTCTGCATGGTCTCGCCAATGTACCACGCTTCGGGACATCCTTTCCTGCAGCGTATGAGGTAGACAATGTTGGCCGAGTCGCACGAGTATGTACCACGTACCTGGTGGGTGGTGTTCTCACGTGTAATAGTGGTATCCATGTCGATGATCTGGCACGTCTTGCAGAGATTGCCATGGCAGGGTTGTGTGGTGTCATGCTCACTGTTCTGAGGACTGGGTAGTTTGCTGCAAACAATGGTTCGTTTGAGGTTGCGCGGTTGTTTGAAGGCAAGTAGTGGGGGTGTGGGGTTGACCTTGGCAAGATGTTCATTGTCATCAATGACGTGTTGAAGGCTGTGAAGAAGATGACGTAGTTTCTCCGCTCCGGGGAAGTACTGGACGACGAAGGGTATTCTGTCGGTTGTGTCCCATGTTTGTCTTCTGAGGAGGTCGGTGCGGTTTTTCGCTGTGGCGCGTTGGAACTGTCGATCGATGAGTCGAGTGCCATATCCCGTTCGTACGAGGGCATCTTTCAACGTCTGTAGATGGCTGTTACGCTCCTCCTCGTCTGAGCAGATCCTGTGTATACGGAGCGCTTGTCCATAGGGGATGGCTTCTTTAATGTGTTTAGGGTGGAAGCTGGAGAAGTGGAGCATCATGAGGTTATCCGTGGGTTTGCGGTAAAGCGAAGTGCTGAGGTGACCGCCCTTGATGGAGACGAATGTGTCCAAGAATGCAACTGATTTTGGAGAGTAGTCCATGGTGAGTCTGATGGTTGGATGGAACTTATTAATGTCATCGTGTAGTCGTTTCAGTGATTCTTCGCCGTGGGTCCAAAGGAAAAAAATGTCATCGATGTATCTGGTGTATAACGTCGGTTGAAGGTCCTGTGCGGTGAGTAGGTCCTGTTCAAACTTGTGCATGAAGATGTTGGCGTATTGGGGTGCGAATTTGGTCCCCATGGCTGTTCCGTGCGTCTGGATGAAGAACTTGTTGTCGAAGGTGAAGACGTTGTGATCCAGAATGAAGCGGATGAATTGCAGAATTGCGTCTGGAGATTAGCAGTTGTCGGTGTTGAGTACTGAGGCTGTTGCAGCAATGCCATCGTCATGGGGGATGCTGGTGTAGAGTGCCGAGACGTCCATTGTGACGAGGAATGTTCCTGGTTCAACTGGTCCATGGGTGCTGAGTTTCTGTAGGAAGTCCGTCGTGTCGCGACAGAAGCTGGGCGTACCTTGTACGATGGGTTTCAAGATGCCCTCGATGTAGCCAGAGAGGTTCTCACACAGGGTCCCATTGCCTGAAACGATAGGGCGGCCTGGTGTGTTGGCCTTATGTATTTTCGGGAGGCAGTAGAGATCTCCAATGCGGGGAGTATGTGGGATGAGAGTACGTAGGGTGCTCTGAAGATCTGGATCCAAGGTCTTGATCAGTCTGTTAAGTTGGCGGATGTGTTCCTTGGTCGGATCTGCGGGTAACTGTCTGTAGTGTTCTTGGTTGTTCAGTTGTCGGTATACATCTTTGCAGTCCCCCCCCCCCCCCCCCCCACAGAAAGCCATGTTTAGCCTGTCTACGTTTTGGAAAAACGCCTTGGGGTTGAAGATCGGGATGGATCCAAACAGGAAGAGGAGCATAAGAACTAGGAGCAGGAGTAGGCCATCTGGCCCTTCGAGCCTGCTCCGCCATTCAATGAGATCATGGCTGATCTTTTGTGGACTCAGCTCCACTTTCCGGCCCGAACACCATAACCCTTAATCCCTTTATTCTTCAAAAAACTATCTATCTTTATCTTAAAAACATTTAATGAAGGAGCCTCTACTGCTTCACTGGGCAAGGAATTCCATAGATTCACAACCCTTTGGGTGAAGAAGTTCCTCCTAAGCTCAGTACTTTCATCTTGATCGTCTGCACTATTCCCGCCAGGGAGAGAGGAAGTGAGCCCTACCGTTGAAGGTCTTTTCTTACTTCCTCCACCAGGCTGGTCAGGTTCCACTTTGGATCTGTGTCCAGTCTCGAGCTATTTGAATCCCCAGGTAACAGAATCTGTTCTGGGCCGTTTTAACTGCAGCCCCATCAGCTCTGGTGCCTCCCCATTTTAGGTTCACTGGGAATGTCTCGCTTTGCCTAGGGTAAGTTTGTAGCCCGAGAAGGTTCGAAACTCTTTCAGCACTTGCAGTATTGCCGTCAGTCCCTCCTGACACAGAGGAGCAGGTCATCTGCATAGAGTGAGACTCTGTGCTCTCTGTCTCCTCTCCGGATACCCTTCCAGCTTTTTGCGGAATCCGGATCTCGCCATCGGGAGCGGGCCGGGATCCGGATCTCACCATTGGGAGCGGGCCGGAATCCGGATCTCGCCATCGGGAGTGGGCCGGAATCCGGATCTCGCCATCGGGAGCGGGCCGGGATCCGGATCTCGCCATCGGGAGCGGGCCGGAATCCGGAACTCGCCATCGGGAGCGGGCAGGAGCCTGATCTCGCCATCGGGAGCGGGCCGGGATCCAGATCTGGCCATTGGGAGCGGGCCGGAATCCGGATCTCGCCATCGGGAGTGGGCCGGAATCCGCATCTTGCCATTGGGAGTGGGCCGGAATCCGGATCTTGCCATCGAGAGCGGGCCGGAATCCGTATCTCGCCATCGGGAGCAGGCCGGAATCTGGATCTCGCCATCGGGAGCGGGCCGGGATCCGGAGCTCGCCATCGGGAGCGGGCAAGAGCCTGATCTCGCCATCGGGAGCGGGCCGGGATCTGGATCTCGCCATCGGGAGCGGGCAGGAGCCTGATCTCGCCATCGGGAGCGGGCCGGGATCCGGATCTCGCCATCGGGAGCGGGCAGGAGACTGATCTCGCCATCGGGAGCGGGCCGGGATCCAGATCTCGCCATCGGGAGCGGGCCGGAACCCGGATCTCGCCATCGGAAGTGGGCCGGAATCCGGATCTTGCCATCGAGATCGGGCCGGAATCCGGATCTCGCCATCGGGAGCGGGCCGCGATCCGGATCTCGCCATCGGGAGCGGGCCGGAATCCGGAACTCGCCATCGGGAGCGGGCCGGAATTCGGAACTCGCCATCCGGAGCGGGCAGGAGCCTGATTTCGCCATCGGGAGCGGGCCGGAATCCAGATCTCGCCATCGGGAGCGGGCCGGAATCCGGATCTCGCCATCGGGAGCGGGCCGGAATCCTGATCTCGCCATCGGGAGTGGGCCTGAATCCGGAATCCGGATCTCGCCATCGAGAGCGGGCCGGAATCCGTATCTCGCCATCGGGAGTGGGCCGGGATCCGGATCTCGCCATCGGGAGCGGGCCGGAATCTGGAACTCGCCATCGGGAGCGGGCCTGGATCCAGATCTCGCCCTTGGGAGCGGGCCGGGATCCGGATCTCACAATTGGGAGCGGGCCGGAATCCGGATCTCGCCATCGGGAGCGGGCCGGGATCCGGAACTTGCCATCGGGAGCGGGCCGGAATCCGGAACTCGCCATCGGAAGAGGGCCGGAATCGGGATCTCGCCATCGGATGAGGGCCGGAATCGGGATCTCGCCATCGGGAGCGGGCCGGAATTCGGATCTCACCATCGAGAGCGGGCCGGAATTCGGATCTCACCATCGGGAGCGGGCCGGAATCCGGATCTCGCCATCGGGAGTGGGCCGGAATTCGGATCTCACCATCGGGAGTGGGCCGGCATCCGGATCTCACCATTGGGAGCGGGCCGGAATCCGGATCTCCTTACGCTCATTAATCTTCTGCCATCCGAGGATGGAGATAGCGGCCTGTAAAGGAACGAGCTTGGGGGCGTTGGTGACGGCACCGCTGCCGCTCTCGCCATCAAAGTATACCACGAGCCCGGTGGTGGCGGCAACATTAAGGATCTGGGGCCAGTGGAGACGGCATAGGGGTGCAGTGGGAGCCTCGGTGTGGTCCCCGATCAGGGGTAACCACCGGTTTGTCCCGGGGAAGATGGACGGGGGGTTCCAGGGCTGGCATCGGGCGGGGATTGGAAGAATGGGGGACCTGTTCATTGACGGGACATTTGCGAGCCTAGGGGCACTGGAGAAGTTTGAGTTACCCCCGGGAAATGCATTTAGATATATGCAGGTGAGGGCTTTTGTGAGGCGACAGGTCAGGGAATTCCCGTTGCTCCCGGCACAAGAAATTCAAGACAGGGTGATCTCGGGTGTATGGGTCGGGGAGGGCAAGGTTTCGGCAATACACCAGGTGATGAAAGAAGAGGGGGAAGCCCTAGCAGAAGAGTTGAAGGCTAAATGGGAGGAGGAGTTGGGGGAGGAGATCGAGGAAGGTTTGTGGGTTGATGCCCTGGGTAGGGTTAATTCCTCCTCCTCATGTGCCAGGCTTAGCCTGATACAATTTAAGGTGGTTCACAGAGTGCACTTGACGGGGGCGAGGTTGAGTAGGTTCTTTGGGGTAGAGGACAGATGTGGAAGGTGCTCAGGGAGTTCGGCGAACCATGTCCATATGTTTTGGTCATGCCCGGCACTGGAGGGGTTTTGGAGAGGAGTGGCGGGAGCAATATCTCAGGTGGTGAAAGTCCGGGTCAAGCCAAGCTGGGGACTAGCAATATTCGGAGTAGTGGACGAGCCGGGAGTGCAGGAGGCGAAAGAGGCCGGCATTCTGGCCTTTGCGTCCCTGGTAGCCCGGCGAAGGATCTTGCTGATGTGGAAGGAGGCGAAGCCCCCTAGCGTGGAGGCCTGGATAAACAACATGGCTGGGTTCATAAAGCTGGAGAGGATTAAGTTTGCCTTGAGAGGGTCTGCGCAGGGTTTCTACAGGCGGTGGCAACCGTTCCTAGACTATCTCGCGGAGCGTTAGAGGAAGGTCGGTCAGCAGCAGCAGCAACCCTGGGGGGGGGGGGGGGGGGGGGGGACGAGAGATTGTTTGAGGGGATGGATGAGCAGGAAATAACATGGAGGGTGGGGAAAACTGGCACGTGCGGGCGAGAGCTAGTGTATAAAGCTATGTAAATATACCATTTTGCCACGTATATATCTTGCTCAGTGCGATTTTGTGTTATTTTGTTACGGGGTGGTGGGGGGGCGGGGGTTATTGTTTGTAAGGGGAAAAAATTGTGTTGTTAAAAAACTTTAATAAATATATATATTTTTAAAAAATTATCTTCTGCCATCCTTCCGATGTGCTGGCAGTGGCATAGTGGTGTTGTCGCTGGACTAATAATCCGGAGACCCAGGGTAATGATCTGGGGACCCAGGCAGATGATGAAATTTATATTCAGTAAAATATCTGGAATAAAAAATGTTTAATGATGACCATGAATTGATTGTCGGAAAAAAACATCTGGTTCACTAATGTCCTTTAGGGAAGGAAATCTGCTGTCCTTACCTGGTCTGGCCTCCATGTGACTCCAGACCCACAGCAATATGGTTGACTCTTAAATGCCCTCTCAAGGCCAATTAGGGATGGGCAATAAACTCTGGCACAGCCTACGATGCCTAGGTCCCATGAATGAATAACAAAACCCTCCCTATCCAGTGCCTTTCAGCCTGAGCTAAGTAGCGCACAATCTCAGTGCCTTGTTTGATCAGAGCTAAAATGCCACCAGCAAAACCACTTACTTCCACTATGCATGTCACCTAGCCTTGCCCTTACCCAATCTACATTGCTGCTTGAAACTTTAATCCATACCTTTAGCGCCTCCAGTATTTTCTTCCACCAAACTTTCATTGCGCACAAACTATAATTCATTCAAACCTTCAACCTGTCTTGCACCATGTTTTGCTCAGTCATCTCTCCAATCTTTTCTGACCTCAATGGCTCACTGTTCCCCCAGTGTTGGAATCCTTGTGGCTCATATAAATCTTTTCCTGGACCTTGCCTCTTCTTACCTCCACACCATGCGCAGACCCCTGACTCCTTATCTCCTCTCCTCTTTCCGTTCCGACTCCCCATCTTCCCACTGCCATCAGTGTGCTATCAATGCTGAAGCATTTTGTTGCTTTGTCCCTCACCAACCCACTCCTCCACGTCTTGCTGCTTCTGCCCCACTGTTGGAAGTCACCTCAAAATTATGTTTCATTCCTAAATCCTCTAATATAGCACAATGACCTTTTTCTGTGAAACACCTTAGACTTATTCTGCAATATTGATGCTCTATAGATAGTGTAACGGTGCTATACCGAAACTAATTGATTTTCTGTAACCTAAATACTCAACTGAGTATTTGATACACTTGAACAAATGAGCAATATTTCCTTCTCTCTGCTTCCAATCAATTGAATATCGTCGAGACTACTCTCCTCTCTCTTTCTCCCTCTCCACCAGCTGCAAGAGTGACTGTTGATTATATATTGTCGGTTCCACTGTCTGGACTCTTGATGTGTGCCTGCAATTCTATCAGTTGGTTCAAGGATTATCACCATGCCTATTCTGCCCAATGTGCTTGCTGTACCAGCAATGGCAACTCAATGAAATGTATCAGTGATAAGGATTGTGGTGTTACAAATGCACTATCATGGCCAAATAGTCAGCTTTTCTAGTCCTTTCCGCTCCACCAGCCATGGAAAATCTGCTCAATAAGCCTAATCTGCCACTGTGTGAGCAGAGTGCCACTTGCACAGCAGTACCAAGTTTACAATTTGCATTGCTAAACAAGTTCTGTTTAATTTGATGTAAGCAATAACCCTCGTCGCCATTCATTTTCCTCATTGCATTTCTTACGACTGTGGCAAAAATCTAATTAGAGAAAAACACTATTATTGCTGCCTCGCAAGGTGAAGAAAAGTAGAAATGAGGAAATAACTCAGGGCCCTAAAGTAATTTCAAAATTTACAAAAATGCAGTTCAAAGATATTTAAATGTAGAAGCCTGACCTCTATTTATAAACCAAACTATAAAACTTCCTATATGGTGTTGTTTTGAACATTGAAGAAATTCTCTGATTTACTGGGTGACTTACGAGAATTTTAGATAATCCTTGGGGTATGTAATGGACTTACATTAAAGAAAAATCATTTGCAGCACTTAACACATGAAATCTCATGCCGGCTATTAGTTTTATAAGATACATCATAAAAACTCAACGTACACTTCAAATGCTAGAAATGTTCAGGCATTACAGCGCTCACCACAGCGCTCAGCTAGTTATGAAACAAGGGAAGGAGGTGTCCTGACAATTCATAAAAGCAGGAAACGTGGCGTATAGAAATAATAATTTAGCAGTATAGAAATTGAGTATTGCTGTGAAAACGATTGGTTGTCTAAGCTTTTTGTCTGGCATTCACCAGGATAGAATCGTAAGATAAAGGTTAGGAGGGGTTATTGGGTTACGGGGATAGGGCTTAAGTGGGTTGGTGCAGACTCGATGGGCCGAATGGCCTCCTTCTGCACTGTATGTTCTATGTTCTAAAGGAACAATAATTTATGCTGCAAGAGAAGAGAGTACTAATTGGTTGGCAAGTGGACTCTAATTGGTTAAAGCATTGCCATGGAGAATGCACCAGAGGACAGTTAACTGCCAAGCTATTGTTCAAATGAAAACCAAGCAGGTTGACTCTCATTGGTCAAGACATTACCATGGGGAATTCACCAAAGAAAGGCTGTTCTCCAAGCTTTTGATTGGTGAAAAAGGCACTGTAATAACCTTCACGGGTAATAACTTTGAGGAGTACAAGCTCCCCCGCTAGTTACCCGTGCTTGTATAAAAGTCAGCCAGTCTGGAACTGACCGACAGGAGAGATTACCTGGTGAAGTTCTACTAGTACTCATGTATATAATTGTTGTAAAATAAATATTGTTTACTTTTGCTTACTTTGGACTCCCCGAGCCTTATTAAGGGTACAATACCCGGACATGCTCCTTCTGTCTGCAAAGTACAGGGCCCTATTTGTGAATATATCTGGTTCCTAGGATACTTTATTCGGCTGATAATATTAAATTAGTTTACAGTGTAATTCTTCGCACAATCAGGATTATTTAGTCAGTGTTGCCCAATTGTGGAATCACAGCTAATGTTGGACATTATGTTTTGAGTTTTGTAAGCACAAGCTGGGTGAGTATGGTCAGTACTTTGCTTGTGAACAGTCAAAGCGACATGTTGTTTAGTATTATGCGTCATTTGTTGGGATGTACGGCCAACATACCTGTCATCACACCGGCACTGAAATTCATATAACACGTTTGTGTGATAGGCAGAATTTAGTTTTTACTTGATCATAGAATTATCATAGAATGATCATAGAATTTACAGTGTAGAAGGAGGCCATTCGGCCCATCGAGTCTGCACCGGCTCTTGGAAAGAGCACCCTACCCAAGGCCAACACCTCCACCCTATCCCCATAACCCAGTAACCCCACCCAACTGATGGCAGTGTCCTGTTAGTGGAGATAGTACTTGTGTTGCTACTGAATAATGACAACGTGAAACGACTAGCTTCACCTGCTGCTCAAAATTTTGAGAAACCTTGGGCTGGATTCTCCGCCAGCGGGATGCTCTGTTCTGCCGGCAGCCCGGGGGTTTCCCGACGGCGTGCGGCTGCCCCACAATGGGAAATCCCATTGACTAGCCGGCGTAACGGAGCATCCTGCCGGCGAGGTAAAACAGAAATGTGGCACGGCGGGCGGAGAATCCAGCCCCTTACCTGTCCAAGGTGATCTGATGTTGGCTGGAGCACATTTCAGGACTGAAAGTGGCAGCTTTAGGCCCATTCATGTGTTTCTCTGATATGTGGCATGTCATAACCAGAGTGGGGCTTACTGGGTGGCAACAATTAGACTCCCCATTAACCATGTCAAATACAGCACCCCCCCCCCCCCGCCCCCCCCTCCCTTCCCAAGGGAGTGTGGAACTCTAAACTATGTGTAATTGGCTCTTGTATGAAGTCAGCCGGTTTTGGGACCAATGGGTGAAGACCCAGGATCTCCTGTGTAGCGCACACAACAGTTTATCAAAATAAAACTTGGTTTCATTTAACACCCCGGTGTGGACTCCTTCCACAATGATCTCATCAGAGTAGCCATTATCCAGCTGCATGCCTTTGATATGCCCGATTTCAGCATCACGCTTGCACAGTGAGCAGATAGCTCGGGTCCTATGTATGAGATTGGCGATGCCTAACCACCTACCCCCTTGTATATTTGTGATACGTAGACAATACATCAACGAAAAGGTCGAGTACCCTTTATCTGTAAATCCGTAAAAACGAAAATGTCTAAAAACTGCAGTTTGTTTGAACCTCATTGACCTTGAGCAGAAGAAATCTGTGACCTGAGTCAGCACGAACAGAACTGACATGAACCTCACCGACGGCACTCAATCTCTGACCCGAGCCAACACCAATCATGATGAAACAGATGAAGTTAGAAGACCTATATAAGAATTCCTTCCAGTGGAGTACACCTACACTCTGAACACTCTTCTACAAGCGGAATGGCAGATGGTTACACGGGTGTGAACCTGTGACAGGTACAGTCCCTGGATGCAGTCACTATGTTTATTATTTATTTATTATTCATTGGTACATTTTACTTTTCTAGCAATTTCGTTTATTTTGGACTATATTGAGAACCCGGGGCGGGGCTGATTAGGTTCCCCCTGAGCCTCGTGGAGTACAAGCTTTCCCGCTGGGGAGAGGAAACCAGACGATACAAATCCTGCCCGAGTGTATGCCAGGCGCGGGTAGTTCCTTCTGGGGCCTGTGTACATATTTATGAAATGAAATGAAAATGAAAATCACTTATTGTCACAAGTAGGCTTCAAATAAGGTTACTGTGAAAAGCCCCTAGTCGCCACATTCCGGCGCCTGTTCGGGGAGGCTGGTCCGGGAATTGAACCCTGCTGCTGGCCTGCCTTGGTCTGCTTTAAAAGCCAGCGATTTAGCCCTGTGCTAAACCAGCCCCTATTTTTTCCATACCTCTGTCAATAAACCATTCGTTCCCAACACTTCCCATGTGGCTGCTTCTCTGAACTCAACAATAGGCTTATGCCATTGTAACATAAGTTGGCCTGGACTTATATGCAGTATCCAAAAAACAAAATTACCTGAAATCCGTAGCAAAGAATACGGATTAAGGATACTCGACCTGCATTTGATTCCGCACTTGCATGTAATAAATTCCTTACACACCTTAATGGACTCAATCCTGCCCTCAAATTCACCTTTGAAATGGTGCAGTCTTTTTCATCGATGAGCTAGTTGAGATATCTGCCAATGGGTTCTCTAATACTGCAATCCTACCTTCCCTGATCAATGTATGTGTTAAAATTCCTACTGTTCGACGTGTTATGGACTGAACTCTTAAGGTCTGAACTGATATCTCCACACATCTTCTCTACTGAGTAGCACTACACTCCATGTGCTTCACTCGATGTCTATGTCTATGTATTTACATTGTATATCTATCGTAGGGCAGCACGAGGTGGAACAGTGGCACAGTGGTTAGCACTGCTGCCTCACAGCTCCAGCATCCCGCATTCAATTCCGGCCTCGGGTGACTGTGTGGAGTCTGCACGTTCTCCCCGTGTGTGCGTGGGTTTCCTGCGGGTGCTCCGGTTTCCTCCCCCAGTCCAAAGGTGTGCAGGTTATGTGGATTGGCCATGCTAAATTGCCCCTTAGTGTCCAAAAGGTTAGGTGGGGTTATTGGGTTATGGGGATAGGGTGGAGGTGTGTGCTTGAGTGGGGTGCTCTTTCCGAGGGCCGGTGCAGACTCGATGGGCCGAATGGCCTCTTTCTACACTGTAAATTCAATGATTCTAAGAATGTCCCATGTTTTTCATGTATGGTAAGATCTGACTGAACTGCATGCAAAACAATATCTTTCACTGTACCTCAGTACACGTGACAATAAATCTAAATCTATAAGATTGAAGTGCCTTCAATGTTTTCTCACGTTAAAAGTGCTATATAAATATTGTCGTTGAACTAAAGTGGAATTTCAACCAAGACTATTGGGTGCTCCAAAACTTTTACTTCTTGATAATAATATTCACAGATATAAAAGACATCTTTTGTATGGATGTGCATCAGAAATGTGTACCGATACAAACTGTACTGAGAACGACATACAAGATTCTATATTTGCTCTGTACACTATTTAAGCTTTTGAAATATTAACAGAATATCCAATTACTCATAAAAAATCAGATCAAATCAATATACTTTCTCAACTTCGCTAGAAATAGTCAGAGGTGTAAACTGAATTTAATGATTTCTGAGGCGCCTTGTATTCCTCATGTGCGTCTTGAGATTTTGCTGATCTGCTTTTGAATCTCTGGGCTTTATCACTCTCCAGAAGGCATTGTTAGCATTTCTGTGTTGAAGCCATAAAACCAAGCATTCTAACATGGAGAACAGCATCCCCACAACTGCATTTCTGAGGTCATAGGGGATGAGGTCTTAACAGCAAGGCATTTTGATTGATTCCTTCTAAACGCTAAGTTTTGTTAGCTCATCTGCTATGATTATAAAACTGTATTAGAGGAACAGCAATAATCCAAATATCACCATTACTATGACACATTACAGACAGAGAAATTGAGGTCTTTGGCTGCTAAGTAATCCTATAAAGTATTGAAATAACAATAGCACGTACTATGTAATTTTAACTGCAGTCAAGCTGAAATAATTAGGTCTTTCTTTAACATGCTTAATCCTTCCAAACAGTTCAAAATCCTATTACTAAATTAATTATAAATCCTGGTCCAGCACACCATTTGTCCCAGAGTGCTTGATTGCAGCAAGAAGGAATTCAATGCTTACTCTATGATCCTATTGCTTTCTTGAACGAACTCAAACAGGTTGCAGGGTTAGTTTTGTGCAGCAAATGAGCATATCTAAAGATATGCCAAATCTCTTACCGATCCTGCAGTCTTTTAAGCAAGACCCATTTTCAACAGTAACCCAGTTCAAGTCATCAGTGAAATGCTACATGTTGAACATGATTTGAGATTTGGCATATTTCTGCTTTTACTCTGTGGGAAATGTCTGGCTGCATAAATGTGTTTGGAAATCAGAGGATGATATTCATTTGAATGTTTTTTGCAAAGTACCAATTGTTTTAAGGTCAGTGAATAAGCTGCTTTTCTTTAGAACACAAAAATGCACTTTCAAAATTGTGATCAAGACCTTAAGACCATACGATGTAGTGACAGAAACAGGCCATTCAGCCCATCGAGTCGGCTCCGCCATTCAACGAGATCGCGACTGTTCTGAAATGATAATCCTCAACTCCATTTTCCCACCTTATCCCTATAACGCTTACTCATTAAAAACCTGTCCATCTCAGCCTTGAACATACTTAACGACCCAGCCTCTACACCTCTCTGCGATAAAGAATTCCACAAATTCATGATCCTGTGAAAGTAGAAATTCCTCCTCATCTCTGTCTTAAGTGGACGATCCCTTACTTTGAGATTATCTGCTCTGATCCTAGATAGACTCCCTCACAAGGGAAAACAACCTCTAAACATCTACCCTGTGAAGCCCCCGAGAATTCAAGATGTCTCACTAAGGTCACCTCGTATCCTTCTGAACTCCAATGAGTACAGGGCCAGCATACTTAACTTCTCCTCATTAAAAAAATCCCTCCATCACCCGAATGATGTTTCTCTGGATTGTTTCTAATTCCAGTAATAATAATTGATGGCACAATTAGGCTTGCATTAACACTGCAATGAAGTTACTGTGAAAAGCCCCGAGGCGCCTGTTCGGGTACATGGAGGGAGAATTCAGAATGTCCAATTCTCCTAACAGCGGGCAGGATTCTCCGACCCCCCACCGGGTCGGAGAATCGCCGGGGGCTGGCGTGAATCCCGCCCCCGCCGGTTGCCGGATTCTCCGGCACCGGATATTCGGCGGGGGTGGGAACCGCACCGCGCCGGTTGGCGGGCCCCCCCCGGCGATTCTCCGGCCCGTGATGGGCCGAAGTCCCGCTGCTGGAATGCCTGTCTTGCCGGCGAGAATCAAACCACCTCTCTTACCGGCGGGACCAGGCGGCGTGGGCGGGCTCCGGGGTCCTGGGGGGGGCGCGGGGCGATCTGGCCCCAGGGGGTGCCCCCACGGTGGCCTGGCCCGCGATCGGGGCCCACCGATCCGCGGGCGGGCCTGTGCCGTGGGGGCACTCTTTTCCTTCCGCTTTCGCCATGGTCTCCACTATGGCGGAGGCGGAAGAGACCCCCTCCACTGCGCATGCGCGGGGATGCCGTGAACGGCCGCTGATGCTCCCGCGCATGCGCCGCACGGCAAAGTCATTTCCCCGCCAGCTGGCGGGACGCCAAAGGCCTTTCCCGCCAGCTGGCGGGGCAGAAATCAGTCCGTCGCAGCCCTAGACCCTCAAGGTAAGGGTTCGGCCCCTCAAAATGCGGAGAATTCCGCACCTTTGGGGCGGCGCGATGCCGGGCTGATTTGCGCCGTTTCTTGGCGCCGGTCATCGCACCGATTGCGGAGAATCCCACCCAGCATGTCTTTCGAGACTTGTGAGAGGAAACCCACGCAGACATGGGGAGGACATGCAGACTCCGTGCAGAGTCGGGAATCGACCCTGGTTCTAGGCGCTGTGAATCAACAGTGCTAACCACTGTGCCACCGTGCCGCCCTTTCCTTGGATAAGGGAACCAAAACTGTTCACAGAATTCCAGGTGTGGTCTAACTAGTGCCTTGTATAGGTTCAGCAGGACTTCACTATTTTCACAGTATCTTCATTGCCGTGTTAATGTAAGTCTGCTTGTGACACGTCTGAGGATCATAGTCATTGGAGTTTAGGAGGTTGAGGGGAGATCTAATAGAAACTTACAAGATAATGAATGGCTTAGATAGGGTGGATGTAGGGAAGTTGTTTCCATTAGCAGGGGAGACTAGGACCCAGGGACACAGCCTTAGAATAAAAGGGAGTCACTTTAGAACAGAGATGAGGAGAAATTTCTTCAGCCAGAGAGTGGTGGGTCTGTGGAGTTCATTGCCACAGAGGGCGGTGGAGGCCGGGACGTTGAACGTCTTTAAGACAGAAGTTGATAAATTCTTGATTTCTCAAGGAATTAAGGGCTATGGAGAAAGAGCGGGTAAATGGAGTTGAAATCAGCCATGATTGAATGGTGGAGTGGACTCGATGGGCCGAATGGCCTTACTTCCGCTCCTATGTCTTATGGTCTTATGGACACTAATAAAGATTATTATTATTATACTCCATTCCCTTTAAAATAAAGGCCAACGTTTCATTTTCTTTCGCGATTGCCGGCTGAACATGCATGCTAGATTTTTGTGATTTATACACGAGAACCGCCAGATCCCTCTGTGTTGCAGCTTTCAGCAGTCTTTCTCCATTTAAATAATACTCAGCTCCTTTATTCTTCCTACCAAAGTGCATAACTTCACATTTTCCCACATTATATTCCATCTGCCAAGTTTTTGCCCACTCACTTAACCTATCTATATTCCTCTGTAACCGCTTTGGGCTCTTACTGAAATCCAGCGTGTTTCTCTACAGAAACACAGCCGAGTTCTCAGACCAGGGGCGAAATTATCCGGAAACGGAGCGATGTCCGCCGACTGGCGCCCAAAACGGCGCCAATCAGACAGGCATCGCGCCGCCCCAAAGGTGCGGAATGTTCCGCATCTTTGGGAGCCGAGCCCCAACATTGAGGGGCTAGGCCGACGCCGGAGGAATTTCCTCCCCACCAGCTGGCGGAAACGGCCTTTGTTGCCCCGCCAGCTGACGCGGAAATGACATCTCGGGGCGGCGCATGCGCGGGAGCGTCAGCGGCCGCTGACAGTTTCCCACGCATGCACAGTGGAGGGAGTCTCTTCCGCCTCCGCCATGGTGGAGACCGTGGCGGAGGCGGAAGGGAAAGAGTGCCCGCACGGCACAGGCTCGCCCGCGGATCGGTGAGCCCCGATCGCGGGCCAGGCCACCGTGGGGGCACCCCCCGGGGCCAGATCGCCCCGCGCCCCCCCCAGGACCCCGGAGCCCGCCCACGCCGCCGGTAAGGTAGGTGATTTAATTTACGCCGGCGGGACAGGCAATTTATCGGCGGGCCTTCGGCCCATCCGGGCCGGAGAATCGAGCGGGGGGGGGGGCCGCCAACCAGCGCGGCGCGATTCCCGCCCCCGCCGAATCTCTGGTGCCGGAGACTTCGGCAACCGGAGGGGGCGGGATTCACGCCAGCAACCGGCGATTCTCCGACCCGGCGGGGGGTCGGAGAATGTCGCCCCTGATCTTATGGCATTTAGTGCACAGAAAATCTGGGGGCATGGTTTATGTCACTCTGGAGGGGCGGGACATGATAGAATCGGCAAGGCCGGCTCCGCAAAGATTGGGGTGCAATCTTTAAAGGGTGCCCCGAACTGCATTTAAAATTTAGTTTCTCCAAATTGCCCCACGGACACGGAGGACCACACCCAGATGTATCGGGCTGACCCCCCCCCCCCCCCCACTCACCACTGAAGTATTGGGGGCACTGTCCCTCCCTCTCTCTCCCCCTCCCACCACCTCAGAAATACTGGGGGGCTCTTTTATCCTTCACAGTCATCGGCAAGATGCCAGGGGGCAATGCCCAGCGTTGTCCCTCAACCCCTGGGGCCACTAAGCAGCTTCCATGCCCTGGCATGGTCATCACGATTAGTTTTCGCTTTTGAAAACTAGTGTTGATTCAAGCTGGCGTGTGGGGGGAGGGGGGGGGGCAGTAGAGGTTCGCAGGGACACAACGGGGTAAAGGTCATTAATTATATTAAAATGTATGTGAATTCATGGAAATCAGGATCACACCCTCGCTGGGCATGACCCTGATCGCATCACTGAAGGGGGCGGGGTCGATCTCAAACTGAGATCTCACTGCGCAAACACCATTTTGGCCCTCTCATGAGATTTAGCGACCATAGTGGGATTTGTGCCTACAGGGAATGGAGCCGCTATATCACGATCTTTCAGTCAGCCTGACCACTTGCCTTCTCATCTTTTGTGTCACCCGCTCACTTGGCAATGATACATTCACTTCCCTGATCCAAGTCATCATTAGATATTGTAAATAATTGTGGCCTCAACAAGTGCCCTACTATCCCAACTCTCTGTCTAATATCAGTTAGCCAATCCTCTATCCATGCTAATATATTACCCCCAACACCATGGGCTCGTATCTTATTAAGTAGCCTTTGGTGCAATACCTTACTGAACGGTTTTTGGAAAGCCAAGTATTTTACATCTACTGCCTCCCCTTTATCTGTCCTGCTCGTTACCACCTCAAAGAATTCTAATAAATTTGTCAGGCATGATTTTCCCTTCATGAAACCACGCTTAATCTGAATGATTATATTATGTATTTCTAAATGCCTTGCTATTATATCTTTTACATTGGACTCTAACGTTTCCCAATTACAGATGTTAAGCTATCTAGCCTATAGTTAGCAGTTTTGGCAAAGAGTCACCCAGACTCAAAGTGTTCGCTCTGTTCTCATTCCGCAGATGCTGTCAGACCTGCTGAGACTATCCAGCGTTTTGTTCAGATTCAAACATCCATAGTCATTTTCTTTTAGCCTAGTTATATGTTTTTAATCTCTCTCCCTTTTTGAATAAGGTGTTATGTTGGCAGTTTTCTAATCCTCTGGGACTTCTCTCCAATTTGAAGAATACCAGTGTATTCACTATCTTCCTTTAGGATTGGGATTTGGGTTTATTGTTACGTGTACCAAGGTACAGTGAAAAGTATTGTTCTGCGTACAGCCCAGACAGATCATTCCATACATGAAAAAACATAGGACATATAATAAATATTCAATGTAAATACATAGGCACAGGCGTTGGGTGAGCATACAGAGTGTAGTACTGCTCAGTAGAGAAGATGTGTGGAGAGATCAGTTCAGTCCAAAAGAGGATCATTCAGGAGTCTGGTAACAGCGGGGAAGAAGCTGTTTTTGCACCTGTTAGTGCGTGCTCTCAGACTTTTGTGTCTCCTGCTCGATGATAGAGGTTGGAAGAGAGAATTAGAGTGTATTCGCAGACGTCTTCAACACCTCACTCCTCCGCTCCGAGGTCCCCACCTCTTTCAAGAAGGCCACCATAATACCAGTACCAAAGAAGAACAAGGTAGCCTGTCTCAACGACTACCGACCGGTGGCCCTGACGTGTTTTCATGAAATGCTTCGAGCGGCTAGTCATGAGACGGATCAACGCCAGCCTCCCAGACAGTCTCGATCCACTGCAGTTTGCCTATCACCACAACCGCCCCACAGCAGATGCTATCTCCCTGGCTCTACAATCAACACTCGAACACCTCGACAACAAGGACACCTAAGTGCGACTGCTGTTCACAGACTACAGCTCACCTTCAACACCATTATCCCAACAAGACATATGTATAAGGGCAGCACAGTGGTTAGCACTGTGGCTTCACGGCGCCAGGGTCCCAGGTTCGATTCCTGGCTGGATCACTGTCTGTGTGGAGTCTGCACATTCTCCCCGTGTCTGCGTGGGTTTCCTCCGGGTGCTCCGGTTTCCTCCCACAAGTCCCGAAAGACGTGCTGTTAGGTAATATGGACATTCTGAATTCTCCCTCTATGTACCCGAACAGGCACCGGAGTGTGGCGACCAGGGGCTTTTCACAGTAACTTCATTGCAGTGTTAATGTAAGCCTACTTGTGACAATAAAGCTTATTATTATTAAGCAAACTCTGCAATCTTGGACTTGACCCCTCCCTGTGCAGCTGGATCCTGGACTTCCTCACCAACAGACCGCAATCTGTCAGGAGAGGCAACAGCACCTCCTCCACAATAGTTCTCAACACCGGGGCCCCGCAAGGATGTGTGCTCAGTCCTCTACTGTACTCCCTGTACACCCATGACTGTGTGGCAAGATTTAACTCCAACTCAATCTATAAGTTTGCGGATGATACGACTGTGGTGGGCCGTAGCTCAAACAACAACGAATCAGACTACAGGAGGGAGATAAATCACTCGGTTGCATGGTGTACCGAAAACAACCTCTCTCTAAATGTCAGAAAGACCAAGGAACTGATCATCGACTTCAGGAAGCGCAGCACGACACCCACCCCGCCCCCCTCCCCCATCGACATCAATGGCTCCGAAGTGGAGATGGTCGATAGCTTTAGGTTCCTGGGGTCACCATCACCAACAGTCTGTACCCAATGTCATTGTTGGTCTACTCACGTTGATGCAACAGTCAAGAAAGCCCAACAACGTCTTTACTTCCTGCGGAAGCTAAAGAAATTCGGCATGTCTGCATCGACTCTCACAAACTTCTACAGATATGTCATAGAGAGCATCCTATCCGGCTGTATCACAACCTGCTCGGGCCAAGATCGCAAGAAACTGCAGAGCGTGGTGAACTCAGCCCAACGCATCACACAAGCTTGCCACCCCCACATTGATTCTGTCTACACCTCCCGCTGCCTCAGAAAAGCAGACAGCATTATCACAGACCCTCCCACCCAGGATTTGCCCTCTTCCAGACCCTTCCATCAAGCAGAAGATACAGAAGTCAGAAGACCCGCACATCCAGACATAGGAACAGCTTCTTCCCCACAGCTACAAGACTCCTCAACGACTCCCCCTCGGACTGATCTGTTCCCTGTAAGAACACTGTTCACAATGTCCTATGCTGCTATTGCTCGTGTATTTGCTTTGTTTGGCCCCTTGTTCCGCACTGTAACCAATCGCTGTTTGTCGATGTACCATTTGTCAATGTACTCTGTCGATTATTCTTTTTTTGTCTACTATGTACGTACTGTGTGTGTTCCCTCGGCCGCAGAAAAATACTTTTCACTGTACTTTGGTACATGTGACAATAAATCAAATCAAATCAAAATCAAATAAGTTGGGTGGGAGAGGTCTTTGATTATGCTGTCCGCTTTCCCAAGGCAGCGGGAGGTGTAGACAGAAACAATGCATAGGAGGTGCTTTGT
The DNA here is from genome assembly GCF_047496885.1 of Scyliorhinus torazame. Lineage (NCBI taxonomy): Eukaryota > Metazoa > Chordata > Chondrichthyes > Carcharhiniformes > Scyliorhinidae > Scyliorhinus > Scyliorhinus torazame. The sequence goes on from NC_092725.1 coordinate 141,287,698, forward strand.
GTGATGGACTAGCTGTGTTCACAACTCTGTAGTTTTCTTATGGTCTACTCTGTAGTTTCTTACGGTCTTGGGCCGAGCAGTTGCCGCACCAGGCTGTGATGCAGCTTTCTATGGTGCATCTGTAAAAATTGGTAAGAGTTAATGTGGACATGCCGAATTTCCTTAATTTCCTGAGGAAGTTTAGGTGCTGTTGTGCTTTCTTGGTCGTAGCGGTAACTTGGGTACCAGGACAGATTGTTGGTGATGTGCACACCTCGGAATTTAAAGCTGTCAACCATCTCCACCTCTGCGCCATTGATGCAGACAGATGTGTACGAGACTTTGCTTCCTGAAGTCAATGACCAACTCCTTAGTTTTGCTTATGTTGAGGAAGAGATTGTTGTCGTTACCCCACACCACTAGGTTCTCTATCTCCTTCCAGTACTCTGACTCATTGTTGTTTGAGATCTGACCGACTATGGTCGTGTCATCAGCAAACTGGTAGATGGAGTTGGATATCCTTTAATATCCTGGGGTGCAGCCCATCAGTTCCAGCGGACTTATCGGCCTTCAGCAACATTAATTTCCCTAATACTTGTTCTCTCGTGATAGTTATTGTATTTATTACCCCCCCCCCCCCCCCCCCACCCCCCACCCCCACCCCACAAACCTTTGCTTCTTGATTATTTCGTATTTTGGGTATGTTATTGGTGTTTTCTACAGTGAATACTGACCCAAAGTATTTGATGAACTCCCCGGCTATTTCCTGGTTTCCCATTATTATTTCCACAGTCTCATTCTCGAAGGGATCTATGTTCACTTTGGCAACTTTCTTCCTTTTTATATATTTAAAGAAGCTCTTATTGCCCATTTTTACATCACTTGTGATTTTACCCTCAGTTTATCTTCTTTCTCTTTATTTCTTTTTAGTCATCTCTTGTTGGTTTTTAAAACTTTCCCAACAGTCTGGTTTATCACTGATCTTTGCCACATTGTATGTTTTTTTCTTTCTGTTCAATGCCACCCTTAACTTCCGTTGTTAACCATGATTGATTTATCCCCTTCCTAGAATCCTTCTTTCTCATTGGGCTATATCCTTCCTGTGAGTCATGAACTGTTTTCACAAAGGGCAACCATATTTTCTGCTGGAAAGGCCCATTTGCATCCTATTGACGGGCTGGACACAATGGACTGGATTCTCCGCCGTCGGGATGCTCCGTTTTGCCGGCAGCCCGGGGTTTTCCCGACGGCGTGGGGAACAGAAATCTGGCGCGGCGGGACGGAGAATCCAGCCCATGGTTCTCCGGGCCCACATGACTCTCCGATCCTCTGGACCAGGAATCATGTGAGCGAGAATTGGTGCAGGTCTTAACAATGTGGTCCTGATGCAGTGGACCTCGTAGTGAGCCAAGGGGGTAACTGTTTAAGGGAGTTGCCCCCAAAGTCCATCAGAGGGCCACCCTCCCCCCCCCCCTCAATGCAAGACCTGTCCACCCCACCCCCACCAGAACCACCCCCCAATTAGAGAGACCACCACCAGAGACCTCACAATTAGAAAGACTCCCACCAGAGAACCCCTATAAGAGAGACCCCTGCCTGGAAGCTGGAGATCAGTCCAGACAGAGGCAGTAAAAAGAATCACTGCAACATTAATTTCCCTAATACTTGTTCTCTCGTGATAGTTATTGTATTTATTCCCCCCCCGCCCCCCACGGACACTCACCTGGACAATACACCTGCTGGTTCAGACAGAGGAAGCAGCACCTGTCAATTCCTAGAAAGAGAAAACCAGACAGCTGGGTTTAAACCCCCTCAGATCTTTGATCTGAAAGCCTTGCCATCATTTCTCTGTGAAATTGCTTTCACTAGGCTCTGATTGGCAGTCTCCACACACACCCAGCAAAAATCATTGATTCTGTTGCTCTTTTCTCTATCTAAACCACAGTGTGAGTCCAACCCGCATATGGTGGACAAATGATCACACAAGTTGCTTAGTACAATAGTTTATAAACATACACAAGGTTATTAATCAATCACACGTTCATGCACATTGGACTATAAACTAATACACTTAAACAACTTAACTAACTTCCAGGTGACCGGCAAATACAGCAGATAAGACCTTATCTGATTTCTAGTAGTCTGACAGTGCGGAAGTTCCTGTAGGCAGTCAGTGTCCTCTGTCCTGGTCCTGCTATAGATGGCGTGGGTTCTTCTTGGCCGGTGGTGGATTCACCGTTGTTGGTGGCTGTCGATGCTGTGGTCGAGACAGAGAGTGGTGGCCTGCGTAGTGCCTTTTAACCTGCTTGCATTTCACTGCCCCTTTTGTGGGCGGTCTCTGGGTCGTTATCAATCAATTGATCAGGGCTCCATTACCCTGATGGATCAAATCCAATCAGGGGCTGCCACATCGATTTTGGGCTGGGCACCCAGTGGCCATGCCTGGAAGTGTTGGGAGCAGCGGCCTGGGTGCCACTGTGTCTGGTGGACAATGTGATTGACAAAGTTCCATTGTTCCTGGGAAGACCTTTTAATGGCCTTTTTCCTGTGTTAGTTTCTGCATAAGTATGAGCTACAGCTTTGTATATTTGCAGAATGCAGCCTGTCTGTGTTCAGGCTTGGCCTCATTTCCCAGCATTCTTTGCGGGAGGCCATTTTAGATGGCCACAATTCCAAGATACAGGAAAGGTTCACAGTCTGAAGTTGTTGAACTTAATGTTAAGTCCAGATGGCTGCAAAGTGTCTCATCGAAAGATGAGGGGCGCGATTCTCTGATCGCGGGACAGAGTGTGCGTGCCGTCGTGAACGCTGTTGCGTGTCACGACGGCGCGAAACGGGCGCGGGCAGTAGCGATTCTGGCCAACAGACGCGCCAACCCGCGAATGCGCGGCGGCCTTACTGAACGCTCTGGCCCGGACGAAACATGGCGTGGGGGTTCAGGGGCCGGCCGCGCAACAAAGTAGGCCCGGGGGGGGGGGAGGCTGGCCCGCCGATCGGTGGGTCCCGATCGCGGGCCAGACCCCATCGGAGGCCCCCCTGGGGGACAGAGCCCGCCCCCCTCCCCCCACAGGCCGCCCCCTGACCCTTCGTGCAGAGTTCCCGCCGGTAGCGACCAGGTGTGGACGTCGCCGGCGGGACTCTGCTTTCTCCGCGCGGCCGCTCAGCCCATCTGGGCCGGAGAATCGGCGGCCCCGCCGTGTCCCGCGACCGGCGCCGCGCCTAACGCGCCGGCGCAAATGGTGCCGATTCTCCACGCCTCGGAGCATCGTGCGCCTGCGTCGGGGCGGCGTGGTGCGGTTGCGCCGATTCTCCGGCGCGGGTCTGGGAGAATCGCGCCCGAGGTGTTGGGCATCACTGGAGCAATGCAGCAGGCCGAGGGTGGACTGTGGACAGCAAGATGTTAAGTTGAAATGGCAAGTGACAGGAAGGTTGGGGTCATGCTGACAGACAGAGAGAAGGTGTTCCGCAAAGCACTCACACAGTCTATGTTTAGTCTCCCCAATGTAGAGGAGAGCAGTGAATATAATAGGCCAAATTGAAGGAGATGCAAGTGAAATGCTGCTTCACCTGAGAGGAACGTTTCGGGCCTTGGACAGTGAGGAGGGAGGAGATAACGGTGTTGCCTCTTCAGCGATTGCAAGGGATAGTGCCATGGGAAGGGGGCGAAGGGTTGGGAATGATGGAGATGCAATAACCTGCACGAAGCATATGCGGTGGAAATGTTTCATTTCCCTGTGCTCTTTGTGGAGTACGAGCTTCCCTGCTAGGGGTGAGGTAGCTTACCCGTACTTGTATAAAAGGTCAGCCAGTCTGTGACCGACCGACAAGAAATAGAGTGAGGTTCTACTGGTACTCATGTACATAATTGTAAAATAAATGTCATTTACTTTTGCTTACTTTGGATTCCGCGAGCCTTATTAAACGAGGAGCAGACCACAGTGTCATGGTTTTTTGTTTACGAAAGGACATTTAAAGAGTGTCAACATCCAGAGGTGGTGGGGTCCCCAGTGAAGAGCTCTGTACATGGGAATCCTTCCCTTTATCACTGGGGATTTAGCACGCAGAGGGTGCATGGACACATCAGAGGGCCTCTTCGTGTGTTTGCTCCTGGACCTGGCCAAAGTGACCATTAACATGTCCACGCAGTCATTAGACCCAACCGCCTGCCCTTATTCCGCAGCTATGTTTGCACCCAAGCCTCCCTGGAGAGGGAGTATGCCATGTCTGCTGGAATGCTTGAGGCCTTCCGAAGCCAGTGGGCCCCATAAGGGGCAGCAGTGCATCTTCGGTCCGGGAAACTTTAATTTAATTCGATAAGTTTACGATAAAATTGTGTCTTTTTGTATAGTGCCCCTTTAAGGGCTGTTAACTTGTTTATTTGTTGTTGAGTTTATTTTTATTGGCTATCGAAAGAGTATAAAGAGAGTCAACCAATACAATGGGTAGTAGCTAGGAGGCACAGATCTGTAAGACTCTGAATGAACGTATTTTATCAAGGAAGTACTTCCACATCTGGCTTGGATCCATTTAATACAGGAGGAAGTAATTTTAAATTGTCATCCACCATCGGTTGTCAGTTGTTGTGTTTTATGCCTTGGAGATGTACAGAAATTAAATACTCCAGGTTTAATGTAGCAGTTTTATTTACAATGCTTTAAAATGTCTGTTCCGATGCGAACAGCAGCTTTCCTCAGTTCAATCTCGCTCTCTCTCAGGAACCACAGCAAGGCTTAACTAATCACACACCTGAAACAGATAACAGGTATGCAAAATCAAACACCGCACAATCGAACATTACAGCTGCAGAGAGGATAAGTGTTGCACATGGAGACGAGGAGGAAGGCTCTGTGCAGAGGACCCTGCCCACTGCAGGTTTTCAGACAGCACGTCCTCTACCTCCTCTTCAACCATGAATAATACCTGAGTCACCCTGATTCAAGAGGAAAGTAGTCCCAGAAGTGTGCAAAGTTCTATTGTAAATGACCTGTAGCCTCACAGTAAAGCAGGGCATCGTCACGTTAAGTTTTGACATGAATGGAATCTTTGAGGTAGAAGCAGGTGGCATTGTGGACCAATGCGCCTTTCATTGCTGTATCCAAAAGATTCTCTCTGTGAGAATAGGTAAATTCATCATGAATTCTCTAACCAGAGAAATCATAGAATCCCGACAGTGCAGAAGGAGGCCATTCAGCCCATCAGATCTCTGCCGACCCTCTGAAAGAGCACTCAACCGAGGCTCACTCCCCCCCCTTATCCCCGTAAACCTGCCCATTGATAATGGCTAATCCTCCTAACCAGCACATCTTTGGATTGTGGGAGGAAACCCGAGTACCCGGAGGAAACCCACGCACACACGGGGAGGACGTGCAAAATCCACACAGACACCCAAGGTCAGAATTGAACCCCGGGTCCCTGGCACTGTGAGACAGCAGTGCTAACCACTGTGCCACCGCCCAGAGTGAGACGGTGTAGGGAATCATCAACTGTGTGCTCAGGACTCTGTGGGTTCCTTTCTCAATGGGAAATGTCAGAGCTCCACTCCATCAATGTGCCGTTAGTGTGCTCAAATCGTTATAATTGTGATTGCTATCCTTGCTGAAGTTACAGTGTCCCTATTGTCGTGTTGGGTGTTCCGATACACAAACGAACCAACACGGTTGTAGATGGTACAACTCTGTTTTATTATTCTGTACAATAATAACTATTAACTTCTGGCTGTGGTTCGTACTTCACCGGCTAACCTGTGGACCCAGCCCGAGCACTATCTTAGCGAGGCACTCAGCACATGGTGTATGTCTGAGTGGCACGCTGTGAGCTCTGTGCTCTGAGCTATCTCCTGTTAGAATGAGCGGGAACTGTGGTGTTCCCTGTTTTATAGTGCGTGTGCTCTCACTGGTGATTGGCTGTGATGTTGTGTGTGTGTTGGTTGGTCCATCTACCTGTCCATCAGTGTGTGTGTGTGATTGCACCATGATATGTTGATGTGGATATCGTGACACCTATACTGAGACAGTCTGCCATTTCTGTTGTCTGCGGACCACCAGGAATCAGAGGATTACTGCTCAGGGACAAGCAATACCCCTCTGCACATGGCTCACAAGGGCAACAGGCAGATAATGAAAGCCATGCTGCCACCAGGGGTATAGTAGGGGCTGATCCTGGATCGTAATAACAGAGACCTACACTCGGGATTATTACAAACACGATGAGAGGTTTTATTAGGGATGTTGCTGATATCATCGTAGATGGAGAACTGAAGTCTGTGCAAACACTCACTGCTGACGCCAGTACAAATCACATGACCAGCAGGGATATATTCTCTGATATATAACACTGATAAACAAAACTCTGATGTAAATGCAACTCAAACAAGCCTGGGTTTATTGCAATTAAAAGTCTGTGTTTAATCAGAAAGGTGGGATCAGTGGAAACAACAATGGATGATCTATCGTTAGGCTTGTGGTAGAGCTAGAGGGCCGCCACTTACTTTTGCATCGCAAGCTGGCGCGGTTCTCGTTTTCGGCCTCTCTCGCTATTCACTGGCCTTGCTGCGATCGAGCAAGAGCGCAACGAGGCCGGAGAATCGTGCCATAAGGGCAGCAAGGTGGCGCAGTGGTTAGCACTGCTGTCTCACGCCGCTGAGGTCCCGGGTTCGATCCCGGCCCCGGGTCACAGTCCGTGTGGAGTTTGCACATTCCCCCCGTGTTTGCATGGGTCTCACCCCCACAACCCAAAGATGTGCAGGTTAGGTGGATTGGCCATGTTAAATTGCCCCTAAATTGGAAAAAAAAATGATTGGGCACTTTAAAAATTTTTTTAAAGAAAATAAAATAAAAAATCGCACCATAAGTGTTTTACTATTTTCCAACTCACTTGGAGTTCCTCACTTCCTCTGCTCGACTTAAAGGTAAATGTCCTTAAATATCCATGGATCAAAATGATAACGACAAAGTAAAAGAAATGGGAAATATGGGAATCAACAAGAATGCCCTCAGAAATGTTTATATCTGAAACATGAACTTAATTCAGAAACTGCAGACATAAAAGTGAATTAAGTTTCAAAGCTAAAACCTGAACAAACTGTTTTAAAGAGCTGATGTGGAGGAAAAGAGCTCCTTTTGCAAACATAACTTTTGATTATAACTATTGTAAGTCAGTAAACTTTCTGAAAACCTTCACTGGTCAATATACACGTTGGGCTTCCTACAATGCCATGTGTCATAAGATTCACCTTATCAGCAACCTCATAAATAGGGCTGAGCCATTTGCTCAGTAGATAGATAGATAGATAGATAGATAGATGGATGGATAGATAGATAGATAGATAGATAGATAGATAGATAGATAGATAGATAGATAGGTAGAAAAAAAAAGTGAGCACAAGTGGTTAGCACTGTGGCTTCACAGCGCCAGGGTCCCAGGTTCGATTCCCCGCTGGGTCACTGTCTGTGCGGAGTCTGCACGTTCTCCCCGTGTGTGCGTGGGTTTCCTCCGGGTGCTCTGGTTTTCTCCCACAGTCCAACGACGTGCAGGTTAGGTGGATTGGCCATGATAAATTGCCCTTAGTGACCAAAAAGGTTAGGAAGGGTTATTGGGTAACGGGGATAGGGTGGAAGTGAGAGCTTAAGTGGGTCGGTGCAGACTCGATGGGCCGAATGGCCTCCTTCTGTACTGTATGTTCCATGTTCTATGTATGCTTGATGCCAAAACAGGGTGCATCAAATCCTGTGGGATAATGGCAACCCTGCTTAGGTCATTGCTCACTGTATATCGTGCAAACTCATCAACTCCACAATCCGCCAACCTTTCACTCCTTTGCTAGTTAAGAGAATCTATCTACCTCTGCCTTGAAAAGTATTCATTGACCTTGACTCCACTTCTCTTTGGAGAAGGGAATTGCAAAGATTCACGACCCTCTGAGAAACAAATTCTTCTCTTCTCCGTGACCCCTTGTTCTAGTCTCTCCCACAAGACCAAACACCCTTTCAGCATCTACCCCATCAAGTGGGCTCAGCGACTTGCGTTTCAATAAGATCACCTTTATTTGACATGTTCGGTTGGATACTCTTGAGCAGTGTGTGGTCAATACTGGACTTCCCAACTGCAATAGTGCCACCATAGAATTCCGACAGTCCAGTAGGAGGCCACTCGTCCCATCGAGTTCCTACCGACCTTCTGAAGGAGCACTCTATCCATGTCCACTCCCCCATCCACCCCACCCACAACCCGAGACACCAAGAGGCAATTTAACATGACCAATCCATCCTCACTATTTTTTGGGCGGCAGGTTTATTCAAATATTTGGATGAAATGCAAGATGTTGTGTAGCCTAAACCATCAGTTTACATCACAAAACTGGTGCAAAAGTGAAGCTAGACAAGCAAATGGGAAAATGTCGGTCGGTGGAGTGCTCGGCACATAGTCCTGACTTCATCAATGCAAATGTAAGAGTGCTTCTGCAGGAATCCGGGCCAAGATAGAGGCATTTTCTTGGTTTTCGCAGACGGTAGGTTTCAGAGAGCAACAATAGAGTTGTAGAATGATGTTGCCAAGGCGATCCATGCCAAATCCAGAATTTGGTGCCCAGCCATTCAATATCACAAAAGGTTAATCTCCTTACCAGAGCAGGCAACATAAGCTAGTCTCGCCTTCCGACAGTGCTCTGTACCAAAAATGTGTGCCATTCACAAACACATTCTGGCAATGAGCTTAAATTGCTTATCATCAATATCCATGAGATGGTGCTATGCCCTTGTCGCCAGTCTACACCTCCAAATTATTCTTTGTTCACATTACTTCATGCAGTTGAGCAACAAAAATCTCGCACCGCTTTTGCCTTTTGCATTTATATTTCGACACCCCCAGTGTGGGCTTTAAGCCGATGCCTGGGTTTTGCAACATCTGACAGTTCAATGCTAGCTTAGCCCTTTCTTTGTCTGAAACAACAGCTCTTTAACAAGAAAAACTGGTGATTGGTGGCAGACTCTTAATTCTCAGATGGGAAAGAGGCATTGGAGAATGGAAACGTTGGGAGGAGCCAGATCGGTAGTGGGGCCGGCACCTGTAAATTCAGGATGCAGTTTTGATCACTTGTTGGTATGATCTGCATTCCCTGTCAGGAAACTCTCCTGCCATTCTCTCTACTGAATTTCCGAACTCTGCTTCCCGATTCAATTGCTTATTTATCCTTCCTGAATTTCTCAAGGACGGCAAAGTAGAAGAGGAAGCAGAAGAAGTTTATTTTCTTTCGGTTCTGCCAGCATTGCATCAGACGTCATCATTAGTTCCTCCTCCTCCACCCAAGGAACATTAAAGAGTGAGCCAGAGGGCAGTGGTTGGGAAAAGCTGTGCGTGGAACATGAGGAGCAAAGCATTGTTGGCCAGAAGATCAGGAAACACTGCCTCTTGCCTAAAGAGCCTTAGGAGCCAGATCTCAAGGGTCCAATATTTAAAAGTACATGGTCCAGCAGATGGCTGATGAATCAACAACCTGTGTTTGATGGATGCCTTTATAGTCACTGCCGTAAATTGTGCAGCATGTGGCAGCTGCCATAGAGGCCTGGGGCACCAATTTGGAAAGAGCTCTCTCTCTTCCAGCCTCCAAACAGTTAAGGCTGGAATATTGTTAAGTATCTGAAGTACAAGTGCGCAAAGCACTTTGGGACATCCGGTGTCATGAAAGACACTTTATCATTAAAAGTCTTTATTCATTTTTCTTTCATAGGGCTTCATTGATCCTATTGGTGTCATTATAATTGCCTTCCCTCAGATCCATGGCTATGCAGAACCAGTGATGGTACAAGAGGCATCCAGGTGTCATGCTGTCTCTTAGGGTTGCAGTACATGTGCAATGTGCACCTCTTGCCAGCCCTTAAAGACCCCTCCATTTATGGCATAAAGAGCTTAGCTGGAGTGTAATATTGCAGTTTATAGCAGGTCAATCTGAGGTTTGAGGTCTTATATTAAAACACGGAAGTCCTCTGTCACTAAATAGCACCAGAAAAAGCAGTAAGTTAGAGTTAAGAGCTCACGCTTCAGACACGGATGCCAATGGAACGCACAGCGGTAAGCATGCACCTCATACGGCCTCTGGATTTTCATTTAAATTTAGGTTATTGGGTGTTCAGACCTGGGGCGTCATTCTCCGACCCCCCACCGGGTCGGAGAATGGCCGTTGGCCGCCGTGAATCCCGCCCCCGCCGGTTGCCGAAGTCTCCGAAGGGAGAAAAGTCGGCGGGGCGTTAATGGCGCCGCTGCCGCGGAGAATGTCACGGGTCTGCGCAAGGCAGTCGATTTTCGGCCTGCCGATATTCTCCCTCCCGGATGGGCCGAAGTCCCGTCGACGTGATGACCGTTCACGTCGACGTGAATCAAACCTCCTTTTCATCGGCGTGACCCGGTGCTCCATGCTCACGCCGACCAGCGAGGAGGTGAGTGACGGCCTGGGGGGTTGGCTCTGGGCAGGAAATGGCGTGGCCGCAGACTGATTGCGTGAGGAGAGGTGTGTCTCGGCTTGTGTGTGTGTGTGTGTGTGTGTGCGGCGGGGGGGGGGGGGGGGGGTGGTTAGAGTAGGCTGGGCTCGGTGGAGTGCCGGGAGGGGGTCCGTGCTGGGGTGGAGGTTGGGGGTTGGGGGGGTCCGTGCTGGGGTGGAGGTTGGGGGTTGGGGGGGGTCCGTGCTGGGGTGGAGGTTGTGGAGGGGGTCCGTGCCAGGGTGGAGGTTGGGGGTTGGGGGGGGTCCGTGCTGGGGTGGAGGTTGGGGAGGGGGTCCGTGCCGGGGTGGAGGTTGGGGGTTGAGGGGGGTCCGTGCTGGGTTGGAGGTTGGGGAGGGGGTCCGTGCCGGGGTGGAGGTTGGGGGTTGGGGGGGGTCCGTGCTGGGGTGGAGGTTGGGGGTTGGGGGGGGGGTCCGTGCTGGGGTGGAGGTTGTGGAGGGGGTCCGTGCCGGGGTGGAGGTTGGGGGTTGGGGGGGGTCCGTGCTGGGGTGGAGGTTGGGGGTTGGGGGGGGTCCGTGCTGGGGTGGAGGTTGTGGAGGGGGTCCGTGCCGGGGTGGAGGTTGGGGGTTGGGGGGGGTCCGTGCTGGGGCGGAGGTTGGGGAGGGGGTCCGTGCCGGGGTGGAGGTTGGGGGTTGGGGGGGGTCCGTGCTGGGGTGGAGGTTGGGGAGGGGGTCCGTGCTGGGGTGGAGGTTGGGGGTTGGGGGGGTCCGTGCCGGGGTGGAGGTTGGGGGTTGGGGGGGGTCCGTGCCGGGGTGGAGGTTGGGGGTTGGGGGGGGTCCGTGCTGGGGTGGAGGTTGGGGTTGGGGGGAGTCCGTGCCGGGGTGGAGGTTGGGGGTTGGGGGGGGTCCGTGCAGGGGTGGAGGTTGGGGGTTGGGGGGGGTCCGTGCTGGGGTGGAGGTTGGGGGTTGGGGGGGGTCCGTGCTGGGGTGGAGGTTGGGGGTTGGGGGGGTCCGTGCTGGGGTGGAGGTTGGGGAGGGGGTCCGTGCCGAGGAGGGTGATGGGAGGGCAAATGAGTTGGTCCACCTGGCCAGGTGCCAGCCTCCAACAGTTGGACCCATGCGGTCCATGCCACCTGGCTGGGGGGAGGAGGGGATATGGGCAATGATGACATGTCGTCGTTCCCCTCCCCCCCCACCAGGCCGTCATGTTTTCAGACCATCCAGCGATGTTGGCCGCCGTGGTGGCAGCCGCTCATGTCTATGTTGCCCTGGATGAGGAGGAGGAGGAGCGTGCCAGAGAGGCGGTGCAGGCTGCCGCAGAGGGGCAGGCGGCAGCCGCCCAGGCTGGAGGGACACCTGACCGACAGGACGAGGAGGGGGAGGAGGACGTCGCGGCCCCACGGCAACGGAGGCACCCGAGGGCGCCCCGTGTGTACCGGCCCCGGCAGTCATACCAGGACCTCACGGACCGGGAATGCAGGAGGAGACTCCGGATGAGCCGGGAAACCGTGGCACACATCTGCCACCTGCTGGCACACCTGTCACCGCGTGGCACTGGCGGGGGACACCCTCTCCCCGTGTCCGTCAAGGTTACGGTGGCCCTGAACTTTTATGCAACGGGGTCATTCCAGGCACCGAGTGGGGACCTGTCCGGCATACCGCAGACATCGGTGCATCGGTGCATCCGGGCAGTGACAGATGCCCTTTATGCCATGGCGCACCGCTACATCCGCTTCCCCGTGGACCGGGCCAGCCAAGATGCCCGGGCCGTGGGCTTCTCTGCCGTTGCCGGGTTCCCCATGGTCCAGGGCGTGATCGATGGGATGCACGTCGCCGTGCGGCCACCTGCAGATAACAGGGCCGTATTCACTAATAGGAAGGGGACCTATTCGATGAACGTACAGGTGGTCTGCGACCACCGCATGATGATCCTGCACGTCTGCGCCCGTCACCCAGGCAGTGTACACGACTCATTTGTGTTGTCGCGGTCATCCATCCCCGGCATGTACGAGGGACGCCATCCCCGGCTGAGGGGCTGGTTGCTGGGCGACAGGGGCTACCCATTGCGATCGTGGCTGATGACGCCTATACGGAGGCCACGCAATGAGGCGGAGAACCGCTACAATGATGCCCATGTAGCGACAAGGGGAGTGATCGAGAGGTGCTTTGGCGTGCTGAAGATGCGTTTCAGGTGCCTGGACCTCTCTGGAGGCGCCCTCCAGTATCGGTCCGATAGGGTCGGCCGCATCATTGTGGTGTGCTGCGTCCTGCACAACATAGCCCAGCAGAGGGGCGATGTGCCGCAGGCAGAGGAGGGCGGAGTGGAGGAGCAGCAGGAAGAGGCCCAGTCCTCCCCAGATGAGGGGGATGGGGGCAATGGTCAGGGCAGACGGGGTAGACACAGGCGGGTGGCTGTCCACCGTTACCGGCTGGCCCAGCGGGCACGGGACAGACTGATAGCCGCCCGCTTCACTGACTAGATGGGCGTGGGAATCGGGTAGTATGGCCACAGACCGCACACCATGGCAACAGCCGACCACCCACACCCCCCACCCATCCACCCACCCAGCACCCTCACCCCCCTCCCCAACCCCACACACCCCACCCGCATGCACACCACCCCCCCCCCCCCCAATTGCCGATCCACCGGCGGCACAACGGGCCGGGCTCACCCAGTTGCGGGTGGACGCGTGTCTATCGCAGGCCATGGAGGATGATGACAACCCGCCCTGCGATGAGCTCCTGGCTCTACATCGTTGGACTATGTCTGACCCATGGCCACAGTACCACCATCCACCCGGACCATCCCTGCATGCGGCTGTGACACTGCAGCGCACGGTCCCGTCCTCTGCCCGGGGGTGTTGATGGCGGCCCAGGGAGAAGGGGGCAGACTCACCTGGGGCTGAGGTAAGACCACCCGTCACACACACACTTGCGCTCAACGTACATGACACGCCCGCACACTTTGGACAGAGCACAAAGGCAGCTTCGGTAGGTGTAACATTGACTTTAATAACCAAAGGAGTTCATGCACGTGCCCTAGCCCCTAAAACTCATCTGTGCCCTGCACCCGTGCCAACTTACTCAGTGTCTAATTGTTTGGCCTTACGGGCCCTTTGACTACGTCTACGTGGTTCCCCAGACGGTACAGCAGAACTGGAGGTGGACTCCTGTGATTCCTGCCCTCTGACACTGGATCCCTTTGGCGGCCGTTTCCTGGGGCGTCCTGGCCTAGATGGGCCAGGCTGCGGCCCGGGCGACTGGGATGGCGAGCTGCCAGCCTGTCCTGCCCGTTGCCCACCCGATGCACCTGGGACGGAAGGGGGGGGAGTCCGAGGTGTCGCGGTGTACCGGGACCTCCCCTACAGAGGGAGCCGGGACGGACCACACCACCTCCTCCTCCCTCGGGGTGCCCGATGGCCCCCAGGCCTCTACATGGGTGGGGGATGCGAACGGACTGGCCATCCGACGCGCCCCCGACATCTGGCGCTGCCAGTCCTGGAGGCCCGTGCTGGTATCGACAGGGGTCTGCAGGTTTGCAGCCATGGAGCCCAGGGGGTTGTCAAACCCTGTCTGTGACAGTGCGACGCCGGCTCGCACATGGCCACTGGCGCCGATGCCCTCAGCGATGGCCTGCTGAGACTGGGCCATGGCCTGCTGAGACTGGGCCATGGCCTGCAGAGACTGGGCCATGGCCTGCAGAGACTGGGCCATGGCCTGCTGAGACTGGGCTATGGCCTGCAGAGACTGGGCCATGGCCTGCAGAGACTGGGCCATGGCCTGCTGAGACTGGGCTATGGCGTTGAGCGCCTCTGCCATCTGGCGCTGGCACTGGCTCATGGCCTCCTGTGAGAGGGCAGCCATTTCCTGGGCCACAGACGCCGCCTGCACGGAAGGCCCCAGGCCTCGCAAACTGTTCCCCATGTCTGACACCGTCGCACCCATTGCCTCCACCGCGGACGCAACCCGTGCGGTGTCAGCCTGGGTGGCACGCATGACCGGGACCACTCCCAGCTCCTGGACGCGGGTGGACTCCTCCACCTGCGACCGCAGCCGCCGCAAGCCACCCGTCACCCTATTCGCTCGTCTCCGTGTCGGTGGTTGCATCGGATCTATGTGTGGGTGTGGTAACTGCAGGAACCCGGGATCCATCTGGGCGGCAGATGTTCGCTTGGCCTGGGCTGCCCTCCGACCGCCCGGTCCCTCTGCTGCTCCTACCTCCACCTGCTGTACCGGGACAGCTGTGTTGTGCGCACCAGTGAGTGTACCAGACGCCTCATCACTAAAGTGCCCAACCGTGGTGAGTGTTTCTGCGATGGTGGAGGGTGTTGGTGACAGCAGTGGCGTTGTGTCGTGCTCTTCGTCCCACTCTGACTCCATGGCACTTTGGGGTGGGGGTTCGTCTCCACCCATCCACTCTGAGTCACTGTCCGGTATTTCATCTTCCCGGGTAGGGGTGTCCTGGGTAGTGCTGTCCCGGGTAGTGCTGTCCCGGGTAGTGCTGTCCCGGGTAGGGGTGTCCTGGGTAGTGCTGTCCCGGGTAGTGGTGTCCCGGGTAGGGGTGTCCTGGATAGTGGTGTCCTGGGTAGTGGTGTCCTGGCTCGGATGTAACGGGGGCCTGTGGCTGCCCCCCTCATCGCTGGGTGGTCGCTCCCGCACGTGACGGGGGTGTCGTCTCCCTGTTGCTCCAGGTCTCTCCGTCTCCCGTGGTGTGCGAGGGGCATCCTGCGGGCGTCGCATGCTGGAGGGTCCGGGTCTCTCCGTCTCCCGTGGTGTGCGAGGGGCATCCTGCGGGCGTCGCATGCTGGAGGGTCCGGGTCTCTCCGTCTCCCGTGGTCTCCGAGGGGCATCCTGCGGGCGTCGCATGCTGGAGGGTCCGGGTCTCTCCGTCTCCCGTGGTCTCCGAGGGGCATCCTGCGGGCGTCGCATGCTGGAGGGTGCGGGTCTCTCCGTCTCCTGTGGTCTCCGAGGGGCATCCTGCGGGCGGTGTGCATCTGCGGGGATGGGTGCCTGGACGTTTGGTCCTGCGATACACAATGAAGCATGCATGGTTAGACATCAGGCAGTGATCAGGTGATACGGGGGAGGGGGATATAGGGGAGGGGGGATATGGGGACGGGCTGTTGGTGGCTCACTTGCTCGTGGGCCCCCGACCTCTGCATCAGCAACCTCCCGGTCCTCAGGTCCGCCAGCCAGTTCCAGGGCCCTTTCCTCGTGTACGGTCAGTGGCCTCTCATCAGCGGGCCCTCCTCCAGTCCTCACATGCTCCCTATTGTTGTGTGCGCGCTTCTCCTGTGGGGGGGTGGGGGTGGTGGCAACAGTGTTAAGCAGGTATATGAATGCACGCCATCGGTTGCGCCTGCATTGCAGAGGTTAAGGTTAGGGCTGGATTCACTTGGGGATATGGGGGATATGGGGGAGGGGGGATATGGGGGATATGGGGGAGGGGGGATATGGGGGAGGGGGGATATGGGGGATATGGGGAGGGGGGATATGGGGGATGGGGGATATGGGGAGGGGGGATATGGGGGAGGGGGGATATGGGGGATATGGGGGAGGGGGGATATGGGGGAGGGGGGATATGGGGGATATGGGGGAGGGGGGATATGGGGGAGGGGGATATGGGGGAGGGGGGATATGGGGGAGGGGGGATATGGGGGAGGGGGGATATGGGGGATATGGGGGAGGGGGTATATGGGGGAGGGGGATATGGGGGAGTGGGGATATGGGGGAGGGGGGATATGGGGGAGGGGGATATGGGGAGGGGGGATATGGGGGAGGGGGGATATGGGGGAGGGGGGATATGGGGAGGGGGGATATGGGGGAGGGGGATATGGGGGAGGGGGGATATGGGGGATATGGGGAGGGGGATATGGGGGAGGGGGGATATGGGGGACATGGGGGAGGGGGGATATGGGGGAGGGGGGATATGGGGGATATGGGGGAGGGGGGATATGGGGGATATGGGGAGGGGGGATATGGGGGATATGGGGGAGGGGGGATATGGGGAGGGGGGATATGGGGGATATGGGGAAGGGGGGATATGGGAGAGGGGGAATATGGGGGTATGGGGGAGGGGGGATATGGGGGAGGGGGGATATGGGGGATATGGGGGAGGGGGGATATGGGGGAGGGGGGATATGGGGGAGGGGGCTATGGGGAGGGGGGATATGGGGGAGGGGGATATGGGGGAGGGGGGATATGGGGGATATGGGGGAGGGGGGATATGGGGGAGGGGGGATATGGGGGAGGCTCACCCTGCCTGCTCTGACGAGGTCGTTCACCTTCTTGTGGCACTGGGTGCCTGTCCGTGGTGTCAGGGCCACAGCGGTGACGGCCTCTGCCACTTCCCTCCACAGACGCCGGCTGTGGCGTGGGGCAACTCTGCGGCCATGCCCGGGTTACAGGGCGTCCCTCCTCTGCTCCACCGCGTCCAGGAGCGCCTCCACATCGCGTGACTCGAACCTCGGGGCTGAGCGACGGCCAGCCATCCAGTCGGGTGTTGCGGTCGGGTGATCTGGTCGGGTGGGGGGGAGCTGCGCGGCCTTATGAGCCGTCACGCCGTGCAGCGCGTATGACGCTGCACGGCGTGAACCACTGCGCAAGCGCGGATCCCGTTACGTCGCTGCTAGCCCATTTCGGGCCGGAGACTATCGACCCATTTTTATGACGTGGCGCAAGTGGGATTTGCGCCGTTTTTTGCGCCGATCGGCGGACTTTCCGCCGATAACGGAGAATTTCGCCCCTGATTCTTGACACAATTTGGAAGAAGCTTTTATTAGATGTTCGAAATACATGAATTCCTGCACACAGAGAAGATTGATAAGTGATGTTAACACTTGCGGAGGGAATGGGAAAGATGCACAGAACTGTTAAATCACTGGCCAGATCTGAAAGTTGAATTAACTTTCTTTGTAAAAATAGAGCAAATAATCTTGCAGTTTGTAAATTTACAAGCCCTCAGGGATGAGCAATAAATGCTGGCCAGCCAACGACGCCCACATCCCATCAATGAATTTAAAATAAAAAATACCTTCAGACTGTGACTTTACTCTGGCTGAATCCCCCTTGGGTTCCTTCCGATCCTGGGTTTTCATGGCAAGGTAGTGTTACATAGATAGTGATTTTGCAGTGCACCCTCAGGACTGATTCAGGTCCTTAAAGCATGTTTTCAACATTTCAGTTTGTACTCTATGATGACTCGAGAGGAATTGATAGACCATCTGATAGTGGTGCTTAGCCCAGCAGCATACAGGTACCATTAGCACCAGCTACAGAAAGTACCCTTGATCGTCCTGTAGTTAATCTAAGGATTGCCTTGCAAGGAGAAATGCTGACTGCTTTTAAATTAAGGCATTGTGGCAGCTCCCATGAAAGCAAGCATTCACTTGTACTACTGTGCTGCCAGTCACAAAAAGGCTGGACATTGAGACAGTGGAGTCCTTCACTGTCAACATGCACAATGGCATTAACCAAGGAAACACATTTGACCATATCCCTACAATCTGCAATTCGCTGGAACTTTGGAAATATTGCCCCTCTTTAAAATTTTAAATTAACCCAGAAATAACCTTTAAATTTAACCCAGAAATAACCTTTCTGTGAGTCCATGGGATGCATATGCTGAACCCTTTAAATCCATTTCCACATTTTCTCTCGTGCAGCTGAGCAGTACTGGGCTTTCATTTTGTGTGATTGTGATTAAGTGTATATATGAGCTAGTACTGATGGAAATTTGGACGTTTAATATCAACAAGCTATTACCACCTCATTAATCATGCTGTCTGCTAAATTGGGTGGGAATGTAACATAACATAAATCATAGTGTAGGTCAGAACATGGTATATTCAGTTCCACCCATTTCCAAGCTATATGCTGGTCTCCAAGCACAGTTGTGATGGAAATCTGCCAGAAATTGATCATACATGTTCAGGATTTTACTATCCTTCAGATTTGATCTCTCTCGAACGTGTTTACATTCAGCAATTACATCATAATTGCATCACAATTACATCATAAACAGCAAACTACCCAGTCTTCAGAACAGTGACCACGACACCACACAACCCTGTCATGGCAATCTCTGCAAGATGTGCCAGATCATCGACATGGATACCACTATTACACGTGAGAACACCACCCACCAGGTACGCGGTACATACTCGTGCGACTCGGCCAACGTTGTCTACCTCATACGCTGCAGGAAAGGATGTCCCGAAGCATGGTACATTGGCGAGACCATGCAGACGCTGCGACAACGAATGAACGGACATCGCGCAACAATCACCAGGCAGGAATGTTCCCTTCCAGTCGGGGAACACTTCAGCAGTCAAGGGCATTCAGCCTCTGATCTCCGGGTAAGCGTTCTCCAAGGCAGCCTTCAGGACCCGCGACAACGCAGAATCGCCGAGCAGAAACTTATAGCCAAGTTCCGCACACATGAGTGCGGCCTCAACCGGGACCTGGGATTCATGTCACATTACATTCATCCCCCAACATCTGGCCTGCGAAATCCTACCAACTGACCTGGCTTGAGACAATTCACACCTCTTTAACCTGGGGTTACCCCATCTCTGGATCTGTAAGGATTTAATCACCTGCTAATGCTCGCATTCCAAGCATTGTTTGGCATCTTTGAATTTGTCTATATATGTGTTTCTGGAACAGACCTCTTCATTCACCTGAGGAAGGAGCAGCGCTCCGAAAGTTAGTGACATCGAAACAAACCTGTTGGACTTTAACCTGGTGTTGTAAGACTTCATACTGTATCATAATATGTAGTTAAGAGGTAAGTTAAATTTCTTCCAGTATTAAACAGGGATATCCAGGGTCTTTGAGAGCAGCTGTAATGAATTAATTAAGTAGCTATCTTAAATTAATTTCTGAGAATAAGAAGAGCTGACTCATAATGACTTTTCAGAGGGTATAGATACAGGGGTTTTTGAGTTCTGTTTGGGTGCAGTGTGAAGCTAGGAATTTGGTGATTGAGGGAGTTTGGTGAAGAGGGAAACTATGAATTAATTAAGAAAAATAAATGTAATTAACACAAAGATGGCAGGATGGGTGATGTGCTACAGCACGGGGGAGCTCCTGGGCGCCACTGTAAACCATGGCACCCACATCGGCACTTAGTGTCTGCAACTTGAGGATCTTCAGCTCAGAGTTAATGAGCTGGAGGCTGAGCTACAGACAAGTGGTGCATTAGTGAGGGGGAAAGTTACCTGGAAAGTTGCCAGATGACAGTCACACCCCTTAGGGTTTTGTCAGTGGTTAGGTACAGAGGGTGTGACTGCAAGTCAGGCAGGTGAGGCGATTGAGAAGAAAGGCAGAGGAGCCTCAGCCTTTGCAATTGAGCAACAACTTTGAGATCCTTGCATCTTGTATGGAGAAGAGTGCGGGATGTAGTGTGGCTGGGCAGGTTGACCATGGGACAAGAAGCCATTCAAGTGGGGGGAATTAAAATGAATGTCCTGGTAGTAGGGAACAGTATAGTCAGGGGGATAGAGACTCCGCCCTGCAGCTGAGAGTGGGGAGGGATCATGCAGAGGAAGATAAATTGGGGAATCACATGGCAATAGATCAAGGTAGCAACGAAGGTCAGTATATGGCAGGAATGGACAGTGATTGCCAACTTGGAATGTGCCCGCGCCTGGGGCCAGAGTTTATAAAACAATTTGAAAAAACTGAATTAAGGGTTCTGCATCTGAATTTTTAAAAAAATTATTTTTATAGGATGTGGGCTTCGCTGGCTAGACCAACATTTGTTGCTCATTTCTAATTGTCCCTGAGAAGGCAGTGGTGAGCTGCTTTCTTAAACTGCTGCAGTCCATGTGGTGTAGGTACACCTACAGTGCTGTTAGGGAGGGAATTCCAGGATACCAGCGACAGTCAAGGAACGGTCATATATTTCCAAGTCAGGATGGTGAGTGACTTGGAGGGGAACCTTCAGGAGGTGAATGACTTGGAGGGGAACCTCCAGGAGGTGAGTGACTTGGAGGGGAACCTCCAGGAGGTGAGTGACTTGGAGGGGAACCTCCAGGAACTGGGGTTCCCAGGGTTCTGCTGCTTTTGTCCTTGTGGATAGTAGTGGTCGTGGGTCTGCAAGGTGCTACCTAAGGAGCCTTGGTGAGTTCCTGCAGTGCATCTTGTCGATGATCCATGCCGCTGCTGCTGTGTGTCGGTGGGGGAGGGAGTGAATGTTTGTGTGAGGGGCGGCACGGTGTCACAGCACCAGGGACTTGAGTTCAATTCTAATTCTCGCGTGACTGTGCGGCATTTCCACGTTCTCCCCGTGTCTGCATCGGTTTACTTTGGGTGCTCCGGTTGCCTCCCGCAGTCCAAAGATGTGCTGGTTAGGTGGATTGGCCATGATAACTGGTCCCTAAGTGTCCAACAGTTGGGTGCGGTTACAGGGATAGGGCAGGACATGGGTCTTTTCGAAGGGTCGGTGCAGACTCGATGGGCCGAATGGCCTCCTTCGCACTGTAGGGATTCTGTGTTCTATGATCACCCCCATCTAGGGGAAGCATCCTTCCTGCATCAACCCTGTTGAGCCCTGTAAGAATTTTATACGTTTGAATTAGATCAGCGCTCATTCGTCTAAACTCCAGGGAATAAAGGTCCAGTCTCTTTAATCTTTCCTCATAGGACAGTCCCTCCATCCCAGGAATTTCCTCGGATAAGGAGACCAAAACTGCACACAATACTCCAGGTGTGGTTTAACCAAGACTCTTTATTACTGCAGTCAGACATCTTTATTCCGATACTCAAATTCTCTTGGACTAAAGGACAGTTTACCATTTGCCTTCCTAATTGCTTGCTGTACCTGCATGTAAGCTTTCAGTGACTCGTGAACAAGAACAACCAAGTTCCTTTGAAGTTCAACACTTTCCATTCTCTTACCATTTAAGAAATAGTCTCTATTTCTGTTTTCCAACGAAGTGGATGGCCTCATAATTCTCCACAATGTATTCAATCTGCCAGATTTCTGTCCACTCACTTTGCCTCTCCCAATCCCTTTGAAACGTCTTTGCATCCTCCTCACAACCCACACTTCCATCTAGTTTTGTGTCATCTGCCAATTTGCAAAAATTACATTTGGTCCCCACATCCAAATCATTGATAGATGTTAACCATTGCCTGTGATCGCCCACAATGAAGATTCGTTGTCGGACTGTTAGCGGATGAGGGGGGGGCTGCCGGCGTGTGAGGGAGGCCATCCAGAACTATTTGGAAATAAACTATACAGGGAAGTGCCGGCAGCAACGGTGTGGGAAACGCTGAAGGCAGTGGTTAAGGGGGGAAGCTAATTTTGATACGGGCCCATAAGGGGAAGGCGGAGCGAGCAGAGATAGATAGGCTCGTTAGGGAAATACTCCAGGAGGACAGGAGATATTCGGAGGCCCCGGAAGCAGGGTTATTGAAGGAGCTGCAGAAGCTACAGATGGAGTTTGGTCTGTTATCTACAGGGAAGGTGGTGGAGCAGCAGAGGAAGACGAGGGTGGGCGATATATGAGTATGGGGAGAAGGCCAGCAGGATGCTTGCACACCAGCTAAGGAAAAGGGAGGCGGCCAGGGAGATAGGAAGAGTGAAGGACGGAGGAGGGAATACGGCCTTGACCCAGCCGGGGTGAACGGGGTGTAGAAGGAGTTTTATAGTTGGCTGTATGAGTCGGAACCCCCAGCTGAGGTGGAGGGGATGAGGCAATTCTTGGAAGATTTGGAGTTTCCGAAGGTGGAGGAAGGGTTGGTGGAGGGGTTGGGATTGAAGACGTAGTAGAGGGATTGGAGGCCATGCAGTCGGGCAATGCCCCGGGCCCGGACGGATACCCTGTGGAATTTTATAGGATGTTTTCTGGGATGCTGTCCCGCTGCTGGTGAGGGCATTTAATGAGGCAAGGGAGCGGGGTGTCCTTCCCCCAACAATGTCGCAGGCTTGGATATCATTAATCCTGAAGCGGGAGAAGGACCCAGAGCTATGCGGGTCACACAGGCCACTCTCCCTGTTGAATGTTGATGCCAAACTGCTGGCTAAAATCTTGGCCTCAAGGATAGAAGATTGTGTCCGGAGGTGATAGGGAAAGACCAGACGGGGTTTGTTGAAGGCAGGCAGCTAACGGCCAACATTAGACGGCTCTTAAATGTGATCATGATGCCCGCCTCGGGGAGGTAGATGGATGTAGTGGTCGTTATGGATGTGGAAAAGGCCTTCGACCGGGTGGAGTGGAATTATTTGTGGGAGGTGTTGGGACATTTCGGGTTTGGGCAGGTCTCTATTGACTGGGTTCTGTTGCTGTACCAGGCACCGGTGGCGAGTGTACGGACGAATCAGCTGATGTCAGACTACTTTAAACTGCACCGGAGGACAAGGCAAGGATGTCCTCTCTCCCCACTGCTGTTTGCTTTGGCGATAGAGCCACTGGCGATGGTGCAAATAGCATTAAAGGACTGGAAGGGGATAGTCCGGGGGGGTGGGGGTGGAACATAGGGTCTCACTATACGCACTATACCTGCTCCTATATATTTCCGACCCTTTAGGGGGGTTGGGGGAGATTATACGGATCTTAGGGGAATTCAGCCGGTTTTCGGGGTACAAATTGAATATGGGTAAAAGTGAGGTTTTTTGTGATCCTGGCGAGGGGGCAGGAGAGGAAACTGGGGGAGCTGCCGTTCAGAGTGGTGGGAGGGAGATTCCGTTATTTGGGAATTCAGGTGGCACGGGGATGGGAGCGGCTACATAAGTAACATTTGACCCGGCTAGTTGAACAAACGAAGGAGGACTTCCGGAGGTGGGACACACTCCCGCTGTCACTGGCGGGGAGGGTACAGACTGTGAAAATGACGGTCCTCCTGAGATTTTTGTTTGTTTTTCAGTGCCTCCCTATTTTTATAACAAAGGCCTTCTTAAAACAGGTGACGAGGGTGATCTCTGGGTTTGTGTGGGTGGGTAAAACCCCGCGGGTAAAGAAAGTGCTGCTGGAGCGGAGTCGAGGGGAGGTTGGGAACGCGCTGCCGAACTTTAGTAACTACTACTGGGCGGCAAATACAGCCATGATCAGGAAGTGGGTAGTGGGGGGTGGGTCAGTGTGGGAGCGAGTAGAGGCAGCATCGTGTAAGGGCACAAGTTTGGGGGCATTGATAACGGCTCCTCTGCCGTTCTCGCCAGCCTGGTAATCCACTGGCCCGGTGATAGTGGCGGCCCTGAGAGTCTGGGGCAGTGGAACATAGAACATAGAACATTACAGCGCAGTACAGGCCCTTCGGCCCTCGATGTTGGGCCGACCTGTGAAACCACTCTAAAGCCCATTTACACTATTCCCTTATCGTCCATATGTATATCCAATGACCATTTAAATGCCCTTAATGTTGGGCGAGTCCACTACTGTTGCAGGCAGGGCATTCCACGCCCTTACTACTCTCTGAGTAAAGAACCTACCTCTGACATCTGTCCTATATCTATCTCCCCTCAATTTAAAGCTATGTCCCCTCGTGCTAGACATCATCATCCGAGGAAAAAGGCTCTCACTGTCCACCCTATCCAATCCTCTGATCATCTTGTATGCCTCAATTAAGTCACCTTTTAACCTACTTCTCTCTAACGAAAACAGCCTCAGCCTTCCCTCATAAGATCTTCCCTCCATTCCAGGCAACATCCTGGTAAATCTCCTCTGCACCCTTTCCAAAGCTTCCACATCCTTCCTATAATGCGTCGACTAGAATTGCACGCAATACTCCAAATGCGGCCGCACCAGAGTTTTGTACAGCTGCAACATGACCTCATGGCTCCGAAACTCAATCCCTCTACCAATAAAAGCTAACACACCGTATGCCTTCTTAACAACCCTCTCAACCTGGGTGGCAACTTTCAGGGATCTATGTACATGGACACCGAGATCTCTCTGCTCATCCACACGGCCAAGAATCTTACCATTAGCCCAGTACTCTGTCTTCCTGTTATTCCTTCCAAAATGAATCACTTCACACTTTTCTGCATTAAACTCCATTTGCCACCTCTCAGCCCAGCTCTGCTTATCTATGTCCCTCTGTAACTTGTAACATCCTTCCGCACTGTCCACAACTCCACCGACTTTAGTGTCATCTGCAAATTTACTCACCCATCCTTCTATGCCCTCCTCCAGGGGTGGGGGAGGGGAAGGTTTTGGATGTCTACAAAGAGCTTATGGAGTGAGAGGAAACCCAGATAGATGAAATAAAGGGTAAATGGGAAGATGAGCTGGGGTGGGGGGGAGATAGAGGCGGGTCTGTGGGCAGATGCTTTGAGCAGAGTCAACACGTCCTCATCATGTGCCAGGCTCAGCCTGATACAATTCAAGGTGGTTCACCGGGAACACATGATGGTGGCCCGGACGAGCAGGTTTTTCGGGATAGAGGACGTGTGTGAGGTGTGCGGGAGGGCCAGCAAGCCATGTCCATATGTTTTGGGCATGCCCAAAGCTGAGGGGATTCTGGCAGGGAAAATTATAAATGCCTTAATAAAATGTTTTTTTTGAAACATTGTCTGTGTACTGTCATACCTTTTAACACAATTTCCCAATCCACCATAGCGATTTTCCGTTTATACCTTCACAGCTACCTTTGCTTAGATTTTGTAGAATCATAGAATTTACAGTACAGAAGGAGCCCATTTGGCCCATCGAGTCCGTAGCGGCTCTTGTAAGAGCACCCCACCTAAGCCCACACCTCCACCCTATCCCCATAAACCAGTAACCCCACCTAACCTAAGGGCAATTTATCACAGCCAATCCACCTAACCTGCACATCTTTGGACTGTGGGAGGAAACCGGAGCACGCGGTGGAAACCCACGCACACACGGGGAGGATGTGCAGACTCCGCACAGACAGTGACCCAAGCCGGAATCGAACCTGGGACCCTGGAGCTGTGAAGGAACTGTGCTACCCTGCTGCCTTAATGCAAGACTCTAATGTCAGATTGAACCACATCACTTTCAAACTTAGTGCAAAATTTTCTCATATTATGTCATTCTTTTCTAAAGGCTCCTTTACCACAAGGTTATTAATTTTCATTGCACAACAAAAGATCAAAAATAGCCCGTTCCCCAGCTTGTTCCTCAAATTACTGCTTCAGAAAACCATCTTGAACCCATTCCAAGAATTTGTCCCCCACAACATCAGTACTAATTAGGGTTACCCAGTCTCTATTCAGATTGAAGTCCCCCATAATTACTGTCTTACCCTTGATACACAGACTTCTAATTTTCTGATATCTCACACAGTGGTAATGTTCTCTTTCATTAATAGAGCTATCCCACCACATTTTCCCAGCTTCTTGTCCATAATGAAGGTCAGCCAGCTTTGGATATTCAAGCTGCAGAATGCTTTTTACTGTAACGTAAGGACCCTTCCTGTTGATTCCCATATTTCCCATTTCTTTTACTTTGTGGTTATCATTTTGATCCATGGATATTTAATGGACCCTTTAAGTCGAGCTGCGGAAGTGAAAGACTCAAAAGTTGCAAAATGGTACATTGTGCTATTGGAGATTTAGCTTCTGAACAGAAAAACTGAGACTTTTTGACACCCAAGAGATCGAAGGATTTGGTTTAATTGGGTGTCTGGTGGTCAAGCAATTTGGCAAAAGGCCGAATTCTGCCTGGCGACAGGTGGAGATTGGGCCCTACCCGAGCAGGAAGTAAGAGTCAGATCTGGCGAGCATAGCTCCTCCGTGCAGGAAACAGAACTGAGTTCAGCCCCGGTGAGGCATTCCCCACTGAGACCACCGAATAGAACCAGAGTCGCGGTAGATAGCGTGGTGTTTCCCGGAGCTGTGAGCGCCGGGAAACACCCAGCTAAATGTGCTCATTATGGACTCTGTTCAAACTCGTTTCGATTGCGCCCCTAGTTTTAAATGGACATCGTCCAGTTCATCTTTCTTCAATCTAGACCTTCAGCTGGAGTTTTTTGTTTTCAGTCTGTCCCTGTAAATTAATCCAAGTTGTCTGCGGGTTCAGAGACCATCAGATAGGCAGGACTTCTAGTTGGAGACACATACTCACAGCTGCTCCACTGAAAGTCCAGGAACTGACTCTCACTTCCTGCATCCATTGTTGTGCAATGAAAATAGGCTAATTGATAACCTTGTTGTAAAGGAGCCTTTAGAAATAAATGACATAACATGATAGCATTTTGCATTACGTTTGAAAGTGATGTGGTTCAATTATACATTAGGGTCTTAAATTGAAGCAAAGGAAGCTGTAAAGGTATAAAGTAAAAATTGCTATGGTGGATTGGGAAATTATGTTCAAAGGTATGACAGGCAACGGTTAATGATTTGGATGTGGGGACCAAATGTAATTTTTCCAAATTTGCAGATGTCATAAAACTAGATGGAAGTGTGGGTTGTGAGGAGGATGCAAAGACGTTTCAAAGGGATTGGGAGAGGCAAAGTGAGTGGACAGAAATCTGGCAGATTGAATACATTGTGGAGAATTATGAGGCCATCCACTTCGTTGGAAAACAGAAATAGAGACTATTTCTTATATGGTAAGAGAATGGAAAGTGTTGAACTTCAAAGGAACTTGGTTGTCCTTGTTCACGAGTCACTGAAAGCTTACATGCAGGTACAGCAAGCATGGAAGGCAAATGGTAAACTGTCCTATAGTCCAAGAGAATTTGAGTATAGGAATAAAGATGTCATACTGCAGTAATAAAGAGTCTTGGTTAAACCACACCTGGAGTATTGTGTGCAGTTTTGGTCTCCTTATCCGAGGAAATTCCTGGGATGGAGGGATTGCCCGATGAGGAAAGATTAAATAGACTAGAACCAAAAACAATACAGCACAGGAACAGGCACTTCCACCCTCCAAACCTGCGCTGATCACGTGTCCTATCGAGACCAACCGCCTATATCCTTCTATACCCCATCTGTTCATGTGCCTAACCGGATAAGTCTTAAAGGTCGCTAACGTATCTGCCACAACCACCTCACTTGGCCGTGCATTCCAGGCCACCACCACCCTCTGTGTAAAACACTTCTCCCGCACATCTCCGTTGAACCTTTCCCTCCTCATCGTGAACTTGTGCCTCCTTATCATTTTCTATTCGCCCTGGGAAAAAGCCTCCAACTGTCTACCCTATCTATACCCTTAATCGTTTTATAAACTTCTATCAGGTCACCCCTCAGCCTCCGTCTCTTGAGCGAGAACAATCCCAGTTTATTCAATCTCTCCTCATAGCTGGTACCCTCCATACCAGGCAACATCCTGGTAAACCTTTTCTGTACTCTCTCCAAAGACTCCACTTCTTTCTGCTAGTGCGGTGACCAGAACTGCGTACAGTATTCCAAATGTGTCTAGACCTTTATTCGCTGGAGTTTAGAAGAATGAGCGCTGATCTAATTCAAACATATAAAATTCTTACAGGGCTCAACAGGGTTGATTCAGGAAGGACCTTCTAGATGGGGGTGATCATAGAACACAGAATCCCTACAGGAAAGAAGGAGGACATTTGGCCCATCGAGTCTGCATCGACCCTTCGAAAGACCCAAGGCCCAATATCCTGCCCTATTACTGGAACCCCATCCATCCTTTGGACACTTAGGGGCAATTTAGAATGGCCAATCCACGTAGCCTGCACATCTTTGGACTGTTGGAGGAAACCAAATCCCTTCGATCTTTTGGGTGCCAGAAGTCTGCGTTTTTCTGTTCTGAAGCGAAATCTCCAACAGCATAGTGTAACATTTTGCAACTTTTCAGTTCCTCACTTCCTCTGCTCGCCTTAAAGGTAAACGTCCCTTAAATATCCATGGATCAAAATGATAACCACAAAGTAACAGAAATGGAAAATATGAGAATCAACAGGAAGGGTCCTTACATTACAGTAAAAAAATTCTGAGGCTTGGATATCCAAAGCTGGCTGACCTTCATTATGGACAAGAAGCTGGGAAAATGTGGTGGGATAGCTCTATTAATGAAAGAGAACATTACCACTGTGTGAGATATCAGAAAATTAGAAGTCTATGCATCAAGGGTAAGACAGTAATTATGGGGGATTTAATCTAAATAGAGACTGGGTAACCCTAATTAGTACTGATGTTGTGGGGGACAAATTCTTGGAATGGGTTCAAGATGGTTTTCTGAAGCAGTAATTTGAGGAACCAACTGGGGAACGGGCTATTTTTGATCTTCTGTTGTGCAATGAAAATTAATAACCTTGTGGTAAAGGAGCCTTTAGAAAAGAATGACATAATATGATAGAATTTTGCATTATGTTTGGAACGGATGTGGTTCAATCAAACATTAGGGCTTAAATCTAAACAAAGGAAGCTATGAATGTATAAAGGGAAAACTGCTATGGTGGATTGACAAATTATGTTGAAAGGCATGACAGTACACAGGCAACGGTTAACATTTTAAGTAACTGATCTAAAGTTTACAACACAAAGCAAAGAGTACGAATAAATAGGTCATTTTCAGGTTGGCAAGCTCTGTCTAGTGGGATCAGCGCGTATGCCCCAGTTATTCACAATCTCAATCAATGATTTGGATGTGGGG
Source organism: Scyliorhinus torazame (assembly GCF_047496885.1). Lineage (NCBI taxonomy): Eukaryota > Metazoa > Chordata > Chondrichthyes > Carcharhiniformes > Scyliorhinidae > Scyliorhinus > Scyliorhinus torazame. Next base: position 141,316,636 of record NC_092725.1, read on the forward strand.
ACCAAATGTAATTTTTCCAAATTTGCAGATGTCACAAAACTAGATGGAAGTGTGGGTTGTGAGGAGGATGCAAAGACGTTTCAAAGGGATTGGGAGAGGCAAAGTGAGTGGACAGAAATCTGGCAGATTGAATACATTGTGGAGAATTATGAGGCCATCCACTTCGTTGGAAAACAGAAATAGAGACTATTTCTTATATGGTAAGAGAATGGAAAGTGTTGAACTTCAAAGGAACTTGGTTGTTCTTGTTCATGACTCACTGAAAGCTTACATGCAGGTACAGCAAGCATGGAAGGCAAATGGTAAACTGTCCTATAGTCCAAGAGAATTTGAGTATAGGAATAAAGATGTCATACTGCAGTAATAAAGAGTCTTGGTTAAACCACACCTGGAGTATTGTGTGCAGTTTTGGTCTCCTTATCCGAGGAAATTCCTGGGAGGGAGGGACTGTCCTATGAGGAAAGATTAAATGGACTAGAACAAAGAACAATACAGCACAGGAACAGGCCCTTCAGCCCTCCAAGCCTGTGCCGATCACGTGTCCTATCTAGACCAACCTCCTGTATCCTTCTATACCCCGTCTGTTCATGTGCCTATCCAGATAAGTCTTAAAGGTCACTAACGTATCTGCCACAACCACCTCACTTGGCAGTGCATTCCAGGCACCACCACCCTCTGTGTAAAAAACATCCCCCATAATCCCGATCGGGGCTCCCAACCCCTCCACCAACCCTTCCTCCACCGTCAGAAACTCCAAGCCCTCCAAGAATTGCCTCATCGTCTCCATCCTAGCTGGGGGTGCCGACTCATACAGCCGACTATAAAACTCCTTCTACACCCCGTTCACCCCGGCTGGGTCAAGGCCGTATTCCCTCCTCCGTCCTTCACTCTTCCTATCTCCCTGGCCACCTCCCTTTTCCTTAGCTGGTGTGCAAGCATCCTGCTGGCCTTCTCCCCATACTCATATATCGCCCACCCTCGCCTTCCTCTGCTGCTCCACCACCTTCCCTGTAGATAACAGACCAAACTCCATCTGTAGCTTCTGCAGCTCCTTCAATAACCCTGCTTCCGGGGCCTCCGAATATCTCCTGTCCTCCTGGAGTATTTCGTTAACCAGCCTATCTATCTCTGCTCGCTCCGCCTTCCCCTTATGGGCCCTGATCGAAATTAGCTCCACCCCCAACCACTGCCTTCAGCGTTTCCCACACCGTTGCTGCCGGCACTTCCCTGTATAGTTTATTTCCAAATAGTTCTGGATGGCCTCCCTCACACACCCTCACCCCCCCTCATCCGCTAACAGTCCGACAACGAATCTTCATTGTGGGCGATCACAGGCAATGGTTAACATCTATCAATGATTTGGATGTGGGGACCAAATGTAATTTTTCCAAATTGGCAGATGACACAAAACTAGATGGAAGTGTGGGTTGTGAGGAGGATGCAAAGACGTTTCAAAGGGATTGGGAGAGGCAAAGTGAGTGGACAGAAATCTGGCAGATTGAATACATTGTGGAGAATTATGAGGCCATCCACTTCGTTGGAAAACAGAAATAGAGACTATTTCTTATATGGTAAGAGAATGGAAAGTGTTGAACTTCAAAGGAACTTGGTTGTCCTTGTTCACGAGTCACTGAAAGCTTACATGCAGGTACAGCAAGCAATTAGGAAGGCAAATGGTAAGCTGTCCTTTAGTCCAAGAGAATTTGAGTATAGGAATAAAGATGTCTGACTGCAGTAATAAAGAGTCTTGGTTAAACCACACCTGGAGTATTGTGTGCAGTTTTAGTCTCCTTATCCGAGGAAATTCCTGGGATGGAGGGACTGTCCTATGAGGAAAGATTAAAGAGACTGGACCTTTATTCCCTGGAGTTTAGAAGAATGAGCGCTGATCTAATTCAAACGTATAAAATTCTTACAGGGCTCAACAGGGTTGATGCAGGAAGGATGCTTCCCCTAGATGGGGGTGATCATAGAACACAGAATCCCTACAGTGCGAAGGAGGCCATTCGACCCATCTAGTCTGCACCGACCCTTCGAAAGACCCAAGACCCAATGTCCTGCCCGATCCTGTAACCCTACCCAACTTTTGGACACTTAGGGACAACATATCATGGCCAATCCACGTAGCCTGCACACATTTGGACTCTGGGAGGAAACTGGAGCACCTGGAGAAAACCCACATGTACACGGGGAGAACTCCACACAGTCACCCAAGGTGGGAATTGAACCCGGTTCCCAGACGCTGTGAGGCATTTATAGTACTGGCCTGAGGATCAGAGACTTTGCCTACAGTAGGTGCGCTTCCATGTCAGTGGGGGGGCAGAGGCGAGACCAGGCTTTCCTGTATCACTTTCTGTTTGTTGACCTGGAAGGGTGGTCAGATGTTGGTTGTTGTTCTTGTGACCGAAACACCCCTCAGAACAAAAGGGCTGATGGAATCAGCCAGTAAGGTAAAAAAGGCCTGGAAAATAAGTAGCTTACTATTTGTTGCCAAGAAGACCCACTGAGTACAATACAGTCCACAGGTCGGGTGGCCTGGAGGATACGGCGGGTGAGATCAATGAGTCTGAGCACCCCCCACCCAGCCATGTGCTGACATACCCGGGACCTGTTTGAATAGACAAATGAAAAGGGCCGCATGCTGTGGCAGGGGAGGGGCAGGATGCCTTTCACATTCTCTGACCTTGGCGATGGGGGTACCAGTGCTTGCGATAATGTTTATCACAGTGTTGCCCTGTGAACTGGTACCTGAGGTGGTGTGGGGCTCCAAGCCTTTGCCCTGTGGCCCAGACTCTCCTGAGGGGCCCAGAGAGACCTCTCTGCCATCAATCTAGTGGATGGAATGTTGTCAAAGGAAGCACCTTGTCAAAGGTGTGGCTGCTCTGCCCATGGCATCCTGTGTGGCGAGCGAGTTGATTGCTAATGAGGAGGACAGTGGCTCAGCGGAGGGTGCTAGGGATGGGTCCATCACCAGTGACAAGGTGGGCACCCTTGTATCCCTTACTGAGTGTACCCTCGTGCCCCTCTACCCCTCATCAACTGATGGTGGAACTGATGCCATTCGCTCTGCTGTAAAGACCATGGGCATGAGAAAGGCTGTGTTCCAACCCCAGCAGTGTGAGCTCAAATGTTACAATCACAGTGGTTGTTGCTACTGGGCAGGAAGGTCCCGGGATTGAACCCTGGATCTAAAGACTGGAACATTTACTTATTTTTAGAAAATGTGAATGAACAGTGAGACTGGGCTGCCAATGAGCTTTCAACAAGAAAATAGGCATTTATTAAACATGAACAATCTGGCTATAACCCTCCTTCACTTATCTTCACAAATTTACCCAGATTTTAAGAGTAACACACATCACAAATTATGCCCTATGCCGTAATGTTCTGAGTAACCACACAATCCCCGTAACTCAACAGGCTAACTCTGGTCAGACACCACCCCACTCTGAAGCCAAGTGGTGGATTCAGACACCACCCCACAGTCAAACTTCTGTGAATTTCTCCTCAAACTCCCCCTAGGTGATTGTCACATGAGGGTTTTCAAACTCCATTCCCAAAAGATACCCATTAGAATCTTCTTACAAATAATGCTTTCCCTCAACTGTTTTCAGCAAGGACTTTCCTTCAGATTTTCTGACTCTCCTTTCAGTAATCCTTTGTCTTGAATAGCCATGAGCAGCCAATCTTTCCACACAATCTCTCAGGTACTCAGTCCCCAACCAAATACCATTATACCAAATACTGGAATAAGGACACCAACCGAATGATTGCTTCAGATATCTGGCTTTTCTCTATCAAATTTCACCCAGTCTGCCCTTTCCAATTCTGTCTTTACCTTCAGTGAGGAGTACCCTGTTCAAATTCCAGTTCCTTTTTTCCTTGATACTTCAATCTTCTTGGAAACTTCTCTTCATCCTCCAGTTTCTAGAACTAACTGACCTTTAGTTTCTAGACTTGCTTTCTTGTCCATTAATTTCACAAGGCTGGTGGAGCAAATGGAGGAGGAGTTCAAGAGGCGGGACGTGTTGCCGCTGTCCTTGGCGGGTAGGGTGCAGTCAATCAAAATGATGGTGCTCCTAAGGTTTTTGTTCCTGTTCCAGTGCCTCCCCGTGTTTATCCCGAAGGCTTTTTTTAGGCGGTTTAATAGGAGTATAATGGGGTTTGTGTGGGCGCGAGGGACTCCGAGGGTGAGAAGGGTGTTCCTGGAGCGGAGTAGAGATAGGGGGGGACTGGCACTGCCCAACCTCTGTGGGTACTACTGGGCGGCCAATGCGACGATGGTGCACAAGTGGGTGATGGAGGGGGAGGGGGCTGCATGGAAGAGGCTGGAGACGGTGTCTTGTGTGGGTACGAGTCTGGGGGCGCTGGCAACAGCGCCGCTGCCGCTCCCTCCAAGGAGCTATACCACGAGCCCGGTGGTGGCGGCTGCCCTCAAAATCTGGAGGCAGTGGAGGTGGCATAGGTGGGAAGTTAGGGCCTCGGCGTGGACCCCAATACGGGGGAACCACCGGTTCGCCCCAGGGAGAGCAGGTGGAGGATTTTTGGGGTGGCACAGGGCAGGGATACGAAAGTTGGGGGACCTATTTGTGGACGGGAAGTTCGCGAGCTTGGGTGAGCTGGAGGAGAAGCACGGGCTCCCCCCGGGGAACACCTTCAGGTACTTACAGGTAAGGGCGTTTGCCAGACGGCAGGTGGTGGAATTCCCGCGGCTAATGCCACACACAGTACAGGACAGGGTGCTCTCGGGGGGGTGGGTGGGAGTGGGGAAAATCTCGGAAACTTACCAGGTGAAGCAGGAGAAGGAGGAGGCCTCGGTGGTGGAGTTGAAAGGTAAGTGGGAGGAGGAGTTGGGGGAGGAGGGGACGTGGGCAGATGCCCTTGGGAGGGTGAACTCTTCCTCATCGTGCGCGAGGCTCAGCCTCATACAGTTTAAGGTGCTGCAAAGGGCACACATGGCCGGGACAAGGATGAGCCGTTTTTTTGGGGGTGAGGACAGGTGTGTTAGGTGCTCAGGGAGCCCAGCAAATCACACCCATATGCTCTGGGCATGCCCAGCGCTGGAGGAATTTTGGAAGGGCGTAGCGAGGACAGTGTCGAGGGTGGTAGGATCCAGGGTTAAACCGGACTGGGGGCTCGCAATATTTGGGGTGGCAGAGGAGCCGGGAGTGCAGGAGGCGAAAGAGGCCAGAATTCTGGCCTTTGCGTCCCTGCTAGCCCGGCGAAGGATTCTCCTTCAGTGGAAGGATGCGAGGCCCCCAAGCGTGGAATCCTGGATCAGCGATATGGCAGGGTTCATTAAATTGGAGAGGGTGAAATTCTCCTTGAGAGGGTCGGTACAAGGGTTCTTTAGGCGGTGGCAACCGTTCTTGGACTTCCTGGCAGAACGATAGACATTGGCCAATGGCAGGAACAGCTCGGGGGTGGGCGGGGGGGGTTTACTTTATTTCTATTTTTGCTATTTACTCTGGAGGGTCCAGGGGGGTGTATATACCAGTTGTGTTAAGTCGGGGTGTTAATGTTAATTTATTATTTATGTACAGGGGGGAGGGGGTAGGGAGGGTTGCTTTTCTAGACCATGTTTTGTACTTAACCCTGTTGAGTTCCTTTTTCATTTTGTTATTTATATTTTATGAAAACCTTAATAAAATTTTTAATAAAAAAAATATACAAGTATTGTGCTTCACACATGACACCTTAACTGGTGTCTAATTTCCTGACCTTAGCTGCCCTAACGCTCCTTCTAGTGTGTCTCTTAGGCAGTACATCAGAAGTGGAGGCGGAGTGCTGCGATTCCTGCCCTGCGAACTGGGTCCCCTTTGGCGACCATTCTCTGGGGCGACCGGGCGGTATGGGTGTTCATATCTGGGTGAAGAGCGTGGTGGGGTGCATGTGGACTGGCAGCGGGTGGGGTTTGATCAGCCTCGGGGAGGGGCAGGTGTGTGGAATGGGAGTTGGTGCCGGGGCCCACAGCGCTCACGGCCTCTGCCACCTGAGCTCAGGCCCAGTTCACGACAGCCGGTGGCAGCCTTCTTCCCACAACGGGGAACAGGGTTGTCCCGCCTCTCCTCCATGGCACCCAGCAGTGCCTCCAGCTCTGCATCAGTGAACCTCCGTGCCGTTCTTCGGAGAGGCATCTTCTTGGCTGGAAAGAGAGGGTGTGGAGAGTGAAATGTTTATATGTAAATGCAGCTGAAGGACACCTAGGGATGTGAGTAATAAATGCTGGACTAACCCGCGACGCCCACATCCCGTAAATTAATTTTTAATAAAGCTTGTCACGCTCTCGGGTGCCAACCCCGGCCCTGGCGAATCACATGCCACGTGCATTGGAATCGCACTATTTCCGCATGGCCACGGTGCTGGCCCATTAGCATGTCCTGAATTACTCCGGGACCGGCGCCGCTATCGGGGCAGAACACCCGCGATTCTGTCCTGGCATCAGCACTTAGTCTCTGAAACGGAGAATCCTGCCCAAGGTCTTTCCCCCTAAAGATGCTCCTGGTTGCCAAGCATCAGCTCACTCTCTCTCCAATCTCTTGTTTAGCTTGCATGCTGTAAACTCCCGAAGCACAAACTACCATGTCGGCAAACACCTTTGTTTAGCATGAATCTATCCAGAGTTTCAGCATTTCCTACATGCAAATATTAAATTGAACTCACTTAAATCTATACTTTATTTCTAACACCCAACAGTACAAACATAGATCACTTAAAACTACCTCTGCTTCCTGACACAAGGCATTCCAAAGTGAGCTGCAAAGGAAGTGGAGGATTATGAATGACTCTGCTCCCTTGGGACAGTGGGGCGTCGATAGTGGCTGCTCTATACTGTTGCCATGAAAACAATCATAGCTGACCGTAAATGGCAGTCGAGGCATGGATACCTTGATGTCTCCCTCCTTCAGGAAGTGAAGTATGCAGCGTGCTTCCCGCGGGAAAGTCATGTGGCTCTTGGAATGGCAAAGAGCTGCCCACATGAGCTACCTTGCCTCAGGTTTTGGGTGACTAACTTACTGACCCCACATTTTCATCCAGAGATCTTGGGTATCATGGAGTCTGTGTCAGGACACGTGCTTCACCATCTGATTGGGGAATATACCACTGAGCCCAGACTGGCACACAGCAAGTGAGTTTTTCCGAAGGAATGACCGTGACATTGATCCCAGTGAGTGTATCATTGGGAGATACATTTTTCTGTTTGGAGTATTAGTCCCTGACCAAATAACACTTAGTTGATGTTGCTTTTAGTCCATTTGTTATAATAAAACTCTTAACTTAAAATCTTGGTGTGCAAGTCGGTCATTAAGAATTCAAATATCTTGTTCTCTATGAGGAATGCAACTCTTATATAGGATCTGGAGGAGCAGGGTCCAGAATCAGCCATCTTCATGTATCTCAGGCATGTTCCACCCACTTTTCAGCTCCACATGTAAGTAGAGTCTGCGTGCTGGCATTTTAACAACTTGCTATGAGAGGATGTGGTTTCAGGATTCATAGAACATAGAAAAATACAGCACAGAACAGGCCCTTCGGCCCACGATGTTGTGCCGAACCTCTGTCCTAGATTAATCATAGATTATCATAGAATTTACAGTGCAGAAGGAGGCCATTCGGCCCATCGAGTCTCCACCGGCTCTTGGAAAGAGCACCCTACCCAAGGTCAACATCTCCACCCTATCCCCATAACCCAGTAACCCCATCCAACACTAAGGGCAATTTTGGACACTAAGGGCAATTTATCATGGCCAATCCACCTAACCTGCACATCTTTGGACTGTGGGAGGAAACCGGAGCACCCGGAAGAAATCCACACACACACGGGGAGAATGTGCAGACTCCGCACAGACAGTGACCCAAGCCGGAATCGAACCTGGTACCCTGGAGCTGTGAAGCAATTGTGCTATCCACAATGCTACCGTGCTGCCCTTAAGGACAAATTAATCTACACTATATCATTCTACCATAATCCATGTACCTATCCAATTGCTGCTTGAAGGTCCTTCGGACTCAACTACTTCCACAGGCAGTGCATTCCATGCCCCCACTACTCTCTGGGTAAAGAACCTACCTCTGACATTCCCCCTATATCTTCTACCATTCACCTTAAATTTATGTCCCCTTGTAATGGTTTGTTCTACCCTATCTATTCCCCTGATCATCTTATAAACCTCTATCAAGTCGCCCCTCATCCTTCTCCGTTCAATGAGAAAAGGCGTAGCACCCTCAACCTTTCCTCGTAAGACCTACTCTCCATTCCAGGCAACATCCTGGTAAATCTCCTTTGCACCTTTTCCAAAGCTTCCACATCCTTCCTAAAATGAGGCGACCAGAACTGTACACAGTGCTCCAAATGTGGCCTTACCAAGGTTTTGTACAGCTGCATCATCACCTCACGGCTCTTACATTCAATCCCTCTGTTAATGAATGCTAGCACACCATAGGCCTTCTTCACAGCTCTATCCACATGAGTGACAACTTTCAAAGATGTATGAACATAGACCCCAAGATCTCTCTGCTCCTCCACATTGCCAAGAACTCTACCGTTAACCCTGTATTCTGCATTCATATTTGTCCTTCCAAAATGGACAACCTCACACTTTTCAGGGTTAAACTCCATCTGCCACTTCTCAGCCCAGCTCTGCATCCTATCTATGTCTCTTTGCAGCTGACAACAGCCCTCCTCACGATCCACAACTCCACCAATCTTCGTATCGTCTGCAAATTTACTGACCCACCCTTCAACTCCCTCATCCAAGTCATTAATGAAAATCACAAACAGCAGAGGACCCAGAACTGATCCCTGCGGTACGCCACTGGTAACTGGAATCCAGGCTGAATATTTGCCATTCACTACCACTCTCTGACTTCTATCGGTTAGCCAGTTCGTTATCCAACTGGCCAAATTTCCCACTATCCCATGCCTCCTTACTTTCTGCATAAGCCTATCATGGGGAACCTTATCAAATGCCTTACTAAAATCCATGTACACTACATCCACTGCTTTACCTTCATCCACATGCTTGGTCACCTCCTCAAAGAATTCAATAAGACTTGTAAGGCAAGACCTACCCCTCACAAATCCGTGCTGACTATCCCTAATCAAGTAGTGTCTTTCCAGATGCTCAGAAATCCTATCCCTCAGTACCCTTTCCATTACTTTACCTACCACCGAAGTAAGACTAACTGGCCTGTAATTCCCAGGGTTATCCCTATTCCCTTTTTTGAATAGGGGCACGACATTTGCCACTCTCCAGTCCCCTGGTACCACCCCTGTTGACAGTGAGGACGAAAAGATCATTGCCAACGGCTCTAATCCTAGGATATATCCCGTAAGGCCCGGGGACTTGTCTATCCTTAAGTTTTTCAAAATGCCCAGCACATCTTCCTTCCTAACAAGTATTTCCTCGAGCTTACCAGTCTGTTTCACACTGTCCTCTCCAACAATATGGCCCCTCTCATTTGTTAATACTGAAGAAAAGTACTCGTTCAAGACCTCTCCTATCTCTTCAGACTCAATACACAATCTCCCGCTACTGTCCTTGATCGGACCTACCCTCGTTCTTGTCATTCTCATATTTCTCACATATGTATAAAAGGCCTTGGGGTTTTCCTTGACCCCACCCGCCAAAGATTTTTCATGCCCTCTCTTCGCTCTCCTAATCCCTTCTTCAGTTTCCTCCTGGCTATCTTGTATCCCTCCAGCGCCCTGTCTGAACCTTGTTTCCTCAGCCTTACATAAGTCTCCTTCTTCCTCTTAACAAGACATTCAACCTCTCTTGTCAACCATGGTTCCCTCACTCGACCAACTCTTCCCTGTCTGACAGGGACATACATATCAAGGACACGTAGTACCTGTTCCTTGAACAAGTTCCACATTTCACTTGTGTCCTTTCCTGACAGCCTATGTTCTTAACTTATGCACTTCAATTCTTGTCTGACAACATCATATTTACCCTTCCCCCAATTGTAAACCTTGCCCTGTTGCACGCACCTATCCCTCTCCATTACTAAAGTGAAAGTCACAGAATTGTGGTCACTATCTCCAAAATGCTCCCCCACTAACAAATCTATCACTTGCCCTGGTTCATTACCAAGCACCAAATCCAATATTGCCTCCCCTCTGGTTGGACAATCTACATACTGTGTTAGAAAAGCTTCCTGGACACACTGCACAAACACCAACCCATCTAAACTATTTGATCTAAAGAGTTTCCACTCAATATTTGGGAAGTTGAAGTCACCCATGATTACTACCCTGTGACTTCTGCACCTTTCCAAAATCTGTTTCTCAATCTGTTCCTCTACATCTCTGCTACTATTGGGGAGCCTATAGAAAACTCCTAACAAGGTGACTGCTCCTTTCCTATTTCTGACTTCAACCCATACTACCTCAGTAGGCAGATACTCCTCGAACTGCCTTTCTGCAGCTGTTATACTATCTCTAATTAACAATGCCACCCCCACCTCTTTTACCACCCTCCCTAATCTTATTGAAACATCTATAACCAGGGACCTCCAACAACCATTTCTGCCCCTCTTCTATCCAAGTTTCCGTGATGGCCACCACATCGTAGTCCCAAGTACCGATCCATGCCTTAAGTTCACCCACCTTATTCCTGATGCTTCTTGCGTTGAAGTATACACACTTCAACCCATCTCCGTGCCTGCAAGTACTCTCCTTTGTCAGTGTTCCCTTCCCCACTGCCTCACTACACGCTTTGGCGTCCTGAATATCAGCTACCTTAGTTGCTGGACTACAAATCCGGTTCCCATTCCCCTGCCAAATTAGTTTAAACCCTCCCGAAAAATACTAGAAAACCTCCCTCCCAGGATATTGGTGCCCCTCTGGTTCAGATGCAACCCGTCCTGCTTGTACAGGTCCCACCTTCCCCAGAATGCGCTCCAATTATCCAAATACCTGAAGCCCTCCCTCCTACACCATTCCTGCATTCAAGTGTTCAGCTGGACTCTCTCCCTATTCCTAGCCTCGCTATCACGTGGCACCGGCAACAAACCAGAGATGACAACTGTCTGTCCTGGCTTTTAACTTCTAGCCTAACTCCCTAAACTCGTTTATTACCTCCACACCCCTTTTCCTACCTACCAATGTGCACCACAACATCTGGCTGCTCCCCCTTCCCCTTAAGGATCCTGAAGACACGATCCGAGACATCCCTGGCCCTGGCACCCGGGAGGCAACATACCTTCCGGGAGTCTCGCTTGCGACCACAGAATCTCCTATCTATTCCCCTAACCATTGAATCTTCTATTAGCATTGCTTTTCTATTCTCTCCCCTTCCCTTCTGAGCCCCAGAGCCAGACTCAGTGCCAGAAACCTGGCCGCTAGGGCCTTCCCCCCCAACAGCATCCAAAATGGTAGACTTGTTTTGAAGGGGAACGGCCACGAGGGATCCCTGCACTGTCTGCCTGGTTGTTTTCTTTCCCCTGACTGTAACCCAGCTACTCTTGTCCTGTACCTTGGATGTGGTTACCTCCCTGTAACTCTTCTCTAAAACCCCCTCTGCCTCCCGGATGATCCGAAGTTCATCCAGCTCCAGCTCCAGTTCCCTAACACGGTCTCTGAGGAGCTGGAGTTGGGTGCACTTCCTGCAGGTATAGTCAGTGGGGACACCGGTGGTATCCCTCACCACCCACATCCTACAGGAGGAGCATGCAACTGGCCTAGCCTCCATCCCCTCTTACCTTACAGAATATAGATGCCCTGTGGACCAACTGGACCTCCGCCCTCCGACTCTGCTCCCAGTCAGCTGCACTCTCTGTAAACTCCTGGCTCCCTTCTCGCTCTTTGAGGAAATGTAGGAAACGAAATGAAAGGAGCGCCTTACTCCCTCCTCACCTAACTCCCTCAGTCACCAAACTCTCACTATAGCACTCAAATGCACCAAATTCAGCACTCAGTGCAAACCTCCATCAATTCTCAGCCACATGGAGAAGGAGCAGGTGGGAATCTTCCCTCCTCAATGTTATGGTGGGAGGTGGGGAAGACTCTTGTCTGCACCTTTGTCAGGAATACGCAAGGGGTCAAACATGGGTGGAAGGTCAAGATCAAGCGGTTGGAACAGCAAGTGCCAACCTGGAGGCCATCTTAGTCAGCTCTCTCCAAGTTGTATGAAGAAAAGGGGGCACTGAAGGATCTGCTGGGTCCCAAGTTGTCCCTGGTCTCTGATTCAGAGATTATCGATGTCCAGGCTTGAGCCTATTGTTGTGCTCTTCCCTCTGGAACCATCCACCAAAAGTGCTCACAGAATTTTGAAGGGACCTGTTGAAAGTGGGCTCAGTGGGTGATGAGCAGCCCAATGCTCCACAAAGCCTAGTAGCTCTCAAGAGGCAAGGTCCCTTGGTTGGATGGGTTGACTGTGGTGATTAAAGTGTCCTTAAGATGCATTGATTTTTCCTTTTCTGTTACTTTAGGGATGTGCTAAGGCACACGTACAGCATCTTTAGAACCTCAAATCTCTGTGCTTCAATTTGTACATTAAGCTCGACCTGCCTAGCTGTGGCTTTTAACTGTTCTGTCAGGGCTGAGAATTTTTGCCAAGAGACTTCCTCTTACAGAAATGCTTTCACATCAAAAGTAGCCAACTTATTTTCTGATTTGCTGGTACTCTCAAAGCTTGCTGTAATCCCTCTGTTTCTTGTTGGGCTTTATGTCACCTTGCCCTTCTAGTTTCAATTTTAAGTCAGATTTTTCTTGTTTGAAATGGATTAAATCTCAGACTAGTGCCCAATTTGACACGGACAGAATCTGTGTTTTCTTACAAAACGATTGAATCATGGAAAGTATGTGAGGCCACACTTGGAGAAGAGTGTTCAATTCTGGTCGCCACACTACCAGAAGGATGTGGAGGCTTTAGAGAGGGTGCAGAAGAGATTTACCAGAATGTTGCCTGGTATGGAGGGCATTAGCTATGAGGAGCGGTTGAATAAACTCGGTTTGTTCTCACTGGAACGACGGAGGTTGAGGGGCGACCTGATAGAGGTCTACAAAATTATGAGGGGCATAGACAGTGGATAGTCAGAGGCTTTTCCCCAGGGTAGAGGGGTCAATTACTAGGGAGCATAGGTTTAAGGTGCGAGAGGCAAGGTTTAGAGGAGATGTACGAGGCAAGTTCTTTAGTAGTGGGTGCCTGGAACCCACTGACGGAGGAGGTGGTGGAAGCAGGGACGATAGTGACATTTAAGGGGCATCTTGACAAATACATGAATAGGATGGGAATAGAGGGATACGGATCCAGGAAGTGTAGAACATAGAACATAGAACATTACAGCGCAGTACAGGCCCTTCGGCCCTTGATGTTGCGCCGACCTGTGAAACCACTCTAAAGCCCATCTACACTATTCCCTTATCGTCCATATGTCTATCCAATGACCATTTGAATGCGCTTAGTGTTGGCGAGTCCACTACTGTTGCAGTCAGGGCATTCCACGCCCTTACTACTCTCTGAGGAAAGAACCTACCTCTGACATCTGTCCTATATCTATCTCCCCTCAATTTAAAGCTATGTCCCCTCGTGCTAGACATCACCATCCGAGGAAAAAGGCTCTCACTGTCCACCCTATCCAATCCTCTGATCATCTTGTATGCCTCAATTAAGTCACCTCTTAACCTTCTTCTCTCTAACGAAAACAGCCTCAAGTCCCTCAGCCTTTCCTCATATGATCTTCCCTCCATACCAGGCAACATTCTGGTAAATCTCCCCTGTACCCTTTCCAATGCTTCCACATCCTTCCTATAATGCGGCGACTAGAATTGCACGCAATACTCCAAATGCGGCCGCACCAGAGTTTTGTACAGCTGCAACATGACCTCATGGCTCCGAAACTCAATCCCTCTACCAATAAAAGCTAACACACCGTACACCTTCTTAACAACCCTCTCAACCTGGGTGGCAACTTTCAGGGATCTATGTACATGGACACTGAGATCTCTCTGCTCAACCACACTGCCAAGAATCTTACCATTAGCCCAGTACTCTGTCTTCCAGTTATTCCTTCCAAAATGAATCACCTCACACTTTTCTGCATTAAACTCCATTTGCCACCTCTCAGCCCAGCGCTGCAGCTTATCTATGTCCCTCTGTAACTTGTAACATCCTTCCGCACTGTCCACAACTCCACCGACTTTAGTGTCATCTGCAAATTTACTCACCCATCCTTCTACGCCCTCCTCCAGGTCATTTATAAAAATGACAAACAGCAGTGGCCCCAAAACAGATCCTTGTGGTACACCACTAGTAACTGGACTCCAGTCTGAACATTTCCCATCAACCACCGCCCTTTGTCTTCTTCCAGCTAGCCAATTTCTGATCCAAACTGCTAAATCACCCTGAATCCCATGCCTCTTTTAGTTTAGACAGGCAGCATGGTCGGCATGGGCTTGGAGGGCCGAAGGGCCTGTTCCTGTGCTGTACTTTTCTTTGTTCTTTGGGTGTATTTCCTTATTACCCAAGTGTTTGTCCAAATTTAAATAATCCCAGCAGCAAGTATTTTTTTTTGTTTTAAAAAGAAGGTTATTTATTATCCTCCACTTGCACCAGAGGTTTAAACAAACGTAACATCTCACCCTCTCGACTCGTGTGCACTATCACTCACACAAAAACTAGATACAGATGAAGGCAACGAACTGTATGATTACTAATTATTGTCTCGCTTTCTCTTTCATGGCAAAGCTTTTTAGAAGACTTGATGCTTCCAGTTGAAGTGAATATCTTAGAAGCAAAGTTTTCTCAGTAAGTTGTGATGTTTCTTGTCAGACTCCGGTTTGGCCTCAGCTTGAGCTTTGTGTCCAGACACAACAATTTAGGAAGGATGTGAAAACATTCGAGAGGGTGCAGAAAAGATTCACAAGAATGATTCTTGAGATGAGGAACTTCAGTTACGTGAATAGTTTGGTGAAACAATGCTGTTCTCCTTGCATGTCGTTTAAAATTATGGAGGGTCTGGGAATAAGTTAGGGAGAAACTGTTTCTGTTGGCAAAAGGCTCAAAAACCAGAGGGCACCAATTTAAGGGGGTTGGCAAAAGAACCAATGGTAACACGAGGAAAACCTTTTTTCCGGAGCAAGTGGTTAAGTTCTGGAATGCACTGCCTGACAACATGCTGGAGGCAGATCCAATCATGGTCTTAAGAAGAGAATTGGACAATCGCCTGAACAGAAAAAAATTGCAGGTACCGTTGAAAGTTAATGTACTTTTGGCGAGAACGCCAAATTTTCTGTCCTCGCTCGCGATGGATCCCACCACAGACGAGACTGTATAGTCCTGCCCGCAGTGTTCAGTTTACTGTTACTACTCTGTAACGGAGTTTTAAAATCTGACTTTGACATTCATTCATTCATTCTGAAGGAAAAGAGAATTATAGTGTTTCCATTCTAAAGTACTCCTCCACCCATCCTGTTTTAAAAAGTTCCTTAAAATGTTAGGAAAACTTGGCACTGAAATCTCTCGGGTGCCTCCACCACAACCCCAGCAGGAGAGTAACGATATTCAATGATTCTACGATGCTTAAAGGCAGTGCTGATTTTCACCCAGTTAAACTGTATCCCTGTGAGATTCTTCTGGTCACCCCACTCTAACTGCAGTGGGGGGTCAGCTCAGAGTTTTGTTTTTTGATATCTGCTGTTGGTGACATTGGGAAACAACCTAAGGGGAGCTGGTGGAGGGGTTACCGCATACAAATTTCGAATTTGCTAGCACTGTGTGTGACCTGTCTGTGAGCAGCTCTATTCATCTCAAGTACCAGCCAAGGACAGTGCTTTTTTTTTTGGTAATTTCCCTCTATAAAATTGAATGGCTATACTTCTTGACTCGAATCTACAATTATTTGTAAATGGAAAGCATATGTCTCAGAATAAGTCAGCCACGTGTGTCCTGTAAAAAATAATTGAGCAGAAGGGGCTCTTCATTATGGAAAATAAACATTTTTATTTGTACCATACTTGATGATTTTAAATCGATGTGGTGAAACACCAATTGCTCTGTCTGCTGCCTCTGCCTTTTGCAGATTTACTGTGCTGACTTTCAGATGTTTGGAGTTATGCCATAAGTGACTTTTTTTTGTTGTTGCAAAAATCATGCTTTGTGGTGATTTGCTAACTATAATGTGCATTTGACTTTTCCTCTCTGTCCCCCTTGCATTTTCAAACATTTCGCTCAGATATTGAGTGATTAATGCACAATCACTTTGAAGTGCTGCTATTCTCACTGTGAGCGTGCGCTGTTCACATCAGTAGTGATAGCCATTAAATAAGTTCACGTTACTTCAAAATGTTGTATCTCCTTTAAAGCCTGAAGGATTAAGTAATTCCTCCTAACTCCATTGGACTGAAGATGTTGGAACTGACTGTTTAAACAAGATGTTTAGATGAAACGGACAGAACTCTTCCAACGATGAAGTATTAAAGTTAATTATGGTTGGTTATAATTTTTTTTAAGGAATTCCAATTGCCGTAGGGACTTGCTCTTCAGTCAGTTCTACTGATGTGTCTCCTTTCCGCCCTGTGAGCTGAATTTTCAGGACACAATATGTTCCGCAGTCGGGACCATTTACGGGTCCATAACCCAGCCATCAGAGCAGAGCATCTTCTCGGGCAATTCTGTGCAAGATGTCCTTTGGGTTCATCGTCTATTTAGGCATTAGGAGAGGGGGAGGGCTGCCGGCAGACGTCACAGCAGATAGAATGACGATGTGCCGCTAAGGCAAAAACAGTGAAAGCAGTGTCTCAGAGCAAACTCCGGTTTGCCATTTGCACCATTTGAACAGTTAGGTTGGAATCCTATTTTTGTACCACTCCAACCTCTGGCTGTGCAGCTCCCTCCTCTGAATAGTTGAGGTTCTGACACACCATGGGGCCCATGAAACGTTATCCAAATTGCATTGTTCATAAACTTGCTACAATTGCCCATTTAAGAAGCTTAAATAGCTTTACAATGCTGCTGAATGGGTTGCTGTCACTTTGCAGAAGGCCTTTGCCTTAAAGCCCACCTCCACCGACCTGGTGAATGGCCTATGTCTGTCTGTATGTGTCTACACATGTATACTTAAATTGTGATGTCGTCTGCCATTAACTGAATTATTACCCTCAGTTTTCAAGTTTAACTGATCATACAACACATAATGCTTGGTGTCCACCTTTATCTATAGGAAAATATCCAAAGTGACATTGCTGTTGTGTGACCAGGTGTACTTAACATATAATGGGAGGATGGCATAAACTATGCCAGCGCGCCAGCTGATGCAAACACACTTAAATTATGTCTTCAATTCACATGAAGAGCAGGAAAGATGACATTGTTTCAAGCAGTGGAAAGCGCTGTAGCCTCAGCTGATCCCCAAGATGCTCATTCCCAAACATACATGAATAAAACAGGAGTACAGATTTGGTTACAGTATTAATATAGTTGTACAAGCTGCAAGTTTTGGAATTAGTTGAGCAAGAGCATCATCTTATGAAATATTTTCAAGTCCATATCTGAAATAAGGTTTTTGTAACATTCAAGCTGCAGATCAGTGATTTGTTGTTTAAAGACACTGAAAGTGTGAAGTATGAAGTGTGAATTTTTTTTCTCTTAAGGCAATTGTCCAATTCTCTTCTCTAAGACCATGATTGAATCTGCCACATTGTCAGGCAGTTCATTCCAGAAACTGACTACTTACCCTGGCAAAAAGGTTTTCCTCATGCTACCATTGGTCCAGATGAAGTGTGGATACATGAGACTGTTACCCCATATGAAAGGAGCATGCTTTATATCTGTGTGCTACTTTCAGCTTCACCTTATGATATACCTGAGACCGAGGGCCGAATTGAAAGTTGGCGGGGTTCACATTCCTGCCAACTTGGACAGGCCCGCTGACATTTTACACCCTCAGGAGCTGAGTGACCCTGGCAGAACCCAAACTGAGTGTCAGTGAGCAGGTTATTGCTGAGTAAGTGCCGCTTGTTGGTGACTCCTTTCCTCACATTGCTGACATTGGAGAGCAGACTGATAGGGCGGTAATTGGTTGGGCCGGATATCTCATGTTTCTTGTGTACAGGACACACCTGGGCAATTTTCCATATTGCCGGATAGATACCAGTGTTGTAGCTTGGCTAGGAGTTCAACAAGTTCTGGAGCACAAGTCTTCAGTACTATGCCGGAATATTGTCAGGGCCCAGAGCCTTTGCAGTATCCAGTGCCTTCAGCCATTTGACCGTGGTGGATCCTGAATTTGCAATTAGCAGGGTTGAGCTTTAACTGTGTGGTCCTGGTCCTGTCAAGGGATAAAGAAAGACGTGTATTATGTTCTTGTATTGTATGACCCCAGACCAGTATTTCATCCAGGATGATTTCATAGGATTAGCCTGCAAGAGGTTGCTAAATGCACTATTGAAAGACTTCACTGGTGGAGATCCCATAGGGCATGTGGAGGAAATAGTATCTGCCTACCAGAGACATGAATGTAGTGAGTTTCAAAGATTCTTCATTTTACAGGATTTCCCATAACCTGCACTTTGCACCCAAGGTGCTGGAAACCTTGGCATTGGGCATGTCAGCTGTAAATCTATTCAACCATCTTCATAGGGGGATGAGGTATAAGCAGTGCCTTGTTTAGGTGAACTGGATCGATGCAAAGTCTGACCATGCCATCACAGTCTGTGACCTCGTCACCCAGTGTTCTCATCCAGTCCAGCTCATTGACTACTTTCTGCTTCATCACTAGAGACAATCGTCTCAGAGTAAAAACTGCGAGAGGTACCAAGTCATCCGCCTCATATGATATATTACAGGTAGCTTCCCAATGACGTCACAGTTGAATAGGTCTTTATGTTCTATCATTTCTGGGGGCTGGTCCTGCAGAGTGTGTACATCTGGACCAAGATGCATTAACCCCAGTGTGATGCTGTCCCGAAGGAGGCTCAGTGCCTTTGTTACTTTGAGCTCCAATTCATTTCCCATGCTCGTGCACAGAACAGTGGAGCAGCGACCCGCTGCGATGTGGCACGTGGCATGGCCAGGCTGCTGTGCCTTGAACTTGCAGCATTTCACAAAATAGTTCCATTTGTTACAGCGTTTACCAAATGCTGAACATGTAGTTCTGTTCTGTGAGTGATGGCCTCCACAGTTGGGGCAGGGCATGCTGCGTACCGCAAAAAAAATCTGTTTCCCACCTCAACTCTTTGCTGCTTCTTTCTGGCTGCTCGTTCAGCATGGAGATGCTGATGGCAGATTCCAGCGTTAGATCTTTCGCACAGTGAGGCTGCTTACAGACAAGATCACTGTGGATCCCACACACAATGTGATCTCTCGCAAGTCGGTGAAGTTGCCAAACATGTAGCTCTTTGCTAGGATTTTCAGGATCATGGTGTACGACTGAATAGATTCATCAAATTTTTAGTTGGTAATATTGAAGGTGTGTCAATCCAATATATTATTTACTGGCATGCATATGTGCTTGGACCCTTTTCGCAATATCTTAAGGTCCTCCTTCTCTTACTCCAATTGAAAAACAAAAGACTCAATTTTATCGGCTGCCCCAGGGTCCGCTAAATTTAATGCCTGTACCTTCTCTAATTTGTCTGATAGACTGGTGCCACAGTAGATACGCCACTCTTTTTTGAATTTTGTCCAGTTAACTGCGACGTTTTTGTCAAGCACAAGCAGGTTCACGCAGCAGAATCTCTGTGCCATTCTACCAACTGCTGACACCATGTAGAAGTATCGAGTTGCAATGACTGGCAACCAGGGACAAACAACAACAAACGTTTATTGATAATACTGAGCAGCGCTTACGTGGTGTGTGTCTGCTCGCACCCCGGGGAGAACACCCTTGCTCCCAACACGTGACACCTTTTGTACCCACGTCAGCCCAGCATCCACGTGACCACCCGGTCTGCAGGCATGGGTTAATCACCATCCCCTTCCCTTTTCCCGGGCTTTATCCAATTCATTTCCTCATGTCTTCAGACGAGGGGAAGGTGGAAGAGAAGAAAGTTGTTTAATAAATTTAATCGGGTAATCAGAAACGGCTGGATTCTCCGCTGGCGGCATCCTCCGTTTTGCCGGCAGTGCTCTCACGCCTGGCATGGGGTGGCCACAATGGGAAATCCCATTGGCTGATTGCCGGGACGGAGAATCCTTCTGCCGGCGCGGGTGCTCACTGCACCAGAAAATGGGTGCGGTGGGACGAAGAATCCCGCCCCATGTGTTCAACAGCATTGATGTAAATTTCTCAATTTTAGGCATAGTTTGCCTGTGCTACTGTGATCTATCTTCTGAATTCAATTAATACTTCATTACTCTTGTTGTCTATAACAATAATTTATGCATCCACTAATCCAGTCTAATCCACTTTCCCCTCTAGCAGTCAACACCTGTTACTACTTCAGCCTTCAATGGTCTCCTAGAAACTTGAAAACAAAACTCGGATTTTTTTTCCTCGGTGTCAGGTGAAATGCTACTTCTGGTAGATTTTAGTCTGTTTTGGACAATTAATTTTCTCATGAAACCACATTGAAAATTCTAACAGCAGAAGATAAGTCATTCAAACAGCAGTTAGATATATTCAAATCTATTGCCTCCATTCCTAAATGTAAGCCACTTGATCTGCTGAATCCTTTCTTTTCCCTACTCTCCAATAATGAAAATGGTTTTGAAACAAAATAGGTGGTAGCCGTCTAAATTTTCAAACATTGCATCTAAAATTCTGGAGAAACCATTTGATGCAGTTTCAGTTTTTCCATAAAAGCAAAGCAAATGCTGGGGCTGCATTAGGGCCAATGTTTGCTCGAACAGGTATTGTGCTGCTGGCGTGAAATTGTACTTTTGAAGCTTTGAGACCTTTTAATTCCTCAACGTGAGTAACAAATCACTACACTGTTCCTGCCTGAAGCCAGCAGGAACGAGGGGCGTCATTCTCCGACCCCCCGCCGGGTCGGAGAATGGCCGTTGGCCGCCGTGAATCCCGCCCCCACCCCCGCCGAAGTCTCCGCTCCCGGAGATTGGGCGGGGGCGGGAATCCGGCCGCGCCGGTTGGCGGGACCCCCCGCTGGATTCTCCGGCCCGGATGGGCCAAAGTCCCGCCCAGGAATTGCCTGTCCCGCCGACGTAAATCAAACCTGGTATTTACCGGCGGGACCAGGCGGCGTGGGCGGGCTCCGGGGTCCTGGGGGGGTCGCGGGGCGATCTGACCTCGGGGGGTGCCCCCACGGTGGCTTGGCCCGCGATCGGGGCCCACCGATCCGCGGGCGGGCCTGTGCCGTGGGGGCACTCTTTCCCTTCCGCCTCCGCCACGGTCTCCACCATGGTGGAGGCGGAAGTGACTCTCCCCACTGCGCATGCGCGGGAAACTGACAGCGGCTGCTGACGCTCCCGCGCATGCGCCGCATTTCTGCGCCAGCTGGCGGGGCAACAAACGCCATTTCCGCCAGCTGGCGGGGCGGAAATCCCTCAGGCGTCGGCCTAGCCCCTCAATGTTGGGGCTAGGCCGCCAAAGATGCGGAGACTTCCGCACCTTTTTGCCGGCGCGATGCCCGTCTGATTTGCGCCGGCTTTGGCGCCAGTCGGCGGGCATCCCGCCGTTGGGGGAGAATTTCGCCCCTGATATCTTTTACTTGATATTGACCAGAAGTGCGAAATCTGATCATTTCACCATTCCGCAATCCAATGTTCTTACAACCATCCTGCCAAGTCCTTTGGTCCACACTGTTCAGGCAATCACTGCCTTAATCAGCAAAATAAGCAGAGTAGTTGCAAATTGCAAAACAATTTCTCATCACAAATGTTATTACTTATTCGTCATCTCAAATGACAAAGCTTTAGCCACTATACATTAAGTGAGATCTTGTGGCGTAGTGGCTAACAGTCGTCCTCTGAGCCAGGAGCTCTGGGATCAAGTACCACCAGGACTTGAAGGTGTGTTCATGAGGTGGCCAAACAGGGTGACTATCAACCTGCAAAATCCTTCCAACGCACCAATGGCAGGCAGGCGGAACAGGAGAGACACGTCAGCCAGGCAAAGAGGCACTCCTCAAGCTGTAAGCCTTTGGTCACAGGCTAGCAACACGTTCCGGAAAAAAAATTATTATGGGAACGGATGAAAATCTGCCTTATGCAACACTAGGTGCAGGAAATGAAACAACAACAACTATACATTAAATGACAATTTTCAAAATGATATAATAGTCCTTCTGCACTTTACATCATGCAGATGTTTTTGATATTAAAACTAATAAAGTGGTGAACAGAACTTCATTTAATGTTTGCTACAAATATTTGATCTCTTTGAAATATGTGCCATGGACGGTACCGTGGTTAGCACTGCTGCCTCATGGCGCCGAGGATCTGGGTTCGATCCGGGTCACTGTCCATGTGGAGTTTGCACATTCTCCCCGTGTCTGCGTGGGTCTCACCCCCACAACCCAAAAAGATTGGATTGGCCACGCTAAATTGTCCCTTAATTGGAAAAAAAAGAATTGGGTACTCTAAATTTATAAAATAAATTTTAAAAAAGAAATATGTGTCCTGTCTTTCTGGTGCATTTTTATTTTTGTGAAAATAGCAGATCAACAGCAATGTCCAGATGTCAATTGACAATGTCCAGAAATACAGAATGAGATTGTTTATGCAGTGACTCTTGTCTTATTTGCTGTGCTACATGGAAGATGGGTTATACTGTTGAGACGGATATAAATTATATCACAGCCACATTCACAGCCATATCAACTTGGCAAGATTGACGGCAATATGTGAAATAGTTATTGGTTTGCCAATAAATAGTTTTTTTGAAAATTCATTCAGATTTTCAATATTTTCTCATTTTAAATATACAATACAACACAACGAAGCAAAAACAGCAAAGACCCCCAAATCCCCCTCCACCCCCCCAAAGACCCACTTTGCCCCCCCCTTAACAGCTGATGGTAGCCAACTCATTAAAATGTAATAGAAACGAACCCGTCTCTTGTGGAACCCCTCACTTGCCCCCTTCAAAATAAACCTGACCTTCTCCAAATACAAAAACTCCATCAGATCCACCAGCCTTGCCGAGGCACAGGGCGGGGAGGCTGACCTCCGCCCCAACAGGACTCGCCTGCAAGCAGTCAGCGAGACGAAGGCTAAAACATCTGCCCCGCCCCCGTCTGCAGCTCCGGCAGGTCCTACATCCTGGCTCCCAGGGGACTGGACTGCAAATCCCCAACATGGTGCTGAAGAACGACCTCCAAAATTTCTCCAGCTTCGGGCAGGTCCAGGACAAATGTACATGGTTGGCCGGGCCCCTCCCGCACCGTTCTCAGATGTCCTCCACCCTCTCAAACAATAGGCTCATCCTTGTCTTCGTCAGGTACACTATGTACCACCGTTGGCTGTGTCAACCCCAGCCTCACGCACGAGGTTGAGGCATTCATCCTCCGCAGCACCTAACACCTCAACCCCTCCTCCATCGTCATCCCAAGTTCCTCCTCTCACTTGGCCTTAACCCCCTCCAACGACGCCATAATCCTCTTCCAAAATCTTCCTGTAGATCGTCGAGATGACTCCCCCCTCCAGCCCCATCACCGATAGCACCCCCCTCCAACAACAAGGAGGGCGGTGCCACCGGAAAATTCGGGAAAATCTTCTTCGGAAAACCCAGCACCTGCATGTCCTGAAAACCTCCCCCTGCAGAACCCCAAACTTTTCCCCCAACTCTCCCAAACTCGCAAACTATTCTTCTGGAAATAGATCCTTCATTTCCATCACCCCTGGCTCCTCCCATCCCCAAAACCTCCCCTCCATCCTCACCAGCTCAAACCCATGATTCCCTCAGATCGACAAACCCGTCGACTCCGCCCCTAACCTAAAGTGCAGCCGAAATTGCCACCATATCTTCAGCATGACCACCAGCCTCCCTGACTATTTTGCTGGGGCGAACGGGAGCTATGCCGTTGCCAGTGCCCACAACCCCGACACCTTACAAGAACCTGCCTCCTTCACCCACAAATCCTCCAGCTCCCTGCCCCAACCCTGCACCTGCTCAGCGTTCGCCGCCCAATAATAGTACAACAGGTTTGGAAGGGTCAGGACCACTAAAGGCGAAACCTCCCCGGTCCTATTGAACTCCACATAATCTTCAATCACCTTTCCCACCTTTGCATAAAAATTCATGTTCACCCCAAATCCAACTTCCACGCCGACCTCTGTACCAGTCCCTTCTCCAGGACCACATCCACCAAATGCGGAGCGTTTACCAAGATAATCGCCGAGTATTCCGCTTTTTTCACCCCCGACAACAATGCCTTCTTCATGATAAAAAAGTTGATCCTTGCATACACATTATGCACTGGCGAAAAGAAAGAAAACCCCTTGGCCCGCGGATGCAGAAACCTCTTCATACGGCCCCTTCATAAACAAAGCCAACACCTTTGTCCCTGCCCCGAGGTGGTCAGCGACCCACCATGTGACTTCAGTTAGTAATAAGTTGTACTAGAGGACAGTCGCATTAGAGGTAGTTCCAGGAGAGTTCAATTATTCGTTACCGTTTGTACGATAGTTCATTAGTTATCTTTCCATGTATCCATATTGTTAATAAATTATCTTGCTCGTCAAAGAACTAGATGTCTGTGTGCATCTTTACCATGGCCACAATACAGAACATAATAGTCTGCATGACTTGATTCCCTCCCATCCAGTGTATTTATCCACAATGTCACTGAAAGTATTAAATATTATTCTTTCCTTCCACTGTTTTACAGATTAACAGAAGCTCACAGAGCTGCTGTAAAGGTTATTCGCCGAATGCAATATTTTGTTGCAAGGAGAAAATTTCAGGTGAGACGTCGTATTCTGTTCGATGACATCAAAAATTAGACATTTTTGTCGGCCCAAGGAAAAAGAAATGCAAGTGCTGAAGTTGGAAAATATTGAGTTACTTCCAGCTTTACATTAGTCAGCCCTTGTGCAAAGTGGTGCCGTATGCAACATTACAAATGTGAGGGTGCTCCAGTTTAAAAGAGATGTTTTCACAGGAGTTGTGGTTTTGAGGGGAGATCTCAAAGTGAGGCATGTTTGTAGTAGGTGAGGAGATGGTGGGGGAAGGGAGTTAGGGTTAGCAATATCAGCTAGGTAGTTCAGAAAACCCTCCATCTGTTGGTTTGATGCCATCTAATTAGAATGTGAGATCCGGTTTGATATTGAATGCGCCGTAGTGGATGTGGTGTAGATCCAGATAACACAATTTCCATTTCTAAAAATTTGTTCTTGAGATGTGGGTATCACAAGCAAAGCCAGCACTTATGCCCATGCCTGACTGTCATTGAGAGGGTGGTAGTAAGCTACATTCCTGAATCACCCCTCTCTATGGTGTGTAGGGCAGGTGTTCCAGCATTTTGACCCAGCGACAGTGTAGGAATAGCGATACAGTTCCAAGTCAGGATGGAGAGTGATTTTGAGGGGAACTTGCAGGTAGAGGTCCAACAGGGAATAAAACTTCTAAGAGGCTGCAGATGTCTGTCACCACCTGACCCGATAAGCCCCTAGAAACATTGCTGTCAAGGTACAGCGTGTTACATGGGTTATTCTTCCTGTGTGCCTAACCCCCTCTCATGCTCTCCCGTCTGCTGGCCCTCCTCCGCTGCTGCCCACCTTCACGCCTCTCCAGAGCAAACTGTTGCTGGTCCTGAGGTGGGAGGCGGAAGGTTTATGATTTTTCTCATTGAGAAGAGGAGTGGCAAAGCAGACTCCTCAGTAACATGGGCAGCAGGTTCCACAATTTATTTTTGTTTTGTATTTCTCCATTGGACCTGTACCAATGTGATTGAGGCTAAAATCTAGCTCAGGTATGCTGATGCAATGAGGGAGAGTTGATATGCTTGCCCAGTGATTATTCTGCTTATACAGAGATTTTATGGACTGCCAGTACTGTTTCTTTCCACGTGCAAGCCTGCTCCTTTGGATTCTTGTGTGTAGTTTTGGCACTCTAACCTAATGTTAAGTGCAGTTCCATTGGTATTCAGTTGCCCGTGAAACACCATGTGCACAGTGCCACCTACCACCCCAGCCTTTGACTCTGGATACCTCGCACGGTTTTTATTTAGTAAATATCTGAGGCTAGAAATTCTACCTGGCACTTGTCCCACTGCTGTTGCAGATTCCAAGTTATTAGAAAAGAGTCATGTGAATAATATTGGTGCATGCCAGCCACAGTGCCAATGAGGTGCCCATTCCATGGACCAAGTGGGATTGAAGAGTTGCACATTGCTGCTCTCTCTTTGTGGATGTGTTGCATAGGTCATTCTAGAGGTTCTACTGTCTTTCACAGCTCTTCATTCGCTGGGGGGGCCCATAGCCCATGAATATACCTTTGGATTGATTGCTATTACAGCATTGTCAGGCCTATAGTAGCGTGTAAAGGTATGTCTGTTTCATACTGGCACTACAGGAGGACCATTATCCTACTATCCTACTAGTCATGCACCCTAGTATGATGTCGGGACTATGTCACAGATAGAATTTATTTGCTTTCTTATTGCTGGTGTTCTGTATGTTTTGTACAGAAAAAGGTGTGTTTACTTACTCTTGGAGTGTGCATTCCAATCTAATAACTCAGCAGCAAGCTTTTGTGAGTTTAAAAATAAAGAAGGGTATTTATTTTCGAACACTTATCCTGATTTAAGTGCAATGTCACACAAATCTGGTCCCACGTATGCGCCCACTCACACAATGTATGCAGATAGATAAAGGTCATGTAATTTTACAGAATACAGTTACTTCCATCTCTGATTTCCAATTTTCAGTCTCCCATGAAGGAAGCCTGTGGCCCTTTGAAAAGATTTGGGTCTTGGAAGGTGAAGGGCTCACAGCAGGTTATGAGGTTTCTTAAGGTCTTCTCAGGGGAGGCAGTGGCGTAGTGGTATTGTCGCTAGACTAATAATCCAGAGATCCAGAGTTATGCTCTGAGATCTGAGGTTCAAATCCCACCATGGCAAATGGTGAAATTTGAATTCAATGAAAAAAATAATCTGGAATTAAAATAGAAAGATGACCATGAAACCATTGTCGATTGTTGTAAAATGGTTCACTAATGTCCTTTAGGGAAGGAAATCTGCCGTCCTTACCAGGTCTGGCCTCCATGTGACTCCAGGTCCTCAGCAATGTGATTGACTCTTAAATGCCCTCTGGGATGGACAATAAATGTTGGCCCAGCCAGCGAGGCTCACATCCCATGAATTGAATTTCTAGGAGGTTGGTTCTCTGGGGAAGTTTAACTGGAACGGATTCTGACCTCTGGCTACCTGGAGCGAAATTCTCCCCCAACGGCGCGATGTCCGCCGACTGGCGCCAAAAACGGCGCCAATCAGACGGGCATCGCGCCGGCCCAAAGGTGCGGAATGCTCCGCATCTTTAGGGGCCGAGCCCCAACATTGAGGGGCTAGGCCGGCGCCGGAGGGATTTTCGCCCCGCCAGCTGGCGGAAATGGCGTTTGGTGCCCCGCCAGCTGGCGCGGAAATGCGGCGCATGCGCGGGAGCGTCAGTGGCCGCCGACAGTTTCCCGCGCATGCGCAGTGGGGAGAGTCTCTTCCGCCTCTGCCATGGTGCAGGCCGTGGCGGAGGCGGAAGGGAAAGAGTGCCCCCATGGCACAGGCCCGCCCGCGGATCGGTGGGCCCCGATCATGGGCCAGGCCACCGTGGGGGCACCCCCCCGGGGTCAGATCGCCCCACGCCTCCCCCAGGACCCCGGAGCCCGCCCACGCCGCCTGGTCCCGCCGGTAAATACCAGCTTTGATTTACGCCGGCGGGACAGGCAATTTCTGGGCGGGACTTCGTCCCATCCGGGCCGTAGAATTGAGCGGGGGGTCCCGCCAACCGGCGCGGCCCGATTCCCGCCCCCGCCCAATCTCCGGTACCGGAGACTTCGGCGGGGGCGGGGGCGGGATTCACGGCGGCCAACGGCCATTCTCCGACCCGGCGGGGGGTCGGAGAATGACGCCCCTGATGTCTCACAACTTATATCTGAGTCTGGTTCGCAGATCAGTTGAACTGATGTTTGCGTTGCATCAGCTCTTGGCTGATTTTTAAAAGCATGGCTGCTTCACCATGTGACTTTCCACAAGTTCAAGTCCTTTTCCAAATATGGTGCACTGTTTATGTCGATTCCACATCCTGTGTTGTGGCTTAGCACCCCTGAGAGTTTCAAACAGTCAGTATCTTTCTTTTCGATTGACCCATTCAAATCCAATAATACCCTTTCAATTGGTATCAGGGAAGGACATTGACTCACATCAGTCAGGACTGCTGTTTGGTTCCCTCCTGAGACAGGGAAGTGGTTCTAATCCATCTCGGTTAGGTGATCTTGGGTGGCCATCTTTTCAAGTTTTGTCATTTTTTTTTCAACTATAAAATGTGTTTGATGTACAGAATATCACACGCCAACTGAGAGGGTTGGGGCGTGGGGAGGTGGTGGGTTGCAGCTAGAAAAGTTTGGAAACCTGCCTTTTTGCTTCCATTTCGCTTGACTTTGTGGTAGCATTCTTTCCTCTATGCCTGCCGTTTGTGAGTTCAAGTCCCACTCCAGGTTGTGAACACATTTTTGTGGATAAAACGTAAGCGTGATGTGGAGTGACTGCTAAAATTTCAGAGATGCCTTATTTTAGGTAAAGGGTTGAATTTCCATCTGGGCTGGGTTAAAGGCAACCTGTGCACTTTTGTGACTTGCACAATGCACACCTGAGCATTGTGTGACTTTATAAAAAATGTTTTGTCTTTTCACATAGAGGTTATACTGTGTATTTTGAGAGCCATATGGGTTAGAAGTCTCGCCTTGGTTTTCCAACACAGCAACCCAGCTCCCAGCATTGTTTAAATATCCCTTAAATGTCATCTGTCATCTCCCTCACCTTCCCAACAACCCTCCATGCCACCTCACATTTACTCTGCCACGTTTATACCTCCCCGGATCCTTAATAGCCACTCACCCAGTATTCACCATTTTCCCAGGAGCCAAACATGAGCAATGCAAATTATGTAAAATTCATTTGATTGGATTGGATTGGATTGGATTTGTTTATTGTCACGTGTACCGAGGTTCACTGAAAAGTATTGTTCTGTGTACAGCTCAGACAGATCATTCTGTACATGAAAAGAAAACACTTAAGGCAAACATAAAATACATGATATACATTGGAAAACCATTAAACTGCTACCAATCTATGAAAACGCTGAATGAAAACTTATTATCAGTGACACCGATTTAAAATACCCAAGGGGGAATAAAGTTAGAATTCTAGTACCATCAGGGGCGAGATACTCCGACCCCCCGCCGGGTCGGAGAATCGCCGGGGGCTGGCGTGAATCCCGCCCCTGCCGGTTGCCGAAGTCTCCGGCACTGGAGATTCGGCGGGGGCGGGAATCGCGCCGCGCCGGTTGGCGGGCCCCCTCGGGCGATTCTCCGGCCCGCATGGGCCGAAGTCCCGCCGCTAGAATGCCTGCCCCGACGGCGTAGATTAAACCACCTACCTTACCGGCGGGACAAGGGGGCGCGGGCAGGCTCCGGGGTCCTGGGGGGGTCGCGGGGAGATCTGGCCCCGGGGGGTGCCCCCACGGTGGCCTGGCCCGCGATCGGGGCCCACCGATCCGCGGGCGGGCCTGTGCCGTGGGGGCACTCTTTCCCTTCCGCCTCCGCCACGGTCTCCACCATAGCGGAGGCGGAAGGGACTCCCTCCACTGCGCATGCGCGGGAATGCCGTCAGCGGCCGCTGACGCTCCCGCGAATGCATCGCCTGGAGATGTCATTTTCGCGCCAGCAGGCGGGGCACCAAAGGCCTTTCCACCAGCTGGCGGGGCGGAAATTCGTCCGGCGCGGGCCTAGCCCCTTAAGGTTGGGGCTCGGCCCCCAAAGATGCGGAGCATTCCGCACCTTTGGGGCGGCGCGATGCCCGACTGATTTACGCCGTTTTGGGCGCCAGTCGGCGGACATCGCGCCGTTTCCAGAGAATGTCGCTCCAGGTTTGTAAACAAACAAGGCAGCACAGTAGCATTGTGGATAGCACAATTGCTTCACAGCTCCAGGGTCACAGGTTCGATTCCTGGCTTGGGTCACTGTCTGGGCGGAGTCTACACATCCTCCCCGTGTGTGTGTGGGTTTCCTCCGGGTGCTCCGGTTTCCTCCCACAGTCCAAAGATGTGCAGGTTAGGTGGATTGGCCATGATAAATTGCCCTTAGTGTCCAAAATTGCCCTTAGTGTTGGGTGGGGCTACTGGGTTTGGGGGATAGGGTGGACGTGTTGAACATGGGTAGGGTGCTCTTTCCAAGAGCCGGTGCAGACTCGATGGGCCGAATGGCCTCCTTCTGCACTATAAATTCTATGATGAAATCACATCAGACACATTCTGTTACTGTCGGCTCCTAAAAGTTTCAATAGTTCTCATGGAACCCCTACAGTGCAGAAGGAGGCCATTCAGCCCATCGTGTCTACACCAACCCTCTGAAAGAGCACCATTACTAGGCCCACTCCCCTACCCTATCCCTGTAACGCATAACCCCACCTAACCTTTGGACACTAAGGGGAAGTTTAGCAGGACCACCTAAACTGCACATCTTTGGACTGTGGGAGGAAACCGGAGCACCCGGAGGAAACCCACGCAGACACGGGGAGAACATTCAAGCTCCACACAGACAGACATTCGAGGCCGGAAATGAACTGGGTCCCTGGCTCCCTGGCTCTGTGAGGTAGCAGTGCTAACCATTGTGTCATAGAACATACAGTGCAGAAGGAGGCCATTCGGCCCATCGAGTCTGCACCGACCCACTTAAGCCCTCACTTCCCCACCCTATCCCCGTAACCCAATAACCCCTCCTAACCTTTTTGGACACTAAGGCCAATTTAGCATGGCCAATCCACCTAACCTGCACGTCTTTGGACTGTGGGAGGAAACCAGAGGAAACCCACGCAGACACGGGGAGAATGTGCACACTCTGCAGAGACAGTGACCCAGCGGGGAATCAAGCCTGGGACCCTGGCGCTGTGAAGCCACAGTGTTAACCAATGTGTCACCATGCCCGCCCCAAGAATCAATGAAATACTTGCTGGGCTGAAACTTTTGAAACCTAACCAAGCATTCATAATGGAATAGCTATCACAACAAATGCTTACAACTCCACTGACCAAACAAATATCCATTTCCACAGGTGCCAGCTATTTTGTCTATGTTCAGAAACTATTTTTTAAGATTTAAAAAATAATTTAGAGTACCAATTATTTTTTTTCCAATTAATGGGCACTTTAGCGCGGCCAATCCAGCTAACCAGCACATCTTTGGGCTGTGAGGGTGAAACCCACGCAGACACGGGGAGAATGTGCAACCTCCAGATGGACAGTGACCCAGGGCCGGGATTTGAACCTGGGTCTATCAGCGCCTTTGTCCCAGTGCTAACCATATTTTATGTTTTTAATACCCTGTGGTACTTTCTCCGTAGGAAAAGTACTGTCATACATTTGAACAATTAAATATTAACTTACCTTTGCAGGACAGACCCCTATGATTAATTATTACACATTAAGCATATCTACATTGCCATACAGCATATAATCATGATATTTGAAGGTATTAAAACACTTTACATTCACCTTTCAGAATATTCTTTTTTTGTAAACTTACGGTACCCAATTATGTTTTTCCAATTAATGGGAAATTTAGCGTGGCCAATCGACCGAAGCTGCACACCTTTGGGTTATGAGAATGAAATCCATGCAGACACGGGAAAATGTGCAAACTCCATACAGACAGTGACCTGGGGCCAGGATCGAACCCGGGTTCTCAGCGCCTTCGGCAGCAGTGCCAACTACTGTGCCACCGTGCTGCCCACCTTTCAGAACTCCTCAACAGGCTTTCCATTTTCTTCACTAGTTCTCAAACCTAGCATGCTTGTAATAAACTTCAGGGGCGGGAGTCTCCCTTTGCTGGACTAAGTCCCCACGCCCGGCGGAAAACGGGCGAGAATCACTCCGGACTTTTTCCTCGATGGTCTGGGTGATTCCCCATTTTCCAGGGGGCTAGCAGGACCCCGGCGTGCATCCCGCAGCTCTGGCTGACGGCGGGGCTCTGCTGTACAGACCGTGCGGCCACGCATACGCACGGCGGCTGCAAGCGGGTCCACGCATGCACGCGGCGGCCCACCTCAGTGTGGGCGCCGCCGACCTGGCGGAGGAAGATAGGTCACTCCCAGATCGCGATAGCCCGCCGATCAGTTGCCCCCGATTGCAGGCTTGCCCGTCGTCGAGGCCCCCACCCCGGTATCCGATCCCCACACCCTCCCACCATAACGCGAGTCCGAGTTCCCGCTGGGTGGAACCACATTAGAACCATGTTGGCGGAAACTCGGCCAGTCGATCGTGGAGGATCGGCAGGGTTGGGGCGGCCTTTTCCAACGGCCCCCGATCAGCGCAGCGTCGATCGCGCGCGCGAATGGCGGTGATTCTCCGGTTGCCGGAGAATCGCGTGCCGACGTGGGAGCCTATTTTGGGTAATTCTCCGCCCCCGCGCCGAGTGCAATTTCAGCGCGGAGGGTCGGAGAATCCCGCCCCTAAAGCTTCACCCCACCAGAACATAGCTGATAGGTTGGAAGGAATCTAATATTCAGCCCCTATCCAAAATGGGAAATCCAACCTTAGCAGGGGTGAATTTGCATTTTAGCATTAGGCATTCCAAAAAGCCAGATGAGAATGGCATGCAGTTAGGAATGCAAGGGAAAATTAGATTCCCTCCAATAAATATCAAAATGCTGATATTCGAAAGTTGAAAAATGCCTCTGCACCCAGGTGGAAACGTTAAGGTCCCATCTGCACTCTGGTGATACTATCCTGGTAACCTGGACAACATTTATTTTTCAACCAACATGGCAAAAACAGATCAAATTAATCTAATTAATATTTCTGTGACTTCACTGTACAATATTGGGCAACTGTGTTTCCCATATTGTAACTGCACTTCAAAAATAATTAATTGGCTATGAAGTACAACCAAGTTAGAGCACGTGTTTCAATGATCTAATTACAAAGATTTGCATCTCATGTCTCTCCTTCTTACTTCAGCCAAAAGAACTGTTGAGTTTCTCAGCTCAGATATTTATAAATGTATTTGCTACAGCCTGATTTACAGAGCCATTGTTTTTATAATTGTAAAATTCCCTAGTATTTTTGGGATGTATTCCACAGCAAGCTCGAAAACCATATGATGTGCGAGATGTTATTGAACAATATTCCCAGGGGCATTTGAATATGATGGTCCGGATCAAGGAACTGCAAAGAAGGTAACATTTTATCAATATAGTTGGATTTGCAAATAGTTATTATTGCTACCATAACACCTTCAAGTAACATAAAGTGAAAATTTATCAACATTTGCTCATAAAAATATATTCGTTTTATAGCTCTCATGTATCCAAATTAGGGCACAGGAAATCAGTTAGGATCACTGGTATTTGGAAAACCAGAAACTTGTGCAGCAAGCAAATCAGGATGCATGTTTCATTGATCTAATTAGGAGATTTGCCTCTGACATAGTACAATTACATCACATATTTAAAAATATCAAACTTAAACTTATGCTCTCAGATTCAAAATGTCACAATTCAGGCATCACAACTTGAAGCAGACCAGAATTGAGAGATTGGCTGAAATATCACCTCTGTTAGCTATCAAACATATGTTCATACAAATGTGCACAAATAACAATAATTTTATTCAATTGATAAGTGTTAATGAAATACAAGTATCAAAGCATTGACCAATCAAATATCACACTTCTACACAATTTTAGCCATCATTTCTTTCACTCAGTGCAGTGGATGTTATTGATCTCTGCCCACACCTAGCGGTGCACAAGGCAGACTTCCACCTGTTGCCACAGTGGGTTTTTTCCTGGAACAGGTCGCCTGTGGCCAGAGGCTTATAGCTTGAGGGACACCACTCCACATCAAGCATGGCAGAGCAGGAATCTCTTACTGCCTGCCATTGGCAAGCTGGAAGGATTTTGCAGGTTGATACACAATCTGTTGGCCGTGTTATGAATGCATCTTCCTTGGCCATCAAGTCCTGGGATGGGACTGAAACCCAGAGCTTCTGGCGCAGAGGTAGAGACGTTACCCAATGCATCACAAGACCTTATGTCATGACAAATTCCATGAGAGTTGCATTTTTACTGGGAAGGTATAATACATGGTGTATATTGTGACAACCAAGCAGACAATTCACAAATCATAGAATTCCTATAATACATGAGAAGGCCATTCGGCCCATTGGGCCCGCACTGATCCGCTCCACCCTATACCCGTAACATAACCTGTACATCCCTGGACACTAAGGAGCAATTTAGCATGGCCAATCCACCTAACCTGCACATCTTTAGACTGTGGGAGGAAACCAAGCACCCGGAGGGAACCCACGCAGACACAGGGAGAGCGTGCAAACTCCACACAGACAGTCACCCAAGGTTGTAATTGAACCCGGGTCCCTGGCGCTGTGAGGCAGCTGTGCTAACCACTGTGCCACCATGCTGACCCACAAATGTTAGCTGAGCACAGGAAAACTAATGTGTTGTAAGCCTACTTGTGCCAATAATAAAGATTATTATTATATTTTTTAATGCTTCCATGTTTTATACAGTGTTATCTTTTCTAAGTGCTGCAAAGAGAAAAGGTACGGAGGTGTCACACGCTTGGATTACTTACAAACATGATGGGAGGTTTACTAGGGGATATTGCTCATACAATCTAAGATGGAGACTTTTAAACTCGGAGATTATAGCTTTGTTGACATTTTAGTGCAGCTTCCGAGTTCTTCAAGTGCTATTGTTGACTCGAACCGGTGATAAGAATGTCATCTCGATAACATTTAGCCCACTCAGAGTTTGATCCATGGACCTCTGAAAAAGAGCAGGAGGAAATGGAAGTCTCCTGTAATGGAACAGACCTTTGTGTGTCACGACAGTGAGTAGCGGCTGTGATTCTGCAGCCACATTTGTAAATACCCCTGTGATAGATCTATTCTACTGAATTTCTGCCCTCCAGAAAGTCCAGCAAACAAGTCTTCAATCAGTTGCAATGGATAGTGATCTGTGCACAATACTGGGTTAACTGTTATTTTAAAATCTCCATGTATTCTTATTGAGCCATCACGTTTTAACACAGGAACTATTGGTGTTGCCCAATCACTTGTAGTTACTAGTTCAATGACTCCTGTTTGGACTAGTCTTTCTAGTTCTTCTCCAACTTTTGCCCTGGTGGTATATGGCACAGTTCTAGCTTTGAGACATTTTGGTGTTCTTTTTTGGCTTAATCTTGAGTTGGACTTCAACTCCAACCATTGAACCCAGTGAGTCATCAAACATCTTTTTATATTTTTCCATAAGTTGTTATACGCCGTCCTTTGAATCTACCAATTGAGTCACCCCTCCCCAGTTGGGTTTTATTTTCCCCAACCATGCTCTACCAGATGAAGCAGGAAAGTTTCCACAGACAACGCCAAGTGGCAACTCTGTTGTTTGTTCATTTACATCTGAGTGCACCATAATGTATCCTTTTAATGTTACAACCTCTTCAGTGTACATCATGAGGATTGCATGTGATGGTTTTAATGGCAGATGCTTCAACTTCTGATTGTAAATTGTCTGAAGAGTCAATGATGCAGCTGCCCCTGTATCCACTTATGGTAAGAATGTCACCTCGATAACATTTAGCCCACTCAGAGTTTGATTCATGGACCTCTGAAAAAGAACATTTTGATGTTCCCATAAAGTTTTGGTAAAACCCAGGAACATTGTTGATCGCCCCGTACTGACAAGGCACCTAGTTTCAGCTCTTGATGTTTTTCGGGTCCTGAGTGGTCTTAAACTTTGTCAACTTGGATGCTTGGATGTGCTTTTTTCTTGCCCATCTTGGGTGTTGGTGATGTTTGTTGTGACCAACATGTTTCGGCAATATGGCCCTCTTTACCACAGTTCTTGTACTTATTTTCTCTCTTCCCGCATTCCCCTGCTGTGTGTCCAACTTGTGTATCTCGATGACATGGTTGTACCCTTGCAGACGTTATTTTGGCATTCTCCAGCTTGTTGATCTTTGTCCAGTTCCTATCTGTGAAGCCTCTTTTGTGCTAGCCCCGTGGCAACTTCTACAGCAGCTTTGAGAGTTATGTCGCTCACAGAAAGCTTCATTGCAGAATCCACATACCAGCCTATCACGAAGTTGTCATCTAGAGTTGCACCAAACTTGCAGTATTTTGCTCACCATCTTGAGGTTGCTTTGTAAGATGCTTTTCCCTTCTTCTTGACTACGGTGGTAGAACAAAATCTTTGAGCAATTAAATGTGGACATGGTGAGAAATGTCCTTCCAGAATTTTCATTAATTTGCTATCGGTCTTATCTCCCAGTTTTTCTGGATGAACTAGGTTTTGCAGCAGCATGAACGTTAATGCCCTCCCGAACCGAGAAGTGTTGTAACCTTTAGGTCCTCTGGTGTTGGATTCTGGTGAAATCTCTCTTTACACGAGTTCCAAGTCTCACAATCTTCATCAAATGCATCCATGGTGCCAGCTTTTTCTGCCGTTTCAGATACCAGCTCCCAGGTCTATACTTTAACCAACCTGGGCGCTGCCAGGGTGCCAGGCAGCAGCACTAAACCAGTGAGAAACTCACCAGGGCCCAAAAAAGGTGACTAAGGGCACAATCGTAAGGCCACGCTGCACCCGCAAAGCAGTTCCCCGCTGAGGACCCCTATCTGACCTGGGCGCTGTTTTATAGCATTGTGTTTCTTGTCACTGCGTGCCACTTTAGATTATATGAGCAACATCTCCTAATGCTCTGGGAGACCCCCACGAGTGCTTTTCCACCTGGTCTCTGTTTGTGGAGATCAGGGCTGAATGGCGTCTACCCAAGGTCTTCAAGGCGAAGAGGATAGATCCCAACGCCTCAGGTACCTCGAGAATCTGCACATTAGAGTGAGACGAGCTGTCTCGCTTTAACATGCAGATTTGCCTAAATGTGATCCCACCCACAATGGGTGGGATTTACATTGCAACGTCTCACGAGATTGTGTTAGATCTCATGAGGTGTTGAGAGCTGTGTCGATCCCAGGAGCGGGGTCTCGCAGCTTTTCGGGTCCTGAGCGGTCTTAAACTTCGTCAACTTGGATGCTTGGATGTGCTTTTTTCTTGCACATCTTGGGTGTTGGTGATGTTTGTTGTGACCAACATGTTTTGGCAATATGGCCCTCTTTACCACAGTTCTTGTACTTATTTTCTCTCTTCAATTTGGCATTGGCAATTTGGCATTGGCTATGCTGCGCTGCGACGAGCTGCTTTTCGGATGCAGCGTGGCTGTTCAGGTCCTGGGGAGTTTCTCACGGTTTAGCCCACGCTTAGAATTTTTTCAGCACTGGGGTGCTGAATCCAGAGAATGGGCCGCCATTTTGAAAGGGTGCCCCGATCTCTAAGTGAGCTTGTGGGTCCCCCATACTCTCCACCCATCGGCAGTGTCAGCCGCCCATAGCCCCCAAGTGAGGACACCCCACTATGTGGTCCCTGGGGCCAAACCTGCAGGCCTCCCCTCTTCCAGGACCTCCACCCATCACCCACCCAACCTCCCAGGCCTTCTTACCTGCCCTGCACCTCCCAACCCTTCATACCCCCCTCCACACTCCTTTCATTGGCATGGCCCCCCCCCTCAGGCTCTGACTCATGACAATGCCCTTCTGGCATGCTGACAGTGCTCCTGCCAGCTTGGCAGTGCCAACCCCTGCAGTGTCAAGGTGCCTGCATTCCAGGGGGATTTCCAGGGGCCACCCTGCACGATCCCAGGCAAGCCTACACTATCCGATGACCTGGGAACCCCCCGGGTGTCATTCCGCTTGCTACATGTATGTGTGGACCAGCACTGAACGGCGCCTGGCTGTGGCCTCACTGTGGAGGCCAGTAGATCCTGGGAGGCCAGTAGATCCCGGGAGAGTAGGCCCTAAGTAGGTTTAAGGCCTACTTATGCTCGCGCATCTTAGTCTCGTCCTCTGTAAGCAGGCTCCTGATGCTGACACCTCGCGGGACTTGGGTAGATCCCGCGAGGCAGCATGGCTGTCGGGAAGCCTATGGGAAGCTTCACCCGGGATCAACCGGCCAATGGGGGCGTGACCTGGATAGTAGATGGCACCCTCTAAGACTACTTGTGAGAAATGCCATGGAAGATCTTCTAGTATTAAATAGATAAATAGACATGAGCCAATAAAATGTGCGGCGCTGGGCAGCACGGTGCCGCAGTGGTTAGCACTGCTGCCTCACACCGCCGAGGTCCCAGGTTCGATCCCGGCTCTGGGTCACTGTCCGTGTGGAGTTTGCACATTCTCCCCGTGTTTGCATGGGTCTCACCCCCACAACCCAAAAAGATGTGCAGGCCAGGTGGATTGGCCACGCTAAATTGCCCCTTAATTGGAAAAAATGAATTGGGTACTCTAAATTTTTTTTTAAATGTGCGGTGCTATCAGTGAACTATTTTTCAGCTGCAGAAAGTTCTAAAAATAATAAAGCTTTTTGTGTCTGTGTTTTAGGTTGGATCATTCCTTGGGAAAACCTGCATTTTTTCTTTCAGGTAAATTTGAAGGAGTTGTAACATTTTCCATTATAATTTTAAAAATAGCTTTTTCTATTTATTCAAAGAATGCTGCCAAGGGAAAGGGGCGGGATTCTCCCCTACCCAGCGGGGCAGGGGGTCGGAGAATCCCGCCCAAGATATCCTTAACCTTGAAATTTCAATGTTCAGAGAAATGTACATCCATTATCTAGTCATTCTCCCAAAATACAACATGAAAATCAACAAAGAAAATAGACAACTCATTGAGAAGCTGTAGTCGAGATGACTTTCTTTGTACACAATGCGCAGAAAAATTTACAATCTGTCCTTTCTCAATGCATTTACAATTTTGATATTCGCACTGCACCATGTAAAACAATCACTTCCATTGATACGGTAATTTCATCTGAAAAGCTTCCATACGTTTGATTAAGGAAAGGAGACTAATACATGCTGAGACAATGAGAAGAGGTGACCCAAAGCTTGTGTAAATAAGTTGGGTTTGTAGAAAGTTGAGAGACAGAATTAGAAATGAAGAGGTTTAGGGCTTCAACAAAGTTGTCTGCCACCAATGGCGAGAGAAAGGGAGGGTGGGATTTATAAGGGTCAGACCTCCCACAGGTGTGGGAAACTATAAGGGGTTCAAGATAACTGTGCAATAGAGTCCAGCAAGGCCATATGGAGGGATTTGACTAACGACAGATTTTAAATTCATCGTACTGGGGACTGCATGCCTGTGTAAATTAGAACACATAAACAGTGATGGATAGCAGAGTTTTGATCTATCTCGTTCACTCCACGCAACTGTGATACATTGCATATCACTACACATAACATCACCTCATCCAAAACCATGCGATTCCCAGGGAGATGCAAAAGAGATAAAGGGCAGGATTCTCCGTTTGGGAGACTTGGGGCGCGATTCTCTGAAATGGAGACGTGGGGCGTCATTCTCCGCCGGCGGGAGTCTCCGTTTTGCCGGCGCCCGGGGGGTTCCCGACGGCGTGGGGCTGCCCCACAATGGGATACCCCATTGACCGGCCGGTGTTACGGAAACTCCCGCCGGCCGGTCGGGGCAGAAATGTGGCGGGGCGGGTAGGAGAATTTCGCCCAGAGTGTTCGCGCCGTCGTGAACGCCGTTGAGGTTCACGACGGCGCGAAACGGCCCCTATCCCGACCGATTCAGGGCCCGAAAATGGGCTAGGAGCGGCGCCGCGTCATTTACGCGTGCCAGGCCTTGGCGCCGCGTAAAGGCGGCACCGCATATATGACGCGGCCGGCGCCGCATAACTGCTGTCACCTGTGCATGCGTGGTTGCCGTCCTCCCCGAGTCCGCCCCGGAAGAAGATGGCGGACGGATCTTGTGGGGCTGTGGAAGAGAGGAGGTCCTCCTTCAGAGAGGCCGGCCCGACGATCGGTGGGCACCGATCGCGGGCCAGACCCCATTTGAGGCCCCCCCCGGTGCAGGATCCCCCCCCCCCCCCCCCCCCGCAGGCCGCCCTCCCCA
Organism: Scyliorhinus torazame; assembly: GCF_047496885.1. Taxonomy (NCBI): domain Eukaryota; kingdom Metazoa; phylum Chordata; class Chondrichthyes; order Carcharhiniformes; family Scyliorhinidae; genus Scyliorhinus; species Scyliorhinus torazame. The sequence goes on from NC_092725.1 coordinate 141,356,729, forward strand.
GCGTTCCCGCGCTGTTCCCGCCGGCAGCCACCAGGTGTGGACGGCGCCGGGGGGGACCCGCCGTTTTGGGAAGGCCGCTCGGCCCATCCGGCACTGAGAATCGCGGGGGTACCGGTGAATCGCCATTTTGGCTTCTTGGGCGATTCACTGGACCGCGCCGCGCAAAACTCAATTGTGCCGATCTGGCCACTTCCGTGAATCACGGGAGGGCGTCAGACCGGCGTCGCGGGAAGATTTGGCGACCCAGGCGATTCTCTGAAACGGCGCGGGAGCAGAGAATCGCGCCCTTGGTTTCTTCCACTTTCTTTCCCTTCAGAAGTGAATCTCTCCTGGTTTGCGCTGACTTGGAGAGACAACCCGGAGCGATTCCCTCTCCCTCCCTTGCTAATTCATGCATGGTGGGAAGCTTGAGGGATTCCTATCCGAATCCCGCTATTTTGAGTCGGTGGCCCGATACTGAGGTCCGGCAGCTGACACCCTTCTCCCCACAAGGTAAATCCTGTTGCCCCACCCTCCCATTGACAAGTACGGGCATCCTCCCTCCACCACCACAGGTTCACCCCCACACCTAACCCTAACCATGCACATATTAGGTTGACCCGTCCCAACTCCCATTACAGACTACCCACATCAGAGACCCCTCCATCAGAGACCCCTCCATCAGAGACCCCCATCAGAGACCCCTCCATCAGAGACCCCTCCATCAGAGACCCCTCCATCAGAGACCCCTCCATCAGAGACCCCCATCAGAGACCCCTCCATCAGAGACCCCTCCATCAGAGACCCCTCCATCAGAGACCCCTCCATCAGAGACCCCCATCAGAGACCCCTCCATCAGAGACCCCTCCATCAGAGACCCCTCCATCAGAGACCCCTCCATCAGAGACCCCCATCAGAGATCCCACCAGAGACCCCCATCAGAGACATCCCATATTAGAAACCCCTCTATATCAGTCACCCCTACCTGAAAGCTAAAGAGTAGTTCAGGTAGAAACAGTGAAAATCACTGCTTTTTCACTTACCTGTCCTTTACACCTGCTGCCTCAGAAAGAGGTGTAGAAAGCAGCAGCTGTTACTTCATAGAAAGCCAACACCACTTCACAAGGCTTTCAACCCTTCAGATCCTTTGAGCGGTGAGGCTTTGATTCACCTTCAAAGAGAAATAGCTTTTAGTAGGCTGTGATCAACAAGGTAATAGTTTACAGACAACCAGGTGTCTGGATTGTTTATTTTCATATCCCTTCTCACTTGACTATATCTCAAGTACCCTGCTTTGAATCAAACCACAATGTTTATAAATATCTAGCTATGATTGACAGCTCCTGACCACATCAAAAGCAGTTAAGTGCTTTCTGCTGAGAAAAAGAGGAAGTGAAATCACATAACTCCTAGATGTTTATAAATCTTGTAGTTAGAATTGCATTGATGGGGGAGGGAGCCTCTCCAATGACCTTTGGGGGCACTTATGTTAAAACAAATACTTACCTTGTTGGCCCACCACGAGGCTCACCGGGTCAGGGCCACGCTGGCAAATATTTGCGCCAATCCACACGTGCATGAATCCTGGCCGAGGGGGCCGGAGCATCACAGAGGCATGGAGAATCCAATGCCCAGCCCATTAATAGAATGTAAATGAGTTCAAATGGCCCATTTGCATCGTCCCCCCGGTGCAGGGCGCAAACTTCGATGCTGCCGCCAGCAGGTGACTGGAGCATCACAATGCCGATCCTATTTTTTCCCCGCGCTAGATTCTCCGCTGCATTGGGAATTCTGCTACCGGCAATGGGCGGAGGGGAATCCCAGCCAAAAACAAGATACAACAAAAAGAGAATTACAGATGACAGGATTGATGGGCATGGGGCAGGATACGAGCGGCTGTGTATTATGCGATTTGGAACTTAATAAGAGGGCTGAAAACAGAAGGGAGGCAAGGAGGACGTGGAAGAAATCAGCCCCAAACCTTTGTGGTGTTTTTTGTATTGGAGTGAAGTGAGACTCCCATGTGCTCATGAACAAAACCATAGACTCGTCCTAAACAATGAGATGAGGGGCGAAATTCTCCGTAAACGGCGCGATGTCCGCCGACTGGCGCCCAAAACGGCGCAAATCAGACGGGCATCGCGCCGCCCCAAAGGTGCGGAATGCTCCGCATCTTTGGGGGCCGAGCCCCAACCTTGAGGGGCTAGGTCGGCGGCGGACGAATTTCCGCCCCGCCAGCTGGCGGAAAAGGCCTTTGGTGCCCCGCCAGCTGGCACGGAAATGACATCTCCGGGCGGCGCATGCGCGGGAGCATCAGCGGCCGCTGACGGCATTCCCGCGCATGCGCAGTGGAGGGAGTCTCTTCTGCCTCCGCCATGGTGGAGACCGTGGCGGAGGCGGAAGGGAAAGAGTGCCCCCACGGCACAGGCCCGCCCGCGGATCGGTGGGCCCCGATCGCGGGCCAGGCCACCGTGGGGGCACCCCCCGGGGCCAGATCGCCCCGCAACCCCCCCAGGACCCCGGAGCCTGCCCGCGCCGCCTTGTCCCGCCGGTAAGGTAGGTGGTTTAATTTACGCCAGCGGGACAGGCATTTTAGCGGCGGGACTTCCGGGCCGGGCCGGAGAATCGAGCGGGGGGGCCCGCCAACCGGCGCGGCGCGATTCCTGCCCCCGCCGAATATCCGGTACCGGAGACTTCGGCAACCAGCGGGGGCGGGATTCACGCCAGCCCCCGGCGATTCTCCGACCCGGTGGTTGGTTGGAGAATCTCGCCCGAGGTTTCTAACACCCTTGATGGTGGGTATCCTGTGTCTATAAGGGAACATTAAATGTAACTACGCTGATAATCACCTTCTGTGGTGCAATTCTGGGCTCTTTTCTAGATCTGGAGTAAGCCTTATGACAGCCCTTAGCTTGGAAGTTCCACTGGTTGGCGTGCTTTCAAAAAAGCATTGTGAAAACCATATGGTCTAGATATTAATGCCCGGTAGTAAAGAAGATTACATATTCATTCCTTCTGCTTCCTACTGTTCTCACATTTAATACTCAAATTCATTGTAATTTGGTGAAATCACTCTGTTCATTGGAACCTTCAATTGTAACGGTCTCATATCATACACATTGAAGTTGACTTCAATATGTGGTGCAACAACAAATTTAATTTATAACATAACATAAGAACAATAACATAAGAACTAGGAGCAGGAGTAGGCCACCTGGCCCTTCGAGCCAGCTCTGCCATTTAATGAGATCATGGCTGATCTTTTGTGGACTCAGCTCCACTTTTCCACCCGAAAACCATAACCCTTTATTCCTTTATTCTTCAAAAAAAAACTATCTATCTTTATATTGAAAACATTTAATGAAGGAGCCTCTACTGCTTCACTGGGCAGGGAATTCCATAGATTCACAATCCTTTGGGTGAAGAAGTTCCTCTTAAGCTCAGTCCTAAATCTACTTCCCCTTATTTTGAGGCTATGCCCCCTAGTTCTGCTTTCACCCGCCAGTGGAAACAACCTGCCCGGATCTATTCCCTTCATACTTTTATATGTTTCTATAAAATCCCCCCCGCATCCTTCTAAATTCCAACAAGTACAGTCCCAGTCTACTCAACCTCTCCTCGTAATCCAACCCTTTCAGCTCTAGGATTAACCTCGTGAATCTCCTCTGCACACCCTCCAGTGCCAGTACGTCCTTTCTCAGGTAAGGAGACCAAAACTGAACACAATACTCCAGGTGTGGCCTCACTAACACCTTATACAATTGCAGCATAACCTCCTTAGTCATAAACTCTATCCCTCTAGCAAAGAAGGACAAAACTCCATTTGCCTTCTTAATCAACTGTTGCACCTGTAAACCAACTTTTTACAACTCATGCACTAGGACAACCAGGTCCCTCTGCACATTTATATAACACCTTTATCATAGTAAACATCACAAGGCTTTTCACAGGAGAGTGTCAAATGAAATTGGACATTGAGCAGCATCAGGAGTAGGATGAATAACCGATAGATCGGTCAAAGGTAGGTTTTAAGGAACATCTTAAAGAAGAAAGGCCAGAGAGGTTTAAGAGAGGGAATTATCATAGATTATCATAGAATTTACAGTGCAGAAGGAGGCCATTCAGCCCATCGAGTCTGCACCAGCTCTTGGAAAGAGCACCCTACCCAAGGTCAACACCTGCACCCTATCCCCATAACCCAGTAACCCCACCCAACACTAAGGGCAATTTTGGACACTAAGGGCAATTTATCACGGCCAATCCACCAACATCTTTGGACTGTGGGAGGAAACCGGAGCACCCGGAGGAAACCCACGCACACACGGGGAGGATGTGCAGACTCCGCACAGACAGTGACCCAAGCCGGAATCGAACCTGGGACCCTGGAGCTGTGAAGCAATTGTGCTATCCACAATGCTACCGTGCTGCCCCACGGAGCTTAGGGCCGATGCAGCTGAAGGCTTCGCTGCCAATGTTGGAGTGATGAAAATCAGACATGCACAAGAAAATGAAAATGAAATGAATGAAAATCGCTTATTGTTACAAGTCGGCTTCAAATGAAGTTACTGTGAAAAGCCCCTAGTCGCCACATTCCGGCGCCTGTTCGGGGAGGCTGGTACGGGAATACGAGGCTGGAATACGAGGAGTGCCTTTGATGAAGGGACCACATTTGCCCTTTGACCTGAAGAAAGCTGCTGACAATGTTTTAGGTTTTAGAACATTGATGTCCCCAATTCCAGGATCAGTTTCAATCTAGTGCCATCTGTAGGCAATCTGTAGCAGCCAGTCAGATTGAAGAACTCTCACAGACAATAAACCAGGAAGTAAAGCGTGTTATAATTCACTTTTTAATCATTTTACAGAAAGCCAAATCTAGATTGGGACATAGTTGAGATTAAGATAGAATCTAAAATATCATAAATAAGCTTTTTTTAAAATTACATTTCATTTGTTTAAAAAGCATGAAACCTTTACAGTGGAATGGAGGCAATGATTCTCCACGGGCGCTATTCTCCCCCCCACGCCGGGTGGGAGAATCGCTGAATCGGTGGGGCGCCACGCGAACCGACCCCCGCAAGCGATTCTCCCACCCCCCCCGGAAACCAGCGGCGCGCGATTCGCACCGGGCCACTCGGAGAACCGGCGAGCGGCGATTCTCCCACTCCCCCCCGGAAACCAGCGGCGCGCGATTCGCACCGGGCCACTCGGCAAACCGGCGAGCGGCGATTCTCCGGTCGGATGGGCCGAGCGGCCACTACGACACGACAGGTTCCCGCCGGCGCCGTCCACCCCTGGTCGCTGCCGGCGGGAACTCTGCGGGCTCGCTGTGGGGGCGGCCTGTGTGGGGGGGGGGGGGGCACCTTCACCGGGGTGGCCTCTGATGGTGTCTGGCCCGCGATTGGGGCCGAACGATCAGCGGGCCGGCCTCCCCCCCCCCCGGACTACCTCCTTCCGCGCGCGGCCCCAGAACACCGGCCCCATGTTGGTGAGGGGCCGGCATGCGTAAGACGTTCCCCGCGCATGCGCAGGATTGGGCTGCCCCGACTGCGCATGTGCGGGTTGGCGTGGCGCCCATTTGATGCCATGTAAGGAGGCCGGAGCAGCGTGAACCGCTCCAGCGCCGTGCTGGCCCTGTGGGGGCCAGAATAGGTCGTGTCCGGGCCCTGTTTGCGCCTTCGTGAAACGCGACGGCATTCACGACGGTGGGAACACTTGGCCTCCACATCGGAGAATCGCCCCCCACATGTATCAAATTATTTTTTCAGGCTGCGAGGTTGTCAATCAGCAATTATAGCTTCGTACACCGAGTTATACCCTCAACAGGAATACATTTTCAATGTTTTTTATGAGAATAGTGTGTCGGGGAGGTGGTAGTGTAGTGGTATTGTTATTAGACTAGTAATCCAGAGACCCAGGGTATTGCTCTGAGGTCCCGGATTCAAATCCCACCAGGGCAGATGGTGAAATTTGAATTCAATAAAAATCTGGGGCGAAATTCTCCGTTATCGGGGCTGTGTCCGCCGACCGGCGCCAAAAACGGCGCAAATCCCACCTGCACACGCCGCCCCAAACGTCGCTAAGTCTCCGGCCCGGAATGGGCTAGCAGCGACGTGACGCTATCCGCGCTGGCTCACGTGGTTCACGGCGTGACGGCGCAAAAGAAGCGCTGCTCCCCCCACCCGACCAGAACACCCCATATCCCCCATGTCCTCCCTCCCCCATATCCCTCCTCCCCCATATCCCCCATACCCCCCTCCCCATATCCCCCCTCCCCCATATCCCCCCTCCCCATATCCTCCCTCCCCATATCCCCCTCCCTCATATCCCCCTCCCCCATATCCCCCCTCCCCCATATCCCCCCTCCCCCATATACCCCTCCCCATATCCCCCCTCCCCCATATCCCCCTCCCCATATGCCCCCTCCCCCATATCCCCCCTCCCCCATATCCCCCCTCCCCCATATCCCCCATATCCCCCTCCCCCATATCCCCCTCCCCATATCCCCCCTCCCCCATATCCCCCATATCCCCCTCTCCCATATTCCCCTCCCCCATATCACCCCATCCCCCATATCCCCCCTCCCCCATATCCCCCCTCCCCCATATCCCCCATATCCCCAAGTGAATACAGCCCTAACCTTAACCTCTGCAATGCACGCGCAACCGATGGCGTGCATTCATATACCTGCCTAACAGTGTTGCCTTTTACCCCTGCCACCACCCCCCACAGGAGAAGCGCGCACACAACACCAGGGAGCATGTGAGGACTGGAGGAGGCCCCGCTGATGAGAGGCCACTGACCGAACACGAGGGAAGGGCCCTGGAACTGGCTGGCGGACCTGAGGACCGAGAGGTTGCTGATGCAGAGGTCGGGGGCGTACTAGCAAGTGGGCCACCGACAGCCCGTCCCCATATCCCCCCACCCCCATATCCCCCTTCCCCCATATCCCCCTCCCCCATATCCCCCCTCCCCCATATCCCCCCTCCCCCATATCCCCCTCCCCCATATCCCCCCTCCCCCATATCCCCCCTCCCCCATATCCCCCATATCCCCCCCTCCCCCATATCCCCCCTCCCCCATATCCCCCATTTCCCCAAGTGAATCCAGCCCTAACCTTAACCTCTGCAATACACGCACAACCGATGGCGTGCATTCATATACCTGCCTAACACTGTTGCCTTTTACCCCTGCCACCACCCCCCCCCCCACAGGAGAAACGCGCACACAACACCAGGGAGCATGTGAGGACTGGAGGAGGCCCCGCTGATGAGAGGCCACTGACCGAACACGAGGGAAGGGCCCTGGAACTGGCTGGCGGACTTGAGGACCGGGAGGTTGCTGATGCAGAGGTCGGGGGCCCACCAGCAAGTGAGCCACCGACAGCCCGTCCCCATATCCCCCCTCCCCCATATTCCCCCCTCCCCCATAATCCCCCTCCCCATATCACCTGATCACTGCCTGCGTGTCTAACCATGCATGTTTCATTGTGTATCACAGGAGCAAACGTCAAGGCACCCATCCCCGCAGATGCAGACCGCCCGCACGATGCCCCTCGGAGACCACTGGAGACGGAGAGACCTGGAGCAACAGGGAGGTGGTGCCCCCGTCTCATACGGGTGTGGCGACGCAGGTGTGTGCCACCCAGCGACGAGAGGGGCAGCCACAGGCCCCTGTCACAGCCGAGCCACGAAACCACAACCCAGGACACCTCTATCCAGGACACCCCTACCCAGGAAACTGAAATACAGGACAGTGACACAGAGTGGATGGGCGGAGATGAACCGCCACCCCAAAATGCCATGGACTCAGAGTCGGACGATGCGCACGACACAACGCCACTGCTGTCACCAACACCCTCCACCATCGCAGAGACGCTCACCTCGGTTGGGCACTTTAGTGATGAGGCGTCTGGTACACTCACTGGTGCGCACAACACAGCCGTCCCGGTACAGCAGGTGGAGGTAGGAGCAGCAGAGGGGCCGGGCGGTCGGAGGGCAGCCCAGCCCAAGCGAACATCTGCCGCCCAGATGGATCCCGGGTTCCTGGAGTTACCACACCCACCCATAGATCCGATGCAACCACCGAACCTGAGACGAGCGAAGAGGGCGACGGCCAGCTTGCGGCGGCTGCAGTCGTAGGTGGAGGAGTCCACCCGCGTCCAGGAGCTGGCAGTGGTGCCGGTCATGCGTGCCACCCAGGCCGACACCGCACAGGTGGCGTCCGCGGTGGAGGCAATGGGTGCGACGGTGTCAGACATGGGGAGCAGTTTGCGTGGCCTGGGGCTTTCCGTGCAGGCGGCGTCTGTGGCCCAGGACATGGCTGCCCTCTCACAGGAGGCCATGAGCCAGCGCCAGCGGCAGATGGCAGAGGCGCTCAACACCATAGCCCAGTCTCAGCAGGCCATAGCCCAGTCTCAGCAGGCCATAGCCCAGTCTCTGCAGGCCATGGCCCAGTCTCTGCAGGCCATAGCCCAGTCTCAGCAGGCCATAGCCCAGTCTCTGCAGGCCATGGCCCAGTTTCAGCAGGCCATAGCCCAGTCTCAACAGGCCATGGCCCAGTCTCTGCAGGCCATAGCCCAGTCTCAGCAGGCCATAGCCCAGTCTCAGCAGGCCATGGCCCAGTCTCAGCAGGCCATTGCTGAGGGCATCGGCGCCATTGCCCATGTGCTAGCCAGCGTCGCACAGTCACAGACAGGGATTGCCAACTCCCTGAGCTCCATGGCTGCAAACCTGCAGACCCTTGTCGATACCAGCACAGGCCTCCAGGACTGGCAGCGCCAGATGTCGGGGGGGCATCGGATGGCCAGTCCGTTCGCATTCCCCACCCATGTAGAGGCCTGGGGGCCATCGGGCACCCCGAGGGAGGAGGAGGTGCTGGGTCCTGTTCCGGGTCCCATTGTAGGGGAGGTCCCAGAACACCTCAACACCTCGGGCTCCCCCCCTTCCGTCCCAGGTGCATTGGGTGGGCAACGGGCAGGACAGGCTGGCAGCTCGCCATCCCAGTCGCCCGGGCCGCAGCCTGGCCCATCTAGGTCAGGAAGCCCCAGGAAACGGCCGCCAAAGGGATCCCGTGTCAGAGGGCAGGAATCACAGGAGTCCACCTCCAGTTCTGCTGTACCGTCTGGGGAACCACCTAGGCGTAGTCAAAGGGCCCGTAAGGCCAAACAATTAGACACTGAGTAAGTTGGCACGGGTGCAGGGCACAGATGAGTTTTAGGGGCTAGGGCACGTGCATGAACTCCTTTTGTTATTAAAGTCAATGTTACACCTACAGACGCTGCCTTTGTGCTCTGTCCAAAGCGTGCGGGGGTGTCATGTACGTTGAGCGCAAGTGTGTGTGTGAGGGGTGGTCTTACCTCCGCTTCATTGCTTGGCCTCCGTATAGGCGTCATCAGCCACGATCGCAATGGGTAGCCCCTGTCGCCCAGCAACCAGCCCCTCAGCCGGGGATGGCGTCCCTCGTACATGCCGGGGATGTATGACCGCGACAACACGTATGAGTCGTGTACACTGCCCGGTTAACGGGCGCAGACGTGCAGGATCATCATGCAGTGGTCGCAGACCCACCTGTATGTTCATCGAATAGGTCCCCTTCCCATTGGTGAACACGGCCCTGTTATCTGCAGGTGGCCGCACGGCGACGTGCATCCCATCAATCGCGCCCTGGACCATGGGGAACCCGGCCACGGCAGAGAAGCCCACGGCCCGGGCATCTTGGCTGGCCCGGTCCACAGGGAAGCGGATGTAGCGGTGCGCCATGGCATATAGGGCGTCTGTCACTGCCCGGATGCACTGGTGCACCGATGTCTGCGATATGCCGGACAGGTCCCCACTCGATGCCTGGAATGACCCCGTTGCATAAAAGTTCAGGGCCACCGTAACCTTGACGGACACTGGGCGAGGGTGTCCCCCGCCAGTGCCACGTGGTGACAGGTGTGCCAGCAGGTGGCAGATGTGTGCCACAGTTTCCCGGCTCATCCGGAGTCTCCTCCTGCATTACCGGTCCGTGAGGTCCTGCTATGACTGCCGGGGCCGGTACACACGGGGCGTCCTCGGGTGCCTCCGTTGCCGTGGGGCCGCGACGTCCTCCTCCCCCTCCTCGTCCTGTCAGTCAGGTGTCCCTCCAGCCCCTCATCGGCAGCCTGCTCCGCCTCTCTGGCACGCTCCTCCTCATCCTCCTCCTCATCCAGGGCAACATGGACAATAGCGGCTGCCGTCACGGGGACCAACATCGCTGGCTGACCGGAAAACATGACGGCCTGTGTGGAGGAGGGGGGAGGTGGGGGGGGGGGGGGGGGGGGGCGGGGGACGACATGTCATCATTGCCCATACCCCCTCCTCCCCCCCAGCCAGGTTGCATGGACCGCATGGGTCCGACTGTTGGAGGCTGGCACCTGGCCAGGTGGACCAACTCACTTGCCCTCGCACCCCCCCTCCCCGGCACGGACCCCGTCCCCCGGTACGGACCCCCCCCCCCTCGTCCCCCTCCCTGGCACGGACCCGTCCCCCTCCCTGGCACGGACCCCGTCCCCCGTTCCCCTCCCCGGCATTGACCCCCCCCCCCGTACCCCTCCCCGGCACGGACCCCGTCCCCCAACCCCCTCCCCGGCACGGACCCCGTCCCCCCCGTCCCCCTCCGTGGCACGGACCCCCCCCCCCTCCCCGGCATGGACCCCGTCCCCCTCCCCGGCACGGACCCCCCGTCCCCCTCCCGGCACGGACCCCGTCCCCCGTCCCCCTCCCCGGCACAGACCCCCCGTCCCCTGTCCCCCTCCCCGGCACGGACCACCCCCCCCCCCACCCCCCCCCCCCCCGCCATCCACCTCCCCGGCACGGACCCCCCCCGTCCCCGTCCCCCTCCCCGGCGCGGACTCCCCCCCATCCCCCTCCCCGGCACGGAACCCCCCTCCTCCCCAGCACGGACCCTCCCGTCCCCCGTCCCCCTCCCCGGCACGGAACCCCCCCCGTCCCCCTCCCCGGCATGGACCCCCCGTCCCCCTCCCTGGCAGTCATCCTCCCGTCCCCGGCACTCACCCCCCCTCCCGGCACACCCCCGGAGCCGAGCCCACTCTAACCACCCCCCCCGCCGCACACACACACACACAACCCTACACACACCTCTCCCCCACTCATTCAGACTGCGGCCACGCTATCGCCTCTCCAGCGGCCAACCCCCCAGGCCGTCACCCACCTCCACGCTGGTCGGCGTCATCCATGAGTACTGGTTGACGCCAATTAATAGGTGGTTTGATTTACGCCAACGTGACCCGTGACCACGTCAGCGGGACTTCTACCCATCCGGACGGGAGAATATCGGCAGCCCCGATAATGACAACCATGAAACCATTGCCGATTGTTGTAAAAACCCACCTGGTTCACTAATGTCCTTCAGGGGAAGAAATCTGCCGTCCTTCCCCAGTCTGGCCCACATGTGACTCCAGACCCACACAGTGATGCGGGTGACTCTTAACTGCCTCCCTCTGAAATGGCCGAGCCACTCAGTTCAAGGGCAATTACGGATGGGCAACAAATGCTGGCCCAGCCGGCAACGCCCACATCCCAAGATTTTTTTAAAAAAAGTTCCAAACAACTGATTTCATGTTGATTAACCTGTGAAGTGAGGAATAGTGCACTATGTGGTAGAGAAGGACATCATGGATAGCAACTGCCAGACTGTGTTTGACTGCATTTGTGAAGATGCTGGATGTTACTGTCACACAGGGACAATGCGTTATGCTGACAGTTTCACTGTTATTACAACCATAAATTCTGGGCCAATATGTTCCAAATGCATCCACTGCAATAATGTTAGACCAACAGAGAAGTATTTCACGCTAGAGTGTATCTCATCCCTGTAGCAAAGTATTTGGAGTTGGCTGACTATGGGCGTCATTCTCCGACCCCCCAGCGGGTCGGAGAATGGCCGTTGGCCGCCGTGAATCCCGTCCCCGCCGGTTGCCGAAGTCTCCGGTACCGGATATTCGGCGGGGGCGGGAATCGGGCCGCGCCGGTTGGCGGGCCCCCCGCTCGATTCTCCGGCCCAGATGGGCCGAAGTCCTGCCGATAAATTGCCTGTCCCGCCGGCGTAAATTAGAGTACCTATTTACCGGCAGGACAAGGTGGCGCGGGCGGGCTCCGGGGTCCTGGGGGGGGGGGGGGGCGGGTTGCGGGGCGATCTGACCCCGGGGGGTGCCCCGACGGTGGCCTGGCCCGCAATCGGTGCCCACTGATCTGCGGGCGGGCCTGTGCCGTGGGGGCACTCTTTCCCTTCCGCCCTGGCGGAGGCGGAAGAGACTCTCCCCACTGCGCATGCGCGGGAAACTGTCAGCAGCCGCTGACGCTCCCGCGCATGCGCCGCCCCGACATGTCATTTCCGCGCCAGCTAGCGGGGCAACAAATGCCGTTTCCGCCAGCTGGCAGGGCGGAAATCCCTCCGCCGCCGGCCTAGCCCCTCAATATTGGGGCGCGGCCCCCAAAGATGCGGAGCATTCCGCACCTTTTGGGCGGCGCGATGCCCGTCTGATTGGCGCCGTTTTGGGCGCCAGTCGGCGGACATCGCGCCGTTTGGGAAGAATTTCGCCCCATGAAACACCTCAGCAGTATGTTAATAATATCCCTTTAACTTCTTAATCATTTTGCTATTTTAGGTCAGCCAATGACAATTTGACTGTAAAAAAATGTATAATCTATTATAAAAAGAACCTTTAAGCGAAACATTTTTGTTGTTTACTTTTATAATATGGATTGCGGAACCACTTTTCTGTGCTGGCATTTTTCAACCATGGACCTTCTGTAGCTAAAAGAATGTAGGGAGAGACTGGCTCCTGAAATTCCCCTGGAACTCTTGTAAATTAAAGGATAGTGCATGGAAATTCAATTTTCAAGCACAAACATTTACAGTTTCCTGCAGCAGAAATACAGTGTAAATAAGGGGCAGGGTAGCGCTCCCAAGGACGTTCCTAACCTATCTGCACTGCTTTGAATTACAGTGAAAATTGGGATCAGCCCGGGATGAGACTTATCAAAATTTACTCACTTGAGGCATTGCCTGACCTCTGCACGATGACATGGTTGAGGTTGGGAATACACTGGGGTAGAAACCTGTCTTGTACAGTCGCCCAAATTGGCTGATATTGCATCAACCACCTGTGATATCCCCTACCTGACATTGAGTGGCATTGATTTCAATGGAACTAATTATCAGGGATTGCAAATAACAGATGGACAATGTGATATCACCTGTTGCCCACTGCTCTCCGATACTGAATTCTACTCCACTGTTGTGAAACAGTGGACATGAAACAAAGTCCATTTTTTGTAGTACAAAGCATTGGTGCTATAAGATATGCATCATGCTTCCCCAGGAATACATATTTCTTAAAACTAGCCATTAAGAACAGTAACAAAATATTTTTTAAGTCAGTTTTTCTCATTTATGTCCTAATGTTTCCCATAGAAAAGGGACTAGACAAAGGTTACTACACTGCAGGAGCCAGACTGATCCGCCTGGAAGATAAGGTAGGTACATAATGAACGTTCTTAAAACATGAGGGTAATTCAGATCCTTACACGTCTTTGGATAACACATGCAATTAAGGCAACTTTGTATACTTTATTCTTGCTTGTCTTTAACTTTTTGTAGAATTTTATTCGGACTTGTTGCTGATCAACAGAACAGTAAAAAAACACATTTCTCCTCAGCTCCCACCGTGTGAGATGGAAAGCATTAGAAAGTTCTGCTGACAGTTTTCTCCTGTCACAAAAAAAATTAATTTTGTTTTCCTGATGTAATTCTGATTTTAAATTGATTTGAACTAGAAATTTAAGTAATCCTTCTCCAATTTATCCCTTATTTCAAAGAAGTAATCAAACGTTAATGAGGTATTGTGTGTGCCTCATTAGGTTTATCCTATTAATTTGCATATGAAGCTCAGTTTTAAAAATCAAAATAATAGCTTAAGTTCAGAAGCAAGTTCATTATAGTTTTCCTGGGGAAGGCTCAGATATGGTGTAGAGCTTCCAAGGTAAGTTATAAATATGTCAGTATGGTACCTGTAAATTGAAATCACATGTATGTTTCGAAAAATCGAAACAACTCCAAAATTATTAATACCAAAGTAATTTAACTTCATGTTTGAATAACCACTTGGCACATCAGCATTAAAAGTAATGGTACATAATTCTAGTAGGACTGTCTTCAGCAGTTTCACAGCTCCAGGGTCCCAGGTTCGATTCCCGGCATGGGTCACTGTCTGTGCGGAGTCTGCACGTTCTCCCCGTGTGTGTGTGGGTTTCCTCCGGGTGCTCCGGTTTCCTCCCACAAGTCCCGAAAGACGTGCTGTTAGGTGAATTGGACATTCTGAATTCTCCCTCTGTGTACCCGAACAGGCGCCGGAATGTGGCGACCAGGGGCTTTTCACAGTAACATCATTGCAGTGTTAATGTAAGCCTACTTGTGACAGTAATAAAGAGTATTATTATTATTATTAAGACCTTTGCCATATAAGCCAAGCAGCTGCTCACACACTATATTGATGATCACTTCAGACAACCCATATACTTCACACTATTTTTAATGGAACCACAGCAATAACAAGATCTATCCAAAGTTACACATTGACTGTATCCCTAGAGGTGCAAGGAACAATTAAGTGAACACATGCAATAATCACAACTCCATATGAGAATCTCCGCAAATCTATGAACAGGGCAGGCTTTCATTTCATTGATGTGCAGCTAGTTTATGATGTCAATCAAGTTAAACCCTGTCTGAATGCCCAATATTCAGGAAGCGGTCATGATATTTTTATCATGTGGCTATTTACCAAACCAATACTCAAAGCAGTGGTATATTTGGCTTTCAAAGTTGTTTTATTCCTTCAAAATGTATTTATGAAAGCTACATTCATCTTATAATTAGAGATGGAGGCTATAAAATTTGTTGTTCTGTGTCACAATTCTAAAATGGGTGTGCAGTTTGCTATAACTTTCTCAGTGTTTTACTTGGAATATGAGGAGGAGGCTTTGATGGATGACCAGAAGGACTGCAAATACTCTCTGTAACCACTGACTTAGAATTCTCCCTCCACCTGACAAAACAACTACACCAAATGAGCCTGAATAAAAAGAGATGCTTTATAGTCAACCCATCACTTTCCTCTTAATTCCACAGCAGTAAGAAAACGTTTTTTTAAAAGAAAGCTCCAACGATAATTAACATCTGAAGAAATGCAATTCCACATTTGTAAAAGTTAACCTTTGATGCCAAGTGGTTGGCTTGGTTGAGACTTAACACCCTGTTAAAAAATTGCATGGACAGAAATGGCACAGCCCTCACCGTTTCTGGCTAGCTGAGAGGGCATCTACCACATTAGGACAGGAATTTACACCCTGCCCTGTATCTTCATATAGAACTTCTCAACGAGGCACCGTTATACCAAAGCCTCAGGAGCGGCTTGACCAACAACTTCCTGATTTCCATCTTTAACAAAATGTGCACTCATTGGAATTTGCTGTCCTATTTATACTTTAATAACAGTGAGCACCGCTAGCCTCATCATTTTTTCTATCGCAAAATCGAGCTCAATTTGTTTTTAACTCATTCCTGGCTGTGGGTTTTGTTGGAAAGGTCAGTATTCATTGCCTCTTCCTCATTGTCATTGACAAGGCAGTGGTGCTACAGTCTCCGTGGTGAAGATGCTTTCACGGTTTTAAAGAAATTATTTTTCGGGTTGTGGCTAGGGCAACATTTATTGCCCGCCCCTAATTGCCCCTGAAGGTAGCAGCAAGCCGCCTTCTTCAATTGTTGCAGTCCACCTCCAGAGGAGAGGTGGCAAGTGATGGTGCTCATATGCATCTGTTGCCCTTAATCTTCAAGGTGGTAGCGATTGTAGGCTTGGAGGGCACTGTTGAAGGAGCCTTGATGAGTTGTTGCAATAGGTGGTAGACACTGCTCACACTGTGTCGGTGGCAGAGGGAGTAAATGTCTAATGCTGTGGATGGACTGCTGGTCAAGTGGGCTGCTTTGTCCTGGATGGTGTCGAGCTTCTTGAATGTTGTTGGAGTTCCACTCAACCAGGCAAGCGGAGAATATCCCATCACAATCCTGACTTGTGCCTTGTAGATGGTGGACAGGCTTTCGGGAGTCAGGATATGAGTTACTGCTGCTGAATTCCTGCCTCTGACCAGCTCTTGTAGCTACAGTATTTATATGGCTAGTCCAGTTCAGTTTCAGGGGCGTCATTCTCCGCCGGCGGGAGTCTCCGTTTTGCCGGCGCCCGGGGGTTTCCCGACGGTGTGGGGCTGCCCCACAATGGGAAACCCCATTGACCGGCCGGTGTTACGGAGACTCCCGCTGGCCGGTCGGGGCAGAAATGTGGCGGGGCGGGTAGGAGAATTTCGCCCCTGGTCAGTGATAACCCCCAAGCTGTTGAAAGTCATGCTGCTGCGCTTTCAACACTCTCCAATGCTGCCAACTTCATTGAGGTCTGGCTAATATGTCACGGATTGTATCATGCAATGTAACATAATCTAAGCCTGTTCACCATGTCATTCCTATTCTGAATCTTGTACCATGTTGTTTAGAAGGAACCACTGCTACACACCACGTGATGTTTTTATAATGATATCAAGGCACCAATCACTCCTAAGGGATTGTGCAAACACATTGTGCATTCATTTATTGAGACTAGACACATGGAAATATTTATGCATGGACAGAAAGTTTGAAGACGCCAGCTGCAAAGCTGTCTATATGTTCTCTGCTTAAAAGCACAAGTAAAAGTAAAACCGGGTCACATGACACACTTCCTTTTGAGTGATGTCATGCTGAAATCCCTTAAAGGCCTATTGCAACAGGTGCTATGTCAATCCAGCAGGCTTTTTCTTGAATGGTGTTGATCTTCTTGAGTGTTGTTGGAGCTGTAATCATCCGGGCAAATGCAGGATTCAATTCTGTCGCATTCCTGATTTCTGCCTTGTAGATTGCAGGCTTGGGGATTCAGGAGGTGAGTTAATCTCTGCGGAATTCTCAACCTCTGACCTGGTTTTGTACCTACAGTATTTATGGGATTGGTTCATTCAGTTTCTTGTCAATGGTAATATTGTAACCGCCCCCAAAGGAAGGATTCCACATCGGGATGCAGGATAAACAGGAGGTTTATTGAAGTTTGTTATCAACGCTTTCATACAAGCTTTCGGAAAACCACATCCCCGACTCCGTAGGTTTTCGTCGGGCCCAGGATATGACAGGTAATACCCAGTATGTTGATGGTGGGGAAATCAGTAACGCTAATGCCCACTGAATGTCAAAGGGAGATGGTTAGATCCTCCCTTGTTGGAAGATGTTAATTGCCTGGCACTTGTGTGATACAAATGTTATTTATCTCTTTTTTTTAACTTCCTCATTCATTTGTTACCAAACAGCTTCACTTGCAAGGGATTGAATGTCAGACCTCAATATGATACTCCCATCCTTAAAATAATAGGAATAATTGCTTTGCATTTGGTGAAACATGTGGGATTTTAATAATGAAATTCGACTATAATTCAAGTGTGGTTTTTTTATTCCAATTTTTCTGCATTAATTATGTAATTTTGTAGGTGTGGCTTCTAACGCAGAGTAGGGACATTTCCCGTTTGGTTTGTGGTATAGTAATAACTCATTCAAATATCCCAGTTGTGAATTGTTGCACAGTCATTATTATCTACTTGGGGTTAGTCTGCAATTCATTTAATTTAGCCAATCAAAACCTCTGCTCACATCAGGCAATTTATTATTGAAAAAATAACCCAATCATAATTAAAACTGAAGCGTAATTGTGCTTGAGTGCTGCTGATGTAACTACAGACAAAGAAAACGTTGAACAGTACTGAGAGTGCAGACAGCAACCAGCAGCCAACATTACAAAGCAACAATTGAAGGACAACGGAAGGGCGAAGATTGATATCAGTAATAACATAATTTGGCATTATGCTCATTGTCATCCTTTTGGCTACCATTAACCACAAAACTTCTAATGGTGATAATGAATGAAACAATCCTGACTTAAGCAATAAACATTCCTCGACCTATTATACTGGAGAGTAAAGGATGGGTTTATTAAAAGTATTGTGGAAGATTGTAATCGTGAGCTTTTCAACTGAAATATCTAGCCTCTATCCCAATTTCCAGTACGTAAGAGAATATTTTTACATCATTTTTAAATATTGCTTTAATTTTGAGGTGTTCTCTTGTTTCACAAAGCCTGTCTGATTATCCTTCAGTAAAGATCGAGCAGCTGCAAATCAGAATCCTACGTTCGACTGGATTGCATCTTTTAAAAGTTCGGAAGAAAAATATATATACGTTTCAGCTGTACTTTTTAACATTGAGAAAGCACAAGGTTTTATGGTAGGCACTGTAAAGTATTAACTGATAATGATGTTGTAGAAAGTCTGCTTTTTCCTTACTCATAAGAACATAAGAACTAGGAGCAGGAGTCGGCCATCTGGCCCCTCGAGCCTGCTCCACCATTCAATGAGATCATGGCTGATAATTTGTGGACTCAGCTCCACTTTCCGGCCCGAACACCATAACCCTTAATCCCTTTATTCTTCAAAAAACTATCTATCTTTATCTTAAAAACATCTAATGAAGGAGCCTCAACTGCTTCACTGGGCAAGGAATTCCATATATTCACAACCCTTTGGGTGAAGAATTTCCTCCTAAACTACCTTAAATCTACTTCCCTTTATTTTGAGGCTATGCCCCCTAGTTCTGCTTTCACCCGCCAGTGGAAACAACCTGCCCACATCCATCCTATCTATTCCCTTCATAATTTTATATGTTTCTATAAGATCCCCCCTCATCCTTCTAAATTCCAATGAGTACAGTCCCAGTCTACTCAACCTCTCCTCGTAATCCAACCCCTTCAGCTCTGGGATTAATCTAGTGAATCTCCTCTGCACACCCTCCAGCGCCAGTACATCCTTTCTCAGGTAAGGAGACCAAAACTGAACACAATACTCCAGGTGTGGCCTCACTAACACCTTATACAATTGCAGCATAACCTCCCTAGTCTTAAACTCCATCCCTCTAGCAATGAAGGACAAAATGCCATTCACCTTCTTAATCACCTGTTGCACCTGTAAACCAACTTTTTGCGACTCATGCACTAGCACACCCAGGTCCCTCTGCACAGCAGCATCTTTTAATATTTTATCATTTAAATAATAATCCCTGTTGCTGTTATTCCTACCAAAATGGATAACCTCACATTTGTCAACATTGTATTCCATCTGCCAGACCCTAGCCCATTCACTGAACCTATCCAAATCCCTCTGCAGACTCCCAGTATCCTCTGCACTTTTTGCTTTACCACTCATCTAAGTGTCGTCTGCAAACCTGGACACATTGCCCTTGGTCCTCAACTCCAAATCATCTATGTAAATTGTGAACAATTGTGGGCCCAACATTGATCCCTGAGGGACCCCACTAACTACTGATTGCCAACCAGAGAAACACCCATTAACCCCCACTCTTTGCATCCTATTAATTAACTATTAATTTCTCTATCCATGCTACTACTTTATCCTTAACACCATGCATCTTTATCTTATGCAGCAACCTTTTGTGAGGCACCTTGTCAAAAGCTTTCTGGAAATCCAGATACACCACATCCATTGGCTCCCTGTTGTCTACCGCACTGGTAATGTCTTCAAAAAATTCCACTCCTGTTTCTTTCCAATATGTCAGATAAATGAAAAGCTGGCAGTGGAATAGGAGTACGCCATTCTTCCTTCATGCCTGATCCTCATTCAATTCGATCAATTCTGTATTTTAAATCCATCTACCCACCTTGGTTCAATTACCCTTAATGCACTTGTTGACCGACAAAGTAGTGCCCCGTATCGACCGCTCACCCACATTGCCCCCAGCCCCGAATGAAGCCCCCCCCCCTGCCCTCCGATCGGCCTTCCCCCGACTGTGGAGGCCCCAGACCGAGTCCACAGCTGCCATGCGAGGATCCCGGACGGTGTGAGCACAGGTAAGCCACGCCGTTGGGAATTCGGCCGGTCGGCAACGGAGCATCATGGGGCGGGCGTCAGGCAATGGCCTGAGACAGTGGATACTCGGCGCGGTGTACTCCACGACTACGCTGATTTTTTGTGTGGGGTGGGGGTGGAGAATTTAAAAACATCTGCAACTCCCAATTTCGGCGCCAAAACGGATTCTCGGCCCCGTTGCCGAACGCGATTTCGGCATCAGAGAGGGGGAAATCCAGCCCAGGTGCTTCAGCGTGGATCTGGCTTTTTGGGTTTGGTCAAAGTTAGTCTGGGAGTCGTGGGAACCAGACCAGTAATTGTACTGTTCTGTATATAAAGTTCTTCTGAGTTAAAAGAATCACTGTTGTGATTAAATACTACCACATCAATTGCCTTATAATACAACATTGGCGACGAGAATAAATCAAGCCAGTCGAAAGAAACTCGTCAAACATTGGAAGGTGGAGTGAAGAATGGCCACTCATGGTCTTGAAAAGGTAAAAGATCGTCAGCAGTAGGATAGCGATGCCACTATTTGGGAAAATTGATCCGTTTGATTCGGAGGTTGAAAGTTGGGGTAATTTTGCCAAAAGATTTTGATACTTTTTTGCCGCCAATGAAATCACAGTAGACGAGAAACAATAAATATTACTTACTGGTGCGGCCTACAAACATACAACCTTGAGCAAAGTTTAACATCTCCAGAGGCTCAGGACTCCAAGTCCTTTGATCATTTGGTGCAACTAATGTGGGACCATTACAGCCCCTACCCTCCATCATTATGCTATGTTATGAATTTATGAATGAGGTCCTGCAGAAAGGGTTTCTGCCTTTGTAGCCAGACTTTGGCAAATGTCGCAACATCGTGAATTTGGTACGTCTCTGCTCACCCAGTGCTCTGGCTCTGCTGAAACATGTGAAAATCAAGTGGTCTTGAGGACCTGCCACTCTGCAGTATAAGCAGTCAATCAGTCCCCACAGTAATGATTAATGTTAAGTTTAACTCAGCCACACTTAAGTTGTCCAGTCTTCGTTGTTGCCCCCCAAACTACTAATTAACCTCCAAACTTGTCTCCAGACTAATTCAGCTGGTTCCCCCATGAACATTAGGGTCCATTACGGTTTCCCCTCAGGGAGGTTTTAGGACCCTGAAGTGAAGTGAAGACAGGAGACTGCAGTTTCCCGTGTCAGCTGCGAAAATTCGGCCCCAATCCTTCCAATTATTAAAGACAAATCCATAATACAGGCAGAATTCAGATCAGCTGGTTACACACAAATGTGGCACTATGTAGCTACACAGTTCCACAATATGCTGTTCCTTACCCACAGGGTAGGTCAGATGTCCTGTGCAACACAGCTTTCACCTTCAAGTTTCACAGATACGATTATCATCAACAAGGACGCTTCTACAAACCGTTGCTCCCTCAGGTCATGACAGACCTGATGATGCAGCTTTCAGAGTTCCTTTCCAACTAACCAGGGGCGAGATTCTCCGACCCCCCGCCGGGTCGGAGAATCGCCGGGTGCTGGCGTGAATCCCGCCCCCGCCGGTTGCCGAAGTCTCCGGCACCGGATATTCGGCGGGGGCGGGAATCGCGCCGCGCCGGTTGGCAGGCCCCCCCCCCGCTCGATTCGCCGGCCCGGATGGGCCGAAGACCCGCTGCTAAAATGCCTGTCCCGCCGGCGCAAATTAAACCACCTACCTTACCGGCGGGACAAGGCGTCGCGGGCAGGCTCCGGGGTCCTGGGGGGGTCGCGGGGCGATCTGGCCCCGGGAGGTGCCCCCACGGTGGCCTGGCCCGCGATCGGGGCCCACCGATCCGCGGGCGGGCCTGTGCCGTGGGGGCACTCTTTCCCTTCCGCCTCCACCACGGTCTCCACCATGGCGGAGGCAGAAGATACTCTCTCCACTGCGCATGCACGGGAATGCCGTGAGCGGCTGCTGACGCTCCCGCGCATGTGCCGCCCGGAGATGTCATTTCCGCGCCAGCTGGCGGGGCACCAAAGGCCTTTTCCACCAGCTAGCGGGGCGGAAATTCGTCCGGCGCCGACCTAGCCCCTTAAGGTTGGAGCTCGGCCCCCAAAGATGCGGAGCATTCCGCACCTTTGGGGCGGCGCGATGCCCGTCTGATTTGCGCCGTTTTGGGCGCCAGTCGGCGGACATCCCGCCGTTTCCGGAGAATTCCGCCCCAGATCTCTGAAGGCAGAAGGGCAGGTTAATTGGGTGATGAAAAAGGCATATGGGACACTCACTTTATCATTCGAGGCATAGATTACAAAAGCAGGGAGTTTATGTTGGAGATGTATAGAACTTTGGTGAGGCCACAGCTGGAGTACTGTGTGCAATTCTGGTCGCCACATTATAGGAAGGATGTGATTGCACTGGAGGGGGTGCAGAGGAGATTCACCAGGATGTTGCCTGGGATGGAACATTTGAGTTATGAAGAGAGGTTGGATAGGCTTGGGTTGCTTTCGCTGGAGCAGAGAAGACTGAGGGGCGACCTGATCGAGGTGGACAAGATTATGAGGGGCATGGGCAGCGTGGATAGGGAGCAGCTGTTCCCCTTAGTTGAAGGATCGGTTATGATGGGACACAAGTTCAAAGTGGGGTAGGAGGTTTAGGGAGGATTTGAGGAAAAAATATTTTACCTGGAGGGTGGTGACAGTCTGGAATGCACTGCCTGGGAGGGTGGTAGAGGCGGGTTGCCTCACATCCTTTCGGAAGTACCTGGATGAACACTTGGCTCATAACATTCAAGGTTAACGGGCCAAGTGCTGGCCAATGGGATTAGGTAGACAGGTCAGGTGTTTTTCATGTGTCAGTGCAGACTCGATGCGCTGAAGGGCGTCTTCTGCATTGTATTATTCTGTGATTAACCAACCAATATCACCCAGTTTCATTTTGGCCACTACCAGGAAAAGACCCTGATATTTATTCTCTCTGAGCTATTCACACAGCTTTCCAGCTGTTAAACCTTTTTAGCCAGCTCCCACGGTACCTCTGTTGAACAAGATATCTGACCTATTCCTGAGAGTGATTTGCTTCCTCTCCTCACAAGAATTCTCTGTGCCCCTCGTTCTGTCTCTGTCTGCTCTCTCTTTTTGTCTGCATCCGTGCTGATTACCTTCACCCTCCAGCTCCTCTGCTTGTAGCTCTTGATGTGTCAGCTAGCCACATAGTTTCTTTCTTAATATCCTTCCTTTAATACTCTTTCAGATTAAGGTTGCCAGGTCACATGGACCAGTATTTCCTATTATCCCCAAAAATTTACAATTGATGCAAACTCTTAAAAATCCTTTTCAAACATTCTTAAAAGCAATTACAGATTCCACAAACATTTTAAAAGAATTACAAATGTTCCTCATTGTATTGCTCCAGGTCAAAGGTCCCCCAATGGGTATATTATCATTTCGGCATCATAGCTTCTGTTTATCAACACTGGATTTTTAAATAATAATACTTATCTTGTGGCTCATAAGGAATCATCATTCTTAGTTTTTTTTTAAATATGTAATCCAGATGGTAACTTGAGGCATTACATTTTTTACACTTGCACTGTGCAGCCATTATTTAATTATCTATACACATATATATAATATATATAATCTTATATCTGCATGCGTGCTGTCAACATTAATCAGTATAAATTCATATGCCCACATTTAGAACAGTAAGAACACTCTCCAGCTATGTTCCTGACCACCCAGGGACTCTGAGTCCTGTCATGTGGTAATCCAGAGAATTCAGTTGCTGCAAGGAGGTCCTCATTGAGGAAGTCCTACACTTTAATATCTGAGAGCTGCCAGATACCTCCAGTGCAGGGATGCTATTCAGGCAAGAGGGGATGAAAAAGATCTAGTCTAAAAAATTGCTGTCAGACAGAGCACCTGCTCTTTCTAGGAAACACTTCAGAGTAGAAAATAATCCACTGTCGAAAATTTGCGGTCAGATAGGCTAGCTGCTCAAAAGAGGAAGCGCTTCAGAGTGAATGGAGTATGAAGTGTTGTAAAAACAAACAAAGCTAATGCCTCCTTTGAGATAGCCTTCAACTGTCAATCAAAAGGCTTGTAAGAGGCAATGGGGTGTGAAATTCATTGCAAACAAACAAGTACAAAGGGATAAAAGCAGGCACACTGTAACAGTGAAACCGCAGAGCCCATTGAAACCTCAAGGGGAGCGAAATGGTATATGAACACCCGAGTACAAAGGGATAAAAGAAGGCATGCTGCAACATTGAAACCACAGAGCCTATCAAACTTCAAGGGGAGTGAAATGCTTCTCCAAGAAACAAGCTGCAGGATAGTTCTGTCCTGTGAGGATTTTAGAACAGTCAAGCTGAAGCTGTTTTTGTCCTGCTATGGGGCGTTTAACATGAAAGAAAGCAGGCTTCACGGATTCACAAACCCAACGTGACCCCATCCTGGGGGAGCCCAATGACCTCGCCCCCTCCAGCCCAGGCCAAGCTCCCAGCTCCCTTGAAGGACCCCCCCTCCCCCACAGCATGTGGCCAGGGGGGACCACCTCCCCTCCCCCACAGCATGTGGCCAGTGGCTGCTGTATCATTAGGTTCATTTAAATATATCTGCGCTGAATTCTCCCGGTGTCTGGTCCTAATTGCTGTGCATGGGGTCATCACCAGGCCTGTTTTGTACTGGTTCCCAAAAACGTGGACCAGGTGTAATGGCATCTGAGTGGTGGGGGCGGGAGGGGGAGGGGGCCTCCCAGGCCATTAGTGACCTCCCAGGTGGTCGGGCTCTGGTCAGGGTAGTCTGGCACTCCTGTTGGAACCCAGGCACCTTGGTACCGCCAGCCAGGCACCCTAGCACTGCCACCTGGGCACCTTGCCAGTGCTGCCCTGGTTCTGCCAGGGTGCCCGGGTGGCACTGTCAGGGACATAGCCATGATGCCAGGCTGGCAGTGCCAAGGTGCCCAGGTTGCCCATGCCTGGGGGGGGGGGCCTTGGCCATAAGGTGTGGAGTGAGGTGGGGCTTGAGGACCCCATAAGAGGTAAATTGGGTGCAGTGGGAGGAAGTGGATCCGGAGGCCGCGGGGGGATCTGTGATGGGGGTCCTCGATCCTTGAGGGGAGAATGAGCTGAGCTCGTCAGTGCAGGAAATGATGTAAGTGCAACCTCAGAAAAAACAGGAATAACAGGAGCCGAGGAACAGCCCACTCAGCATCACCAAAACCGGACTCTGTTTTCTTCCAGTTGAATCACACCCAATATATTTTGGATACATGTGCAAGGTGATTCAGAATATGAAAATGTAAAAGCTAAATTTTAAACATACTCTACCTCACAATCCAAGAACTGGATATTAGCAGTGTTTTTATAAGTAGCTGGAATCAAAATCCATATAAAACTAAATTGAAACAGCACAACTAACTGTGCTTCGGGAACAAAACATTCTGCCTCTCATAATTCGAGCTGTGATACGTAATTACTGTAACGAGGTTCCTTCGCGGTTTATCCATAATCAGTTGGGCGTTATTGGTTACTTATGGAGTCTGTTAAACTTTGGAATTATGCACACATTGCACATTTTTTCCATTATTTATCTTTCTATCTCTATAATCATTGCATTGTGTCAGTCATTGCACTACACGTGCTCCAGTGGTGTTGTTAAAGGGTGTTTATGCTTGAAGCGTGCAATGTTGCCAAGCCAATTGTTACAGACAGGCACCAAGCCAAGGTTATAAATATATTACAGCTATTGGGTGCAATCATGGGTTGAGGTAAATGTGTTTCTCAGGGGAGGGTATAAAATGATGTGTCTATGAAAGATGAGATTTGAACTTATATTTTATAAAATAATAATCAGTATGCTGATGTCATAAAGAAAAATAGTGATAAGGACTGAGTTTAGGACAGAACCTTTAACACAAAGTTACATTCAACTATACATTCTGTATGAGCAATAGTACTTTATTAATTTATATTTGTGGTGGCACATTAACCAATATCTCTTGAAAGAAACATCTTCCTAAATAGAAGAAATGACAAATAGATTTAAAAAACATGTGGGGTAGACTTTCATTTTTAATCAGCCTTCCGGCAGCGGTTCCTGTACGGGCTGTTGGATAGTCCGTTCTTGCCAAGTACCAGAGGCTGGAATTGTGCACAATCTTTCCAATAGTGCTTCACAATTGATTCAGCATCCCATTGATGTCAAAGAACCACAGCGGCTGCATGTTAATGTGGCTCATGGTGGAAACGCACGTCTCAGACGAAACGGGGCACAAAGTGCTGCCCTGTGATTTTGGTCGTGTTATCGTTCTGTTTCTGCCTAGCAGAGGGGAAGAAATTAATGTTTTTATGAGTGCAGACAGTATTGAACAACAAAGTTCTCAGCCAGGGCCCAGAGTAAAACCATTGGAGAGACCCCATTTGCAAGGACTATTTTCATTAGAAGATGTGTGAAACATTTGGGATTGGTTCTTTCACAAAGCATCATGCAGTGAAACTTTCACTTTGTAACATTTGAATGTGGTAGCAGAGGTGGAATCACAGAATTGCAGAAGGAGGCCATTTGGCCCAGCGTGTCTGCACCAGCTCTCCGAATGAGTATTGTGACATTCGAATGAGAATCAAAATAGTCTCCTGAGCTTCAGGGGAGGCATAGTGGCCTTATCCATCAAATAGAATCCCTACAGAGCAGGAGGGGGGCATTTGGCCCATTCAGTCTGCACCAACTCTCTGAAAGAGCACCCCATCTAGGCCCACTGCCCGTAACCTATCCCCATAACCCCACCTACCCTTTGGACACTAAGGGGCAATTTGACTAATCCACCTAACCCACACATTTTTGGGCTGTGGGAGGAAACCGGAGCACACGGAGGAAACCCACACAGACACAGGGAGAACGTGCAAACTCCACAAAGTCACCCAAGGCCGTAATTCAACCCGGGTCCGGGCTGTGAGGCAGCAGCGTGTACCACTGTGCCACCCTCCGCTGGACTAGTAATCCAGACACCCATGGCAATGCTCTGGGGACCTGGGTTCAAATCCCACCACAGCAGATGGTGAAACTTTTTTAAATATAAATTTAGAGTACCCAATTCATTTTTTTCCAATTAAGAGGCTATTTAGCGCGGCCAATCCTGCACATCTTTGGGCTGTGGGGGTGAAACCCACGCAAACACGGGGAGAATGTGCAAACTCCACACGGACTGTGACCCAGAGCCGGGATCGAACCTGGGACCTCGGCGCCGTGAGGTCAATAGAAATTTGGAATTAATAGTCCAATGATGACAATGATCCATTGACATTGTCATAAAATCCATCTGGTTCACCACTGTTCTTTCGGGAAGGAAACCTGCTGTCCTTACCTGGTCTGGTCTACACGTGACTCCAGACCCACAGCAATGTGGTTGACTCTTAAATACCCCCTGAAATGGCCAAACAAGCCGCTCCGTTCATGGGCAATTAAGTCTGGGCAACAAATGCAGGCCTTGCCACTGATGCCCATATCCCAAGAATGAATAAAATAATTCTTATATTTTGTGCTTCTGCCTTTGTGGTTTGAACTTGCAAATCAAAGCCACCGTTCAAATGACCAGATTAGCACAACCTGGACAGCAGGTGACGTTACTGCTGAGTGAAACTTTGTTGAAAGGAATATGTTAGCCTTTAAGGGGCGGCAGTGATGTATTGATATTGTCACTTGACGAATAATCCAGAAACCCAGGGTAAAGCTCGGGTGATCTGCGTTCGAATCCCACACGGGCACCTGGTGAATTTTGAATAGAAATCAGTGCTCAAGCTATTCTCTGAAGGTCAGATGGAGCTATAATTGGTTTCAACAGTGATGTCCCCGACAGTCAAATAACCTCTCAGCACTCGGGCGAGGATTCTCTTCCTATTAGTGAATATTCAGCAACTCAGTCTCAGCACTCCCCAACACAAAGCTGCCACTATGAAGGGCCACGTGGTGTGAGTGCGGGGGCGGCTGCGTTTTCGCAAAGTCTGGTTCGGCTCACCTTTCAATCTTCATTTTTATCCTTGTGCACATCTTTTATCTGCCTTTTCTTGGTCTGCATGGTTAGTTCATTGTACCAAGAGTTGTTGGTACAATTGGGTCAATATGAAAAGCTTTGATCCTTGTTGATAAGTGGTGGCTGGAAAGAGTCAGGGTGGGGCACTGCGTCTTGTGGGAAATGGTATAGACGTCCAACAGAATCAGAGTGGATGGGGCCGGATGTCCAACCTGGGCCAGAACTGCTTCGGTCTGGCCTCTGAGTCAGATATTAAACAGCAGATTGAGCTACAGTTCAGCAACGTTCTACAAGCCAGAGACCGTCACATGATTCTACCACTTTCCAATGTCTTGAACAAAGAATGTTTATCCATGTTCTGGAAAGGTTCCAGCTGGTTATGTCTCAGCCATTATGGGTTCTAAGAAATGTTTGAGGGGTCATTATCTTAGGAGACATTCCTTCAACGCTGGCTAGTCATGGTTATCAAATACAAATACTCTTTGTGTAGCTCCTTTTGAAGTTGGGCTGTGCAGTCCATATTTATCTTTTCGTTTTATTAATTTCCATACCATGGATTAAACCATTTTTCTGGTATCCACACATCATAGTTCCTTCCAGCCACAACACCTTACTTCTTCATGTTTCGGGCATTCCTGTCTTATATGACTGACCTATTTTCTTTCTCTTGCATTCCTCTATATCTGCCCATCCTTGAGTCCTGATTCTAATTCAGAACAAGAATCGGAGTTGTGGAGGCAGGGGAGGACACAAAAATGTCCAGTCCCCTGATCTTGAAACCAGAGGGGTTTAAATTCCTGGGACTCATGAGCATTTCAAGACGTTGACTCTTGTCCAAGGATGGTGAGAGTGACATCATGGGGCGATTCTCCAGCCCTGTCATTCCTGGAAGCAAATTCTGTTCTGGTCGCTTACTCTGACGAGAGGGCCAGAATGGGATTTGCGCTGGGGATGTCTGGGACCTTCACCCGTCTGTGAATGTGTGTACCTGATTACCATGAATTTAAGCAGATTTAAATGTGCCTCACGCCTTACCTTCTGTGTTCGCCATATGTTCCCCCGCCGGTGTGACACCATGCTGGTGGGAATCACAACTGCTCTGCAGCAGTCAAAGTGACCACACCGGGGATGCAGAGGTCAGTGCAGCCCCTGGATGGTCAGGGACATGGTAGCTGGCACCCTGGCACTGCCAAGGGGTGGATCATGATGGGAGGGAGGGGTGCCATGATGGGTGGAATTGCCAGCGATGATTAATTGGGGGGAGTTTGCTGACGATGGTGGATGCAGGTGGGAGGAGGGGTGGGGGGGAGTGTGGTGATGTGCATCAATGTAAATACATGTAGGCTAGCTAGACACTAGAGGGAGCACCGGAGACATCACTCACACACACTCAACCAATAGATCAGTTAGATAGGATACGACCAATGGACATTCACGATACACACGGAGGTGACACGACCACAGTGGGGCATTACACCAACCCATATATAAAGGACACCACACACATGACCTGCCTCTTTCCAGTGGAGACAGTCAGTGAGTACAGACACAGGGTTGATTCAATATTACACCCACCACGTGGATTGCAGCAACTGGTTAGTCAGTCTGCGTAGCTATAGTAGGATTAGCAGTGGTGTTGAACCCGAGTAATAGAAGTGTAAATAGTTTAATAAACGTGTTGAAGTTATCTCCACGTCTGAACCTTCCTTTGTCAAGTGCACCACAAGGAAGCCGCTTATGTTACACCAACAACATAACAAATCAGGGAGGTCCCTATATTCATCTGGGGGGGGGGGGGGGGGGGTGTCTTTTAACTTTGAGATCGTGGTGCCCTTTAGAAACGGCACGCCGATCTCTGTGGAGCCAGGCTTGCCAGCGTCTTTAGACCCTGCCCCTCAAGAGCGCCAGCACATGACACGCCCCCCCCCCCCCCGCTTTTTTTTGACAGAGTAAGAGAAGGTGCGGAGAGAAAGCTCGGCTCACACACTGGTTTTCAGTCAGAACCTGCCACTTTGTAATCGTTTTGAGAAACTCCTCCCGATGTGTGCAGCATCAACATTTGTGAGCGGGTCAGGTTGCAGCCGGGAATGAACGGTGACAGAGTTACAGTCCTCAGCAAAGTACACAGAACGGTGGGGCAGGGGACTGAGTTGTATCAATTTGGAATCTGTGGAGTGGAGAAATCCATGCCAGGAAAAGCTCCAGGTTCAGTAAGGCAGAGCAGTCTTTTGAGGCTTTGAAGAATCGAGCTCTCCCCGTGACAAAGTACTTTTCCTTCTCAGTTTACCTGACTGGGTAACTCCCAGGGCATTCTGTGCTCCTTTTACACTCCGACTGATATTTCGGGCCCGGTGACCTCATGCTTGTTTTAACATCCTGCCTGCCTCTCCCCCCCCACCCACCCCCCAAACCCCAGGAGCTGTCACACAGGAAACATGGGTTTAAAGAGATCTGGAGAAGGGCCAATTAAGATAAAAACAAAACATTCTCTGTTTTTATTCCAGTTAAGGTAAAGTGTAACAAACTTCTCACCTAACTGTGGAAACATAGGGGCAGCAATAATGAGATTTCACATTTGGAAACCTTTAAGAACACTTCATTGGTCCGAGTCTCATCTTGTCTTAGCAGGTGATCCCATTCCTGATAGATGATGTTCTGTGTAAAAAGCCTGTTTGTTTGCAGGACAAATATGAACTCTGAAGGACGGGACAATAAAAGTCTGTATCTGAAAGGATTTTTGTTGACAGCAGTGATGGAAAAGCAGCATTGAAAATGCCTCTTCTCCAATCCCAATATTTACAGGATTTGAAATTAAAATTGCAAATAGGTTTGCCTTTCCAGCTTGCCACATGTTACGTACTATGTTATCACTGCCTTTTTAAAAAAAAGCTCTTGTAAAACTGACAATAAAACTGCTTTACTTGTTCAATGTGTTGGAAAATACAGAGGGAAATCTTGGCATAAGGCCCGAAACCAGGCAGGGGGATTGTGATCGCTGATTTCTCCACCCCCATTCAATCCAATGCGGACAGCGTGCAAACAGCCTTCATGATTGCAACATACATACAGCCACCACCAGACACAATAGTTGCTGCGTGCCTGGTTAGTCGGTGAACATTGTGAATGGTGAACATGAGTTAAAGCGAGCCTGCACCACTGAAGCCAGTCTGTACCTCATAAAGGAGCCAAATTCATTGAGCAGGTGGGTATGACCTAAGAAAGATCGAGGAATGACACAATATGACAATAATAGATAGAGTGTGAAATATTTAGTGGGATTCGCATTGCGTAGGAGGAAATATTAAGGGGCCTATCATCCTTGAAAGAGGATAAAACACCAGGCCCGTAATGTACCCCAGGCTGCTCAGGGAACCAAGGGAAGAAATAATGAAAGCTCAGACCATCATTTTCCAATCCCCTCTGGTATGATGCCAGAGGACTGGAGGATGCTAACACTGTATTGATGCACTATCAATTACGACGAGACGAGAGTTGAATGTAATCGAGGCTTTATTACACAGAGATGTGTGGCCTCCTACAGCAGCTTACAAAATGGCTGCTGTTCGGAGAGCGCACACATTTATACTCCGCCTCCAGGGCAGAGCCAGCAGGCAGGGATCTACCCCCGTACCTGTAATACAGGGGCCTTACCTTAATACCCATATATACAATATAATACAACAGTGGTGACTACCACATGTGCCATTGTTTAAAAAGGGAGAAAGGAGGTGACCAAGTAATCATCGGCCAGTCAGCCTAAGCTCAGTGGTAGGCAAATTGAATGGGTGTAACTCCTGTACAATGTTCCCATGGCAAGCGTACGGACAAACGACACCAGCTCCCAGTACTTCCAGCTGCACAGGGACACCAGGCAGGGATGCCCTCTGTCGCTGTTGTTGTTCGCCCTAGCAATCGAACCATTAGCGATCGCTCTCAGAACAGCAAAGCACTGGAAGGGTATCCAAAGAGGAGGCAGAGAGCATAGAGCCTCGTTCTACGCGGATGACCTGCTCCTCTACATCTCAGACCCACAAATCAGCATTAAAGGAATCATCACGCTGCCTTCTCGGGCTACAAACTCAACATGAGCAAAAGTGAGATTTTCCCGGTGAACCTGCAAGGGGGAGGGTCAGCACTGGTGGGACTGCCGTTTAAACAAGCCTAACACAAATTCCGCTACCAGGGGATCCAAATCGCTCATCACTGGACGGCGATCCACAAATGGAACCTGACCAGTCTGACAGAGGAAGTCAAAAAGGACCTGCAGAGGTGGAACACACTCCCGCTCTCCCTGGCAGGGAGAGTACAGACGATCAAAGTGAACGTACTGCCTGGATACCTGTTCCTACTAAGATCCATCCCAATCTAAATCCCCAGGGTCTTTTTCAACTTACTGCACAAATTAATCATGGCGTTGTATGGGGGGGGGGGGGGAAGAATGCTAGGATCACAGGGGAGAGCTAGCCCTCCCAAACCTACAATTCTACCACTGGGCAGCGACAGAGGAAAGAGTGATGGGATGGACAAAGGAGTGGGTGCTGAGTGGGTGCGCGCGGATTAGGGCCTCCTGCAAGGGGACCTCTCTCCGGACCCTTGCCACGGCAGCACTACCATCCCCACCCAAGAAACACTCCAGCAGCCCAGTGGTGATAGCCGCCGTCCAGATGTGGAACCAACTACGGCAGCAATTCAGACTGACCGAAATGTCCGACAAAGCCCCATCTGCAATAACCACAGGTTCACACCAGCACTCACCGACGCCACCTTTAAAAGGTGGAGACAGGATGTGGGGGACATTGACAGTCAGGGACCTATACACTGACAGTAGGGTCACAGCACTGGAAGAACTGACGCAGCGATTCCAACTAAAGGCAACAAACTCAGATACCTGCAGCTTAAAACATTCCTACGGAAGGAGACAAGGACATACCCGCGACCACCATGACAGACACTATTAGAAGAGCTACTGGACGCAGACATCATAGGTAGTGGCAACTGTAGTGACATGTGTGAACGACTGCTAGAGAGGACCGACAACAAACTGGACACGACAAGGAATAAATGTGAGGAAGACCTGGGGTTCAAAATAGAGTGAGGATTCTGGAGCGAAGCACTGCATAGGGTCAACTTCACCTCCACATGCACGAGGCTTAACCTAACGCAGCTAAAAGTGGTACAGAGAGCCAACTTGACCAGAACCCAAATGAACAGGTTATTCCCGGAGGTGGAGGACAGATGTGAGCGGTGCCAAGGAGGCCCGGCCAACCATGCCCCCATGTTCTGGTCTTGCCCCAGACTTGCTGGGTACTGGACAGCCTTCTTTGAGGCAATGTCCAAAGTGGTGAGGATGAGGGTGGAGCCATGCCCGAAAATGGCCGTCTTCGGGGTATCAGACCAGCCAGATCTATTCCTGGGGAGGAGGGCGGACGCCCTTGCCTTTGCCTCCCTGATCACCCGCCGTAGAATCCTGTTTGGCTGGCGGTCAGCAGCACCTCCCAAAGCTGCAGACTGGCTGGCGGTCAGCAGCACCTCCCAAAGCTGCAGACTGGCTGGCGGTCAGCAGCACCACCCAAAGCTGCAGACTGGCTGTCCGACCTCTCGGAATCTCTCCTAATGGAGAAAATTAAATTCGCCATCCGAGGGTCAGACAACGGCTTCCACAGAACGTGGGAGCCATTCACCCAATTGTTCCGGGATCTGTTTGTGGCCAACATATGAATAAATAAATAGCCTGTAGCCAGGGAGAAATAACCAGGACGAGACAGAAAGAGGAAAATGAAGGAGGAGCGGTGGGGTGGGGGTGGGGGGGGGAGAAAGGTGAGGTTGCAAAACCCAGCAAGGAAGAATAGGGGGCAGCAGAGAAGAAGGGGGGAAGGGAGGGAGGGTGGTCAGGGAGAGGGGAGCTGGAGGGGGGAGGGTGTGAGGGGGGTCAGGGAGAGGGGAGCTGGAGGGGGGAGGGTGTGAGGGGGGTCAGGGAGAGGGGAGCTGGAGGGGGGTCAGGGAGAGGGGAGCTGGAGGGGGGGTCAGGGAGAGGGGAGCTGGAGGGGGGGGGAGGGAGGATTGTATGCTGAGCCAGACGCAACAAACTGTAAATAGAGAAACCTAAGACCAAACTGTTGTGACTATAAAATAAATGAAAATGAACGGCAATGTATATAATTTTGTATATATATGTATATATAATGTATATGTATATATAATGTATATATAATGAATGGCAATGTATATAATTTTGTATATATATGTATATATAATGTATATGTATATATAATGTATATATAATGAATGGCAATGTATATAATTTTGTGTATATATGTATATATAATGTATATGTATATATAATGTATATATATAATGAACGGCAATGTATATAATTTTGCAAATGCCAATGAAAAGAGTTTTTAAAAAATTCAATACCCTGATCCCGCCTCCCCCCATATCCCTCGATCCCTTTAGCCCCAAGAGCTGTATCTAATTCCTTCTTGAAATTACACAACGTTCTGACCTGAACTACTTTCTGTGGGAGCGAATTACACAGATTCACCGCTCTCTGGGTGAAGAAATTTCTCCCCACCTCAGTCCTAAAACGTTTACCCCTTATCCTCAAACTATGACCCCTAGTTCTGGACTCCCCCACCACCAGGAACATTCTTTCTGAATCTACCCCGTCTAATCCTGTTAGAATTTTATAAGTTTCAATGAGATCCCCGCTCACTCTGCTAAACTCCAATGAATACAATCCGTACCGACTTAGTCTCTCCTCATATGACAGTCCCGCCATCCCAGGAATCAGCCTGGTAAACCTTCGCTGCTCTCCCTCCATAGCAAGAACATCCTTCCTCAGGTAAGGACACCAAAACTGCCCACAATACTCCTGGGGTGACCTCACCAATGCCCGACACAATGGCAGCAAAATATCCCTATTCCTCTACTCAAATCCTCTCGCTATGAAGGCCAGCCTGCCATTTGCCTTTTACTGCCTGTGATTGATGTACAAGGGCGCCACGCTCTCGCTGAGTATCTACCTCTCTCAATTTTCACACATTCAGGTAATAATCTGCCTTCCTATTTCTGCTCCTGAAGTGGATAACCTCACATTTATCCACATTATACTGCATCGGCGATACATCTGCCCACTCACTCAGCCTGCCCAAACCCCGCTGAAGCATCTCTGCATCCTCCTCACAGCTCACCCGCCCACTCAACTTTGTATCATCTGCAAATTTGGAGATAATACACTTAATTCCCCCGTCCAAAT
The DNA here is from genome assembly GCF_047496885.1 of Scyliorhinus torazame. Lineage (NCBI taxonomy): Eukaryota > Metazoa > Chordata > Chondrichthyes > Carcharhiniformes > Scyliorhinidae > Scyliorhinus > Scyliorhinus torazame. The sequence continues at coordinate 141,391,986 of NC_092725.1, forward strand.
CATTAATACATCATGTGAACAGTTGGGGTCCTAGCACAGATCCCTGCGGTACCCCACTAGTCACTGCCTGCTAATCGGAAAAAGACCCATTTATTCCAACTCTTTGCTTCCTGTCTGCTAACCAGCTTTCTATCCATCTCCAGACACTATGCACAAACCCATGTGCTTTTAGGTTACATCATCTGCTGTGTGAGACCTTGTTGAAAGTCTTCTGAAAGTTTAAATGAACCACACCCACCAGTTCTCCCCGGTCAACTCTATTGGTTACACCTTCAAAGAATTCCAGTCGATTTGTCAAGCATGATTCCCCTTTCGTAAATCCACGCTGACTTTGTCTGATTACACCACAGCGTTCCAAATGGTGTGCTGTGCAATCCTTGATAATGGACGCCAGCATCTTCCCCACTACCGACGTTAGCCTTCCTCCTCCTCCTTCCGCTCCCAAAGGGGCCTCCGAATATTCGGTGAAAAGGATGTACACATGATATTGAGATTTTGGATTTTTTTTAAAATTCGTTCTTGGGATGTAGGCGTTGCTGGCTGGGCCCATCCCTAATTTCCCTTGATCTAGGTGGCTTGCAAGGCCATTCCAGAGGGGGCAGTGAAGAGTAAACCACATTGCTGTGGGTCTGGAGTCACATGGAGGCCAGACCAGGTAATGACGGCAGATTTCCTTTCCTGACGGGCATTACTGAACCAGGTGGGTTTTAAGACAATCGACAATAGTTTCTTGGTTATCACCAGACTTTTAATTGCAGATTTTTATTGAATTCAAATTTCACCATCGGCCATGGTATTTGAACCCCCACCCCTCCTCACCCCCAAGCAAAGTTGATGCAAATGGTTGTTTCAGGATGAAAGGGTCGTGGCTACTGCCAGGAAAGCAGGCATTCACCAACATGGTGTCCTGGATGCAGTTGCACACCAACTGTACTTCTCTGGAATGGTACCCCCTGTGGGCACACTACCACTCCCCATTTATATTGGGGACCCAGACTCCCTGAACCAACGGGGATCCTATAGGCCTAACAAAACCACGTGCCAGTTCTTGCTGCTCCTTTCTGGGAAGAGCAATGATGACAAAGACTCCTACCCTAGTACTCAGCCCCTCCGTCACCGCCTCCGGGTACTCCGGCTCTCCGTCATTCCCTCCTGGTACTCAGGCCTTCCGCCACCTCCTCCTGGTACCCAGCCCCTCCGCCACCCCCTCCAGGTACTCAGCCCCTCCGCCACCCCCTCCAGGTACTCAGGCCCTGTGTCACCCCCTCCTGGTACTCAGCCCCTCCTCCACCCCCTCCTGGTACTCAGCCCCTCCGTCACCTCCTCCTGGTACTCAGGCCCTGTGTCCCCCACTCCTGGTACTCAGCCCCTCCGTCACCGCCTCCGGGTACTCAGGCCCTGTGTCACCCCCTCCTGGTACTCAGCCCCTCCGTCACCGCCTCCGGGTACTCAGCCCCTCCTCCACCCCCTCCTGGTACTCAGCCCCTCCTCCACCCCCTCCTATTACTCAGCCCCTCTGCCACCTCCTCCTGGTACTCAGCCCCTCCTCCACCCCCTCCTATTACTCAGCCCCTCTGCCACCTCCTCCTGGTACTCAGCCCCTCCTCCACCCCCTCCTATTACTCAGCCCCTCTGCCACCTCCTTGGTGCAGTGGCAAACTGAGAAATGTTGACTGGGTTGACTGTTCCCATCTGGAATGATCCACTTCCAGAGTTAAGGGAAATGTTGACATAAGTGGCCACTGGCAGCATTGTTCTTTGCCTGCCATGCTGTTCTAGGCCCTGTTGAAAGAGATGCCACAATTCAGGGACCACCTCCTTGGTGAATCATAGATGCCCCCTGCATTGGTCCTGGTACCTGAACATTGGAGAAATGTTCCCTGAATAGTAGCGTTATGGACAAGGATGAGATGTAGAATGGTTCCCACTTACCCACCTTTCAACTGACTGCACCAAGATCTGTTTAAAGAAGTGTTTAACCCGTTGAATGCTGTGACTCTCCAGACCAGATACAAGAACTGTTTTCTCATAAGTTTAAATGAAGGAAAAATAAATGTTTCTTTCTCAACACCAAATGTATTCACAGCAGCATCCGCTCACACAGGCACACAACACACACACACAGATACACACAGACACACAAACACACACACACAGATACACACAGACACACAAACACACACACACAGATACACACAGATACACAAACACACACACACACAAACACACACACACAGATACACACAGGCACACACACACACACAGATACACACAGACACACAAACACACACACACAGACACACAAACACACACACACAGATACACACAGATACACAAACACACACACACACAAACACACACACACAGATACACACAGGCACACACACACACACACAGATACACACAAACACAGATACACACAGACACACAAACACACACAAACACACACACACAGATACACACAGACACACAAACACACACACACAGATACACACACACACACAGATACACACAGGCGCACAAACACACACACACACGCACAAACACACACACACAGATACACACAGACACACAAACACACACACACAAACACACACACACAGATACACACAGGCGCACAAACACACACACACACACACACACAGACACACAAACACACACACACACAAACACACACACACAGATACACACACACACACACAGATACACACAGGCGCACAAACACACACACAAACACACACACACACAAACACACACACAGATACACACACAGACACACAAACACACACACACACACACAGATACACACAGACACACAAACACACACACACACAAACACACACACACAAACACACGGATACACACACACAGATACACACACAGGCACACAGATACACACACAAACACACACACACAGATACACACACAAACACACACACACAGATACACACACACACAAGAAACAACAGATACCAATTTCTTACATTCACCACACCCATTCTGTGGAATTTTATTCTGTAACCTGTGTCTGTGAGATGATTGTGCTTTAATTTCTGTAGGTATTTGGACAATGACATCTGTTAAATCCATAGGAGCGATCTGATAGATTTTTAATGTCCCCTCAATTGAATTTTCCAAAAGGTTGTTTAAATTTTAATGTCTTAACCAGACAAACAGCCAAACTAATGCAGTTTCATGTACATTTGGCAGACATGAAGGGACAAAAGTCACCTGACCTCCCAATTCCAACTTGTTTCAAAGCCAATTGTCTATTTTGATTGTTTTTAAATGTAACTTGTCTATTTTTGTATCTAAAACCATGGCATGACTGCGCGACAGTGAGTAGATCCACTTATGGGGAGCCCTGTTCTTTCTGTGCATGGAATCTATTTTTCATGTCCCTCTTGTGTTGCAGGATTAGAGGGACAGTAGCCTCCATTACTCCACAGGATTTCTGTGCACGGCAGAAAGCTCTTGTGACTTCCCTTTCTGAATGCAGAAAAACTCCCTTCAAAATCCAAAAGGTCACCAAAACCTCAACAAGGTCACACAACAGTTCTACCACAAACTTTGGAAAATCACAGACAATTCAAAAACTCCATAACTGCAAGTTGGATGGTTGGTCTTTCAACTAACCAAGGGAGTTTAGGAGACACGGCAACCGGAAAATGTGTCAAATCAGCCTGCGAGAGTCTTTGACGTCACAATCTGTCCATGGTAAAAGCTTTTGATGATGTCGCCCCTACCAGGGTGGTGAACTTCATGAGCTATGCATGAAGTAACGTTCCCACTTTTTTCGGACCTCCAGCTTCATAGCGTAGCTCTAGCGGAGTTACGAAGTTGATCATTTCAGCCTTAGCCATGTATCAAAACAGGGTAGTGTGTCATCATATGACCCACAGCTTTTGTTACAATGGAAGAAGCATTTCTATAAAATTAAGTTGCCAAAAATAACGTTAATGCACCTAAAAATTAACGCATTAGTTAGAATTGAATAAATTGAATGACTAATACTCTACTGAAAATACTTCAATGAGAAACTATGGACATTCCCTTGCAAAGGAGGAAGTAGTTAGGGCAATGGCTTGTATAGCTTAAAAAGAAACATAATACTTTTATTATAGATCTGAAAACAGTTTAACTAAATCCCCAGTGGTAGGGCACTTTGGAGTGCCAGTGTGTTATGTGATATAATGATAGAGAACAAATGGATAGCCATAAATCCCTGCACAGTAAGTTCCTAATGTGGAATATTAAGACAGGGGAGACAAAATTTAATGTTTAATTACAAGACAAATGAATTACTTGAGACTTTTACTGCGGGATACTTTTATACAGCTCCTGGGAATTGGATACACAAACAGTATTGGAAGGAGTTCATAGAATGGCACGTGTCATAGAGGCCTACAAAGGGGAGGAAAAAGCAACATTCGCAATATACTGGCATGACAAAAATTTTAAGTGAAAATTTGAAAAATGTCTTTGAAGATCTGTCATGTGAGACAAAAAGAATCTGTTACCATAAAGCAGTTGCCTTGGCAAAGATTTGCTGGGGGCTCACAAATGGGTGCTGTTTTGAATATTCATATGTGATATTTGTCAAAGTAGCTAATGGAAAACAAAATTGAACGATTACAACAGCAAATTACATAAGAAAATTACCTATTTAAATTATAGTAAAACATGCAGAAAATGAAGCCCAAATATAACCTTTGCACAATCGTATCTTTATCAAATGATTAAAGACTGGTGCAATACAGATTAGCTTTGGGATTGAGCTGGTGATATTTTCTACTTTGCACAGGCATTTGGCTGCGCGGCACAGTGGTTATCACTTCTGTCTCCCAGGGACCCGGGTTTGATTCCGACATCGGGTGCTGAGTGGAGTTTGCATGTTCTCCCCGTGTGTGCGTGGGTTTCCTCCGGGTGCTCCGGTTTTCTCCCACAGTCCAAAGATGTGGGTTAGGTGGATTGGCCATGATAAATTTCCCCCTCGTGTCCAAAGATGTGCAAGTTAGGTGGGGTTCTAGGGTTACAGGGATAGGGCGGAGGAAGTGGGCAGGGTGCTCTTTTGGAGGATTGGTATAGACTGGATGGGTCGAATGGCCTCCTTCTGAAGTATGGAGATTCTATGAAATAAATAAATAAGCAGAGGAGTAAATGCATTACTCGTGATCTTCCAAAATTTCCAATATTCTGGAATAATCCTAGCCAATTGGAAAATTACACATGTGACATCTTAATTCAAGAATTTGGAAAACCAAAGTAGAAAACTATAGATCAGTTCGTCCAACATCTGTGATGGGGAAATGCTAGAATTCATTATTAAGGATTAAACCAGGACATTTGCAGAATCCACATCACAGATTCACAAAATTGTGACAGTAGGCAAGGAAGCCATTCAGCCCATCATGTCTGCAGCTGGGTCGGATTCGCCAACCCCCACCACTGCAATCGGGAATTCCAACCAGGCGGAGAATGGAGCATCAGCCAAAAAACGGGATTGGCGGGCTGGACAGACCCATTCCATTTCCTGCTCCCCCGCGCTGGCCATAGTGTGCTTCCCGGGAATATGCCAGCGGGAATATGCAAACCGCCGATGGCATAAATTTTAATGTGATTAGAATTCCTACATAAACTGCACATCTTTGAACGGTGGAAGGAAACCGGAATATCCGGAGGAAACCCATGCAGACACAAGGAGAAACTCCACACAGTCACCCAAGGCCAGAACTGAACCGTGTCCTGGTGCTGTGAGGCAGCAGTGCTAACCGCTGTGCCACCCGGGTCCCTGGTGCTGTGAGGCAGCAGTGTTAACCACTGTGCCAAAGTGCCACCTTGACGGGCTGAAAGCCCGATTCTGAACCCCCCCCCCCCCAAATATTTGCTCCATCCCTCACAGCCCGGAGTTACATGGGCATCATTTGGTGCCAGTATTTACAAGCGGCCCAGGTTCCATGGCCTCTGGGGGCCGTCGCACGAGGGACAACCTGATCCCTCCCGATTTTCCAAATAGGCCAAAACACTGACAGCTCCACCGCCCTCTTTCCCCCCTCCAAATCACCCCTTAGACTTTCACTACTTACCACCACTACAACTCCCCCTCCCATTCCAAGGGTCATCTCAGCTTCACAACGGGGCGTTTGCCCTAGGTTGTCAGTATCAGTGGGTCTTGTCAGTGGAGATGGAGGATGACTTGTCAAGACATGAGCGCTGGTGCTCCTCCTTATCTGAAAAAGTTTGATTCTTGTACTTTAGATAACATAGCACTGTCCGCCTGGGTGATCTCTGCTTGTGCGATGGGGACGCCTCCTCATGAGCCCAACTCTCGCAGGAGGAGGTGTGGGTTGGTGGGTGATGGTGAATGGTTTAGGCTCTTTTGTTGGGGATGCTGTCACACTAATCAGTTACACACTGTGACTCCCATGACCTGTCAGTTATCGGTGAGGGTGTATGCACTTAAGACGTTTGTGTGTCTGAGGCTTCCTGAGAACCCCCCACCAGACCAGCCACTGCCCAACACCCAGCCCAAGCCCATCCTGCCACCAGTGGGACAGAGGTTAAAGGCAGATCGGAGTAGTGGTGAAAAAGTGTTTAATGTTGTGTGTTGTGGCAAATGGAGGATTTTTGCAATATTGGCTATGAAATATTGGGGCAATTTAAGGGTTAAAAGACTAGGGTTATAATGTGTTTGCCTGCAGTGGTCAAGTTTCAAAAAAGGATTTTGTTTTGTAAAGGCCTGGGAAGGTCTAGAAACCAGAAGATGAAATTGGCCAAAGGAATGTGGCTGTCAGTCTGGGCTAATGCACTGTGACCTGACTGTGGAAAGTCCCTGGAGAGTTAATGTACTTCCAGTCTGCACAGTTAATTTGATTTTTAGTTTGGGACGATGAGGCCATTGCTGAGTGGAGCCAGGGAGTGCAGAGTGTTCGTTATGGAGAAGGCTTTGGAGAGAGAAGAAGTTTAATCTGTCCGATACTGAGTCCACAATTCTCTCGCAGTAAGAAAGTTATAAAAGAATATAGCAGTCTTATCTGGGTAGAAGGAAGGAGCTGAAACATGCCAGGTGAACCAGCTTTTTGGAGATACTCAGCCAGAGTCTGAAGGGGTTCTAACAGCAACCAAATCTATTTTATAAAACAAGTATGCCATGCTGATTTTAAGGCAATGGAGAGCGCATGTTTTTTTTCTTACTGTTTGATGGGAAATTAAGTAGTAGTGTTCAAGGGGTAATTGTAAGCTGTTCTTTTCAGATGTGAAGTTAAAGAGTTTAATATATTCCTAATAAAGTTTTATCTTAAAAATACTAAATTCCTATTTTTTAATGCATCTATGGAGCGAATCATTACTTCTGCACAATCTTACAAATAAACTCAAATATTGGAGTCTCGGTCCAGTACCCTAGCCACTGTTGGGGTCTGGTCTGAGATCTAAATAGTATTTGCAACTTGTATGACCTTCCTCCTGACTATGTATGATCTACTACACCCATGCCAACTTATGTGTTATCTGTCTTTCTTATCTTTCGTGCTCTACCGCTCCTTGTAGGCGTTGCCCCAGGCAGCACATCAGGAATGGAGGCGGCCTGCTGCTTGGCCTGCCCTTTGCCCTCGGCATCATCCTCTGATGGGTCTGGTCCTGGTTGGGCCCAGCAGGCCTTCGGGTGTCACAGGTGATGACATGTCACCTGGTTCTGCCTGCTGCCCAGCAGATGGGCCCGTGCCAATGAGTGACCCATGTCCCTCCTTGCTTCCGTCATGTCCCTTCTGTGACTGTCTGAGGTCAGTCAACACCCAGCCAATTCTCTCAATGGCCCTTAGCCATGACCCTTTGTGAATGGGCTAAGCTCTGGAGCGCCGCAGCAATGTCCATGTTGTTATGGACCAGGGTTTAGAAAACTCCAAAGTTCATCATGGAGTTCACCTGACCTACAACTGTTTATTGATTTTGGTTACGGGGAGCACAAGGGACCTGCCTTTCAGCTGTTACTCAACAGAGGCCTCAAGCACTTTTCATCAGAAACAAAGTTTATTCTACGAATTTTCGTTAACATTTTTATCAACACACAAAGTAAGCATTTTATCAACTACAAACATAAATACCCCACACAGCTACAGTACTCTATGTATAACCCTTAATAACTTTCCCCCTTTAGCTGTTTCAATTTAATAACAAAATCCCATAAACTTGAAAATCCTTTTCAACGGTCTGGTTCAGCACAAGGCACGCAAGACCTGGTATCTTTAAGACTGTGAGATGGATACTTCTTGTTTCCTTCCCAAAACAGCAGGTTTGAATTCCTTCCAGAAAACAGTTATTTCTTTTCAAGTTATCAAGCAGCTTTTAAAATGCAGACAGAGAAAAAAACCTTCTTTCAACCTGTGCAGAACAAAACCAGTTCAAACTCAAAGCGAAAGTAAAACTCAGAGCCACAGCCAGCTCCCAACTCAAAAATGAAAGTAAAAACCCAGAGCCACAGCCCAACTCCACCCACACAATGACATCACTGAAGCCATGTGATAAGACAAAAACATTTCTTAAAGGGACACTCCCGTGACATAGTACGACCCCATTTTCTCCGTTAAATTGATCAAGTCTTTCAGCGTTGGACATTGTCACCGCTTTTAAAATATTATGATAACTCTATATAACTCTATTAGATAAAGCGGCATGGTAGCACAGTGGTTAGCACCGGTGCTTCACAGCACCAGGGTCACGGCTTGGGTAACTGCCTGTGCGGAGACTGCATGTTCTCCCCGTGTCGGTGTGGGTTTTCTCCAGGTGCTCTGGGTTTCTCCCACAGGTCCGGAAAGACGTGGGGCTGGATTTTCCATTATTGGGACTGTGTCCCCACGCCAGCGTCCAAACGGTGGAGTTTCACGCCAGACAAACTGGCATGAAAGGGCCACTAATCCCCAGCTCTGCAAGGGGTTAGCGGGGACCTGGAGTAAATCGTGCAGCGTTTGATGTAGATACGGGCCCCCGCACTTCCGGGTCAGAGGCGGCGCATGCATGCGCCCGGCGGTGGCCTCCAGCGGCCGCGCCATGCTCCATGGCGGACTCAGACCGCGGAGCTGGACCCAAAAAATAAACCCTCTGATCGGCCGTGTGCCCAGCCCTCAAGTCCTGCACGAACATTTACCAGCCGCCTATAAGGCTCCCCCCAGCTTCCGATCTGCCCTCAGCGACCATGCGACTATTCCCACCGGCTGGAGCACATTAGTTCCACTCCGCCTGGACTTCGGCCGGTCGGGGTTGGAGAATGGCTGAGCGGGCCTCTGGCAATGGCCCCAGGGAGGTCCCAGGCGGCACGGTGTACTCCCCAAGTATGCTGCTTTTCAGGACCCGCAGAACCGGGGGACCAGCGGCGTTCCCAATTCATTGTTGGAAAATGGATTCTCCGCCCCCGCGCCGGCCGAGATTTTGGGGCGAGGTTGCGGAGAATCCAGCCCGTGCTTGTTAGGTGAATTGGACACTCTGAGTTCTCCCTCAGTGTACCCGAACAGGCGCCGGAAGGTGGCGACTAGGGGCTTTTCACAGTAACTTCATACTTGTGACAATAAAAAAGGTTATTATTATTATTCCACAGATTTGAACTTACAGAACTCTCTGATGATAATGATGCAGCTTTTTCTGTGTTTCATTCAGATTTGTATCTGTGTTGGGAGATGGAAGGTGGCGCAGTGTTTGTCATTCCCTTTATCCATTGTAAAACTTCTTGTACAATCCACCAGCAACTCCATTGGCACTGTCAAACCTTTCCCTCTCAAAGATAAGGCTGGTTGTATCATGTCATTGACCAGTGGTTGCCGGGAACATTGGGCAGGTTCCTGCTTGTCAAAGACTCAATAGGTCTGAAAATAGCATGACCAGTCTTAATTTAAATGCTCAGATATCGGGTGCGATTTAAAGGAATATTTCAAAGTGTCATTTTGGTGCTAATGGCGGGGTATTTCTCGATGACCATGTGGGTGAGATTGCGGCCCATATTTAATTGCATTCAGTGCCAAACGTGAGCCCCCCCCAGCGTCACTCCATTATCGTCTGTCTCACCGTCTGAGTCACCAGGCGCAGGCCTCAGCGTCTCGCCACTAACAAGGCAAGCTGCTTTTAAACGCTCCCTCACCACTCACTCCCAGTCAACACACAAGCATGGCAGTGCGCAGACCTGCCCCTTGTTTTGGCGATGCTGACCCTGACAGGTTTCTGGATGGCGTCGATGCGAGACGGGACCCCCTGTTCCCCCGAGGGAGTCGCAGGACCATCAATACCACCAGGGAGGCATGGCAGCGGCTGTCAGTGGGGCGGCAGGACCAGGAGGAGAGCATCCAATGTCGGAAGAAGACCAACGACGTCCACCTAGCTGAAGGGTGAGTTACCACCTCTCTCCTGGCATCAGTTCCACCTGCCACCCCTCAAATTCCCAACCCTCCCGCCCACCCCCCACCATCGCCCCACAAATCACTGGCTGACACCTCGCACCCTCCCCACATCTGATCCTCGTGCTTGTTCCACAGCACTCCTTCAGTGTACCTGGACAGGCACTGGCACCCTTCATACCACACATCCCATCTGCTATAGGTCCATTAAGCGCTTGGCTCACAAAGCCTCTCTTAGTCCCCGCAGGAAACGATAGCCCGTAATAAACTGGGAAGGGCCAAGACAGGGAGACGGAGCATCAGAAATCCGAGCCCTCACCTCCTGTGAGGAATGGGCCCTGGAAATGGTGGCGTTCTCCACCCCCCCCCCCCCCCCCCCGGTCACCCCCCACCCCGTCTCCACACCCACCCCCCACCACCACCACCACTGCCACCCAAGTGACCAACTCACCACCAACACAGAGTCACAGCTATCACCCCACCTTGCACCAGTGCAGAGACACACACCTCGGTGGGCGACCATTACTGGACAGGCTTCTGGGGCACAATGTGGTGAGCACCGTGCAGTTGCTGATGCACACCAGGAGGAGGCAGGAACATCCAGGCGGGACAGCAGTCGGAGGTCGGCTGGATCCCAGGATCCAGCTAGGTCCCAGTCAGATGCCGAGCCTCTGGACAAGGTTATCCCAGAGCTAGGACATGGCTGTGAGATTCAGGAGGGAATGTCACCGTCATTCCAGTGAGTGCTTAGCCAAATGGAGGAGCCGACAATGCATGGTGCCAAGACTAACACTGCGAGGGTGGCAAACCGCAGTGGAAAGCCTCCAGCATGAGGTCAGCGTCTTGAGTGGCGGTGCTCAAGGGATGGCTCAGCCTGTGATTGGCTGAGGGCCTTGACATCATGTCTCAGTTGCTGAGGGACATGTCCCATACGCAGATGCACATTGCCGAGCCACTGCAAAGAATGTTCCAGTCAGTGAGGGGCATGTCCCATACGCAGGTGCACATTGCTGAGCCACTGCAAAGAATGTTCCAGTCACTGAAGGATATGTCCCAGATGCAGGTGGACATTGATGGGGCACTGCAGAGCATGTCCCCGTCAGTGATGAGTATCGCCAGGGGTGTCAACACCATGGTGCAGACAACGGAGAGATTCCTTGACAGGCAAAGGCAGATGGCGCAAAGGAGAATGGAGGGGAGGTGGGAAGGAGGGGAATGGAGGGGGGAGGGGGGTTAGCTGACGGACAAAGCCTCGAGTTATGAGAATCGGGTGAGGATAAGGTCCTCCCTGGTCCTCCAGGCATGCCGGACCCTCGCCGCCACCTGTCTTCCATCCTCCAGTTTCTCTAACCGGCCATCCCTGGGTTCGTCCTCCATCACCTCCTGGCCCGCCTCCTCCTCAGATGAGGCCACATGACCCTCCTCCTCCTCCTCCTCCTCCAGCATGTCTCCCCCCCCCTCCCCCAATTGCTGTGCCAGGTTGTGAGGGGCACAACAGACCACCACAAGGCAGGAGAACGTTTGGTGGTCCAGGTGTCGGAACCACATTTTGAGCAGCCTGATGCACCACTCAATGACAGATCGGGTGGCAACATGGGCCTCGTTATATCGGCCTGCACCTTGGTCCCCGGCCTCCGCACTGACATCATCAGCCAGGACCTCCTCGGGAATCCCTTATCCCCAAGAGCCAATCCATCATCCTGGTGTGGTCCGCGAAGACGCAGGGGATCTCCGAGTGTCCCAGGATGTCCCTGTCAATCTCTCTCCCTGGGAAGCGTGCACTTACGTGCAGGTTCCGGAGGTTGCGATTGCACATGGGTTGAACATTCAGGGAGTGGAACCCCTTCCTGTGAATAAAGGGCACTTCCTATTGCCCCAGTGTGTGCAAGGGGACCTGCGTGCCATCAATAACCCCCTGGACGTGGGGCACCCCGGCGATGGCAGAGAATCCTGCTACCCAGGCATCTTGATGGGCTTGGGTCCAGCTCAAAGTTGTAAAGTCTGTATCCCGGCTAAACAGGGCATCACGGATGAATTCTCGAGTCCTGAAATGAACCGGCGGCATAGAAGTTCAGGGCTGCGGTGATCTTCACGTACACCGGGCGTGGGTGTCCACCTCCTCCACAGGATGTTAAGTCCGCGAGGACGTGGCACAAGAGCCGCACTGTTGAGACGCAGTCTCCTGAGGCACATGCTGTCCGTAATCTCCTCGAAAGACCAACACCACATGTACACCTTGAGCCATCGCTGATGTACCCTTCTGGGTTCCTCCTCGGACTGATGGGTGGCCGAATCTTCAGGGTGTGCGGTAGCACCCTGGCTGCCCCCAGCACCGCGAGGGCACCCTCTGCAGGACGGACACCACCATCCACTTTGGTATCTGTGAGGAATTGGAGAAGGATAGAGACCGACAATCAGTTGGGGCTTCCACCCCAGGAACCTCAAATCCCACAAGCCCCCCCCCTCCCTTATGTGTCCTGTTTTCTGTCACACTGCCATCTACTGAGCCAGTTCCGCTGGTTCTGCACACTCAGCCCCGGCCAAATCAGGAGCCCCTAGACCCCAGACCCGGGGCAGCAGCTCCATGTCCCAGAGCTTCATGCCTGAAAATTGAAATGGCTACGCATCTCACTTCCCATCAGCCTTTAAAAAGCAGCACGAAACGACACCCATGTGACTTCTCACTGGGGAGCCGGTTAATTCCCGGGAGTCTGTTTCATTCGACGTCAGTCTTGCTAATGAGATGGAAATGAATGCAAATTGGGATTAATGATATGCTCATCATTTTCAGGTGAGATCCAGAACTTGCCATCGGAAGCGGGCAAACTGGGCACAAGTAATTGAGGGTAAAACAGTTGAGGAACAATGGTGGATGTTCAGGGAGATATTAAATGCTTATCAATTAAAGTATATTCCTGAGAGGAAGAGGGAATTGTAAAAGGGAGAAAAGCGTTCCATGTCTAAACAAGGAAGACAGAAAGGCAAAAATGCGGATATACATACTCCAAAAGCTAGTGATAAGATGGAGGATCGGGAGAACTTTAAGTTCAGCAAAAGGCTACTAAAAATAAAATCAAAAGAGCCAAGATGAACGACGAAACGAAACTAGCAGGAAACATAAACACTGATACCAAAAGCTTCCATCAGTATATAAAGAGGAAGCGAATAGCTGAAGTAAATATTGGTCCTTTAGAGGTGAGGTAATAATGGGCAACACTGATATAGAGGCACTGAACCATTATTCTGCGTCTGTCTTCGCGGCAGAGGATAATTTTTAAAATTCCGAAAACTGCAGTTAATGCAGAGAAACGTGGGGCAATAACTGTCACTAGGGAGACGGTATTGAATAAACTAATGGGATTAAAGGCAGATAAGTCTCCGGGACCTGATAGCCTGCACCCTAGGGTATTAAGAGAGGTGGCAGCAGAGGTAGTGGATGCATTGGTTATGACATTACAATAGATTGGAAACATTCAAAAAGAAAGGTGATATTAAAATAGGTGGGAAAGGAGGCAGTGAAAAGGAGATAGAGATTCTGCAAACGGATATAGATAGGCTGGGAAATGTGGATATGTGTGTGGTTAACCTCACACTTTGGTCAAAAAAAATAGAAAGGCAAATTATTATCTAAATGGAAAGCAGATTCAAAATGCATCCGGCCAGAGTGATCTGGGTGTCTTTGTTCATGAATCGCAGAAAGTCAGTGTGCAGGTACAGCGTGTAATTAAAAAGGCGAATACAATGTTGGCATTTATTGCAAAAGGACTGGAGTATAAAAGTAGAGAAGTGTTGTTGCAATTGTATCGGGTGTTGGTGAGACCACATCTGGAGTATTGTGTCCAGTTTTGGTCTCCTTATTTGAGGAAGGATGTGGTGGTATTGGAGGCAGTTGAGAGGAGGGTCACCAGATTGATCCCAGGATGAAAGGGTTGATGTATGAGGGGAGATTAAGCAGTTTGGGCATACACTCGCTGGAGTTTAGAAGGATGAGAGGGGATCTGATCGAGGTAGGGACCCAGGATCGACCCCCAGCTTGGGTCACTGTCTGTGCGGAGTCTGCACGTTCCCCTCATGTCTGCGTGGGTTTCCTCCGGGTGCTCCGGTTTCCTCCCACAAGTCCCGAACAACCTGCTTGTTAGGTGAATTGGACATTCTGAATTCTCCCTCAGTGTACCCAAACAGGCGGAATGTGGCGACTAGGGAATTTTCACAGTAACTTCATTGCAGTGTTAATGTAAGCCCACTTGTGACAATAAAGATTATTATTATTACTAAAAGGGATTGATAAAGTAAATGTAAACCAAGGCTGGGATTCTCCATTCCCTGACGCCAATTTCGTAATCGGCAATCGGGTGGAGAATCCCTTTTGACGCCGAAATCGAGGGCGGCGCCTGTTTGACGCAGGTTTCTATGCGGCGCCATCTTTGAAACGGCATCATCGCGGCACGTGCCGCACGCTGTTGGGGCAGCCTCAGCACGTCACCTGAAGGCCCTCCCCCGATGCTCCGCCCCTGATGGACCGAGTTCCCGACGGCGCGGTTCGCTCATGGTGTCAGCCATGCGGGAACCTGGCATGTGGCTGCGGACTGTGACCAACGCCGCCACAGTTAGGTGGGAACTGTGCTGCTGGCTGCGGGGGCTCCCGCGAGGGCTGGGGGGACTGGTGGGAGGTGGCCAGGGGGTTGCCAGGGGGGCATTTTCTGGCAGGTGGGGTCCACGCATGGCTGACATCATATTCTGTGGCGTGACCGATGCATGCGTGGCCAGAAACCTGGCCATTTTCTGGCCGTTTATTTCATGGAGGCCAGGAGTTTTACGCGGCGTGACTGCTAGCCGCTCATTGGTCACAGGATCGGTGTGGGGCGGACCTGCATTTTTACATGCAAAATGCCACAGATCCTCCACACCTAGCCTCAGAAATGGAGAATCTGACCCTAAATGTCCCCCCGTGTGGGGAAATCTAGAACGAGAGGTCACAGATATAGGTTGAGAGGCAGTAGATTTAGAACTGAGATGAGGAGGAACTACTTCTCGCAGAGGGTGGTGAATTTGTGGATCTTGCTGCCCCATAGTGCAGTGGAATCTGAATCATTAAATTGTTTCAAGAAGGAGATAGATATATTTATGATTTTTAAGATGGGTTAAAAGGAAATGGGGAACTTTAGCTATGATGAGAGGTTGAATAAACTCGGTTTGTACTCACTGGAACGAATGAGGTTGAGGGGCGACCTGATAGAGGTCTACAAAATTATGAGGGCATAGACAGAGTGGATAGTTAGAGGCTTTTCCCCAGGGTAGAGGGGTTAATTACTCGGGGGCATAGGTTTAAGGTGCGAGGGGCAAGGTTTAGAGTAGATGTACGAGGCAAGTTTTTTATACAGAGGGTAGTGGGTGCCTGGAACTCGCTACTGGAGGAGGTGGTGGAAGCAGGGACGATAGTGACATTTAAGGGGCACCTTGACAAATACATGAATAGGATGGGAATAGAAGGATACGGACCCAGGAAGTGTAGAAGATTGTAGCTTAGTCGGGCAGCATGGTCGGCACGGGCTTGGAGGGCCGAAGGGCTTGTTGCTGTGCTGTACTTTTTTTGTTCTTTGTAGGGAGGTGGATTTGAGACCAGGAAGAGATCAGCCAGGATGTGATTGAATGATGGTACAGGCTGAATTGCCAATTTCTGCTCCTAATTCCTATGTTGTTTCCTAGCTCCTGACTCCATCTGTTTCCCCAGCAACAGTCTGAAATTAAGCCACCCTTGGTGTCACATTTGACCTCAAGATGAGGTTCCAACCTTGTATTTGCACCGTCCCCCAAACCAGTTATTTCCCCCTCCATTCCATGGCCCAACTTTGTCATTGTCTCAGCTGATCTGCTGCCTAAACATTCATCCAGGCCTTTGTTCGCTCCAGACTTCACTGTTTCAATCCATTCCAGGCTTGCCTCCCACAGTCTACCCTCCATAGACTTGGGGCGGGATCGAACAGAAAGGTTATTAATGGTCATTTGTGGTGGGTTTTGCTGGAAGTTTCTCGCTGACTCGCTCGGTGAGTTCCCCACCACTATCTAACTACACTTAGTCAATGTTTTGAACCCTGGGGAGTTTTTCCCTGGTCAAGCCATTTTCATCACTGGGGAGTTGAACTCGCAGGCCCCACACCCATGGGCAATGTAACCCCCCCCCCCCCACACACATAGGCATTACCCCACACTCCACAAACTCATGCCAAGGTGTCCCTGAGGGCCCCTCTTTA
The DNA here is from genome assembly GCF_047496885.1 of Scyliorhinus torazame. Taxonomy (NCBI): domain Eukaryota; kingdom Metazoa; phylum Chordata; class Chondrichthyes; order Carcharhiniformes; family Scyliorhinidae; genus Scyliorhinus; species Scyliorhinus torazame. The sequence continues at coordinate 141,408,616 of NC_092725.1, forward strand.
GGCCTTCCCACGCCCCCATTCGGCCCCCCCACCTTCCATGATTCCAACCCATCAACCCCCCCCAACCTCCCAGAGGCCCCTTCATACACGCTCCCCCCACCCTTCACACTACCATCCACCCTCCTTTCATGGGCGTGGGCCCCCCCCTTAGGCCCTGAACCTTGGCAGTATCACCCTGGCACTGCTCCTGTAGTACCATCCAAACACCTTGGCAGTGCCAGGGTGGCAGTGCCAAGGTGCCCACATTCAAGGCAGAGGGCCAGGGTCTGCTCTGTCCCTGATCACACAGGGGCGTCCGAATGGCCCGGGAGACCCCCTTGATGCTGTTCCACCTGGACCACGTTTTGTGGACCAGAACTGAATGGCACACAGCCGGGGTCTCCCTGGGAAGGCTGGTAGAAGCCGGAAGCCCGATAGATCCCAGGTTAGCACGCCCAAGTGGGTTTAAAACCTACCTAGACGCGAGAGGCTCGGTCCCTTCCATTGTAGGCGGGATTCCGATCATGACGCCAGGTGTACTGGCTGTCGGGAAGCCCACGGGATGCCTCGCCTGGCGTTTCCCGGCCGTGGCGCGCTCCCATTCAGGCACAACGCAGCCAGTAGATCGCGCCGTTGAGGGAATCCAAAACTCTGCTGCCTGGTCTTAACTCACACCAATTACCATTCTCCTGCCACCCCTGTGCTTGCTGATCTACTTTGGTTCCTGGTCAAACATGCCTTTGTAATATTAAGTCCACATAACCCACCTAAACAGCTGTGCTCCTCTAATTCTCTTCTTGTTCCTTCGATTGCCAAGGATTTAAACTCTGGAATTCCCTCCCTAAACCTCTTCGCCTCTCCAGCTAATTTTACTCTTTTAAGACACACCTTAAAATCTACCTTTCTGACCAAGCTTTTGGCCACTTGACCTAATTTCTCCTCAGTATCATATTTTGTTTTATGATGCTCCTGTGAAATGTCTTGGAATGTTTTGTTACGTTAAAGGTGCTATTTGAATATAAGCTGCTATGAGAAACATTGAGTAAGAAGGAGACTATCTTGCCATTATCAATGTTTAGCCAGTCCGGGTCGGCCATTCAGCCCATTGCACCTACTCCACCATTCAGTTAGATCACAGCTCATCATCTACCTCAACACCACTTTCCTGTGCTATCTCCATATCCCTTGATATTGTTCATTTCTAGAAATCTATCAATTTCAGTCTTGAGCGTGCTCAATGATTGAGCTTCCACATTCCTCTGGGGTAGAGAATTCCAAACATTCTCCATCCCCCCCCAGTGAAGAAATTCCTCCTCATCTCAGTTTAAATGACCTGCCCCTCATCCTGAGATTATGTCCCCTGGTTTTAGACTCAGCAGCGAGGGGAACATCGACCCTGACACACTCTGCAAGAATGTTGTACGTTTCAATGAGGTCACCCCTCACTCTTCGAAACTCAGGAAATACAGACTCAGATTCACTAATATCTCCTCATGATATGATCCTGCAATCCCAGGGATTAATCTGGTGAAACTCCATTCTTCTCCTACTATGGCAAATATATCTCTCCTTGGATAAAGGGACCAAAAATGAATACTTTTCTTCAGTGTTCACAAAGAAAAGGGGCCATGTTTTTGAGGATGAGAGTGTGATTCAGGCGGGTAGGCTGGAGGAAGTAGATGTTCTGAGGAAGGATGTATTAGCAATTTTGAAAAACCCGAGGGTCGACAAGTCCCCTGGGCCAGATGGGATATACCCAAGGATTCTTTGGGAGGCAAGTGATGAGATTGCAGAGTCTTTGGCTTTGATCTTTGGGTCCTCGCTGTCCACGGGGATAGTGCCAGAGGACTGGAGAGTGGCGAATGTTGTTCGTCTGTTCAAGAAAGGGAATAGGAATGACCCTGGTAATTATAGGCCGGTTAGTCTTACTTCGGTGGTCGGGAAGATAATGGAAAAGGTGCTGAAGGATAGGATTTATGACCATTTGGAAAGATGCAGCTTAATCCGGGATAGTCAACACGGATTTGTGAAGTGTAGGTCTTGCCTCACAAATTTGATTGAATTCTTTGAGGAGGTAACTAAGTGTGTAGATGAAGGTAGAGCAGTTGATGTCGTATACATGGATTCTAGTAAGGCGTTTGATAAGGTTCCCCATGGTCGGCTCATGAAGAAAGTAAGGTGGTGTGGGATAGAGGGAAATTTGGCCAATTGGATAAGTAACTGGCTATCACATAGAAGACAGAGGGTGGCGGTGGATGGAAAATTTTCAGACTGGAGACCAGTTACCAGCGGTGTACCACAGGGATCAGTGCTGGGTCCTCTGCTATTTGTGATTTTTATCAATGACTTGGAGGAGGGGGCTGAAGGGTGGGTCAGTAAATTTGCTGATGACACCAAGATTGGTGGAGTAGTGGATGAGGTGGAGGGCTGCTGTAGGCTGCAAAGAGACATTGATAGGATGCAGAGCTGGGCCAAAAATTGGCAGATGGAGTTTAACCCTGATAAGTGCGAGGTGATTCATTTTGGTAGAAAAAATTTGAATGCGGATTACAGGGTCAACGGCAGGGTTCTGAGGAATGTGGAGGAACACAGAGATCTTGGGGTTCATATCCACAGACGTCTGAAGGTTGCCACTCAAGTGGATAGAGCCGTGAAGTAGGCTTATAGTGTGTTAGCGTTTATTAACAGGGGGCTTGAGTTTAAGAGCCGCGGGGTTATGCTGCAACTATACATGACCCTGGTGAGACCACATTTGGAGTATTGTGTGCAGTTTTGGTCAACTCATTATAGGAAGAATGTGGAAGCATTGGAAAGGGTGCAAAGGAGATTTACCAGGATGCTGCCTGGTTTGCAGGATAGGTCTTATGAGGAAAGGTTGAGGGAGCTAGGGCTTTTCTCTTTGGAGCGGAGGAGGATAAGAGGCGACTTAATAGAGGTTTATAAGATAATGAGGGGGACAGATAGAGTGGACATTCAGAGACTATTTCCTCGAGTGGATGTAGCTGTTACAAGGGGGCATAACTATGAGATTCAGGGTGGGAGATATAGGAGGGATGTCCGAGGTAGGTTCTTTACTCAGAGAGTGGTTAGGGTGTGGAATGGACTGCCTGCTGTGATAGTGGAGTCGGACACTTTAGGAACTTTCAAGTGGTTATTGGATAGGCACATGGAGCACACCAGAATGACAGGGGGTGGGATAGCTTGATCTTGGTTTTGGACAATGCTCGGCACAACACGAGGGCCGAAGGGCCTGTTCTGTGCTGTACTGTTCTATGTTCTATGTTCTAAAAATGTGCTAAATACTCCAGATGAGGTGTCAGCAAGGCTCTATACAACTACAGCTCTTTACTGCTATCCTCCAATCCCCTTGTGATGAAGGCCAACATATACCATTTGCCTTCCTAATTGCTTGCTGCATGTTAACTTTTATTTATTCCTGAGCAAGGATACCCAGGACCTTTGGACATCTACACATCCCAACCTCTCATCATTTAAGAAACATTTGCCTTTCTGCTATTTCTTCCAAACTGTATAACTTCACACTTATTCACATTCAAGGGCAGCACAGTAGCATAGTGGTTAGCACTCTGGCTTCACAGTGCCAAGGTCCCAGGATTGATTCCCCGCTGGGTCACTGTCTGTGCGGAGTCTGCACGTTCTCCCCGTGTCTGCGTGGGTTTCCTCCGGGTGCTCCGGTTTCCTCCCACAGTCCAAAGACGTGCAGGTTAGATGGATTGGCCATGCTAATTTGCCCTTAGTGTCCAAAAAAGGTTCGGAGGGGTTATTGGGTTAAGGGGATAGGGTTGAAGTGAGGGCTTACGTGGGTCGGTGCGGACTCGATGGGCCGAATGGCCACCTTCGGCACTGCATGTTCTATGTAATCTATGTCATTATACTCCAATGAATGAACTCAAGGACTAAAATTGGGACAGATATGTCCTGCAATCAGGATTCTTACAAAAGTTTGGGGACAACTATATTATTTCTGCTTGGTTTGTTTAAAGCGGGATATGTTGCTCGCGCACACATTAATCAACTATCCTGACACTGTTTTGATTTAAAAATACAAATTTCTCCTCAGGGGATTTAAAGACTGCTCTGGCTGTCTAACTCGTCGATCTCTGCAATACATATAACAATAACCGGTTTAAGATTGGTCTTCTATTGTAAACCCACAAGAGCCTGTCGACAGACAAGAGCAAAGTACTGTGGATGCTGGAAATCTGAAATAAAAACAAAATGCTGGGAATAATTAGCAGATCTGGCAGCATCTGTGGAAAGAGAAATCGAGTGAACGATTTGTCAGTGCTGAGCATGTACACAAGCTGCTCTGTCTGCCCTCAGGTCTCTAAAACGAACCAACCAGTTTCATTTCCCATCGATTGTGTTGAAATTCATTGCCATGTACAAGCTCCCAGTGTGATTTTACCCCAGGTGCTGTTACAGGGAAGCTCCAAGCGGAATCCTTATTTCACTGCTTTGTTTTCTGCATGCGGATACAGTGCGGGATTTTCCAGCCCTTCCCGTCGGGGGCCTCCGTGAGTTTGGGGTGGGTGAAAGACGGGGGTCCTGAAAGGCGTGGCCCGAAAGGGGGCGTGGGAAGGTCTGTAAAGGGGGGGGCCCTCTTTGACCCCATGGCAGGGTTTGGCCTAACCTATGGGGGTGTTGGGTAATGCCCATAATTGTGGGGGGTGACATTGCCCGTGGATGGAGGGTGTGGCGGATCTTCAAGCCCACTTAGAGATTGGGGCACCCTTTCAGAATGGTGGAATGATCCCGGAGGAGCCTGTCTGGCCGGTGATTTCAGCTCCCCAGTGAACAAATTCTATTGTGGGCTAGCCCGGAGAGAGAAAGTGACTAAGTGTGGTTCCATCGTGGTGAGGAACCTGCCGTCAGAGCCGAGGAGAAACTCCCAGCCAAACCCGCCTGAAATGACACTTAGAAACCTTTCCGTTAAATCACACTCCAATTTTGTGCCAGGGTTTACTCCCTTCGCCTTCTCGAGGTATCCACAAAGCGGTGGAGCTATTTGCCCGCAGCTAAGGATGTGGTTTATGAGAGGCAGCGTGTGTCCAGTGAGCCTGCACACTGCACATCTGGGGGGCCAACCCTCCTCCCAAATCCTCTGAAGCTTTTGCCTGGGGCCTTAAGGGACCCAGTTGACACAAGTCACCAAAAGGCGGCACAGCTGACAACTTGCTGATGGAGAGGCTGTGCATTGACGAGGAGAGACTTACACGTTTAGCTGCTTTTTTGCGTCGCTACTAGCCAGCAGTGTGGGTTGATAGTAAGATGGAAAGTTGAGGCACAACAATTGTTTTATCCCATTCCTAATTAATTACTTTGGCTAGGCAAATCAGAACAAGGAGGAGAAAATGGAAAACTCTTCATTTGTGAATGAATTTGCTGTTAATAGATTGTTGCTGTCTGCCTTATGCTACTGGATCCCAATTTCGATTTAGCTGGCACTGAACACACACACTGTGCTGTGCTCCAGTTTCACTTAGAAGCAAGTAACAAGAGCTCAGTTTTTATCACAAATTAGTCCATGGACAAAGTGTGTTATACCATTTTGATATTTGCTGACCTATTTTTCCATCTCCGTTATGCTCTTGAGTCCAGACAACACAGGACGTGTCAAGTCACATATTACTCCGAACAAAGTCAAAAACAATGGGCGAAAATCTCCGTTATCGGCGCAAAGTCCGCCGATCGGCGCAAAAAACGGCGCAAATCCGACTTGCGTCACGTCGGAAAAATGGGTCGAAAGTCTCCGGCCCGAAATGGGCTAGCAGCGACGTGACGGGATCCGCGCTTGCGCACGTGGTTCACGCCGTGCAGCGTCATACGCGTCGCACGCCGTGACGGCTCGTAAGGCCGCGCTGCTCCCCCCCACCCGACCGGAACACCCGACCGGAACACCCGACTGGATGGCTGGCCGTCGCTCAGCCCCGAGGTTCGAGTCACGGGATGTGGAGGCGCTCCTGGACGCGGTGGAGCAGAGGAGGGACGCCCTGTATCCCGGGCACGGCCGCAGAGTTGCCCCACGCCACAGCCGGCGTCTGTGGAGGGAAGTGGCAGAGGCCGTCACTGCTGCGGCCCTGACACCACGGACAGGCACCCAGTGCCACAAGAAGGTGAACGACCTCGTCAGAGCAGGCAGGGTGAGCCTCCCCATATCCCCCCTTCCCCATATCCCCCTCCCCCATATCCCCCATATCCCCCCTCCCCCATATCTCCCCTGCCCCATATCCCCCCTACCCCATATCTCCCCTCCCCATATCCCCCCTCCCCCATATCCCCCCTCCCCCATATCCCCCCTCTCCCATATCCCCCATATCCCCCCTCCCCCATAGCCCCCATATCCCCCCTCCCCCATATCTCCCCTCCCCCATATCCCCCCTCCCCCATATCCCCCATATCCCCAAGTGAATCCAGCCCTAACCTTAACCTCTGCAATGCACGCGCAACCGATGGCGTGCATTCATATACCTGCCTAACAGTGTTGCCTTTTACCCCTGCCACTACGACCCCCCCCCCACCCCACAGGAGAAGCGCGCACACAACAATAGGGAGCATGTGAGGACTGGAGGAGGCCCCGCTGATGAGAGGCCACTGACCGAACACGAGGAAAGGGCCCTGGAACTGGCTGGCGGACCTGAGGACCGGGAGGTTGCTGATGCAGAGGTCGGGGGCGTACTAGCAAGTGAGCCACTGACAGCCCGTCCCCATATTCCCCCTCCCCTATATCCCCCTCCCCCATATCACCTGATCACTGCCTGCGTGTCTAACCATGCATGCTTCATTGTGTATCGCAGGAGCAAACGTCCAGGCACCCATCCCCGCAGATGCAGACCGCCCGCAGGATGCCCCTCGGAGGCCACGGGAGACAGAGAGACCCGGACCCTCCAGCATGCGACGCCCGCAGGATGCCCCTCGGAGGCCACGGGAGACAGAGAGACCCGGACCCTCCAGCATGCGACGCCCGCAGGATGCCCCTCGCACACCACGGGAGACAGAGACCCGGACCCTCCAGCATGCGACGCCCGTAGGATGCCCCTCGCACACCACGGGAGACAGAGACCCGGACCCTCCAGCATGCGACGCCCGCACGATGCCCCTCGGAGGCCACGGGAGACAGAGAGACCCGGACCCTCCAGCATGCGACACCCGCACGATGCCCCTCGGAGGCCACGGGAGACAGAGAGACCCAGACCCTCCAGCATGCGACGCCCGCACGATGCCCCTCGGAGACCACGGGAGACGGAGAGACCTGGAGCAACAGGGAGACGACACCCCCGTCACGTGCGGGAGCGACCACCCAGCGACGAGGAGGGCAGCCACAGGCCCCCGTCATATCCGAGCCAGGACACCACTACCCAGGATACCGCTACCCAGGACACCATTACCCAGGACACCACTACCCAGGACACCACTACCCGGGACAGCACTGCCCAGGACACCCCTACCCAGGACAGCACTACCCAGGAAGACGAAATACCGGTCAGTGACTCAGAGTGGATGGGTGGAGACGAACCCCCACCCCAAAGTGCCATGGACTCAGAGTGGGACGAAGAGCACGGCACAACGCCACTGCTGTCACCAACACCCTCCACCATCGCAGAAACACTCACCTCGGTTGGGCACTTTAGTGATGAGGCGTCTGGTACACTCACTGGTGCGCACAACACAGCCGTCCCGGTACAGCAGGTGGAGGTAGGAGCAGCAGAGGGGCCGGGCGGTCGGAGGGCAGCCCAGCCCAAGCGAATATCTGCCGCCCAGATGGATCCCGGGTTCCTGGAGTTACCACACCCACACATAGATCCGATGCAACCACCGACCCGGAGACGAGCGAAGAGGGTGACGGCCGGCTTGCGGCGGCTGCAGTCGCAGGTGGAGGAGTCCACCCGCGTCCAGGAGCTGGGAGTGGTGCCGGTCATGCGTGCCACCCAGGCCGACACCGCACGGGTGGCGTCCGCGATGGAGGCAATGGGTGCGACGGTGTCAGACATGGGGAACGAGTTGCGAGGCCTGGAGCTTTCCGTGCAGGCGGCGTCTGTGGCCCAGGACATGGCTGCCCTCTCACAGGAGGCCATGAGCCAGTGCCAGCGCCAGATGGCAGTGGCGCTCAACACCATAGCCCAGTCACTGCAGTCCATGGCCCAGTCTCAGCAGGCCATAGCCCAGTCTCTGCAGTCCATGGCCCAGTCTCTGCAGGCCATCGCTGAGGGCATCGGCGCCAGTGGCCATGTGCGAGCCGGCGTCGCACTGTCACAGACAGGGTTTGCCAACCCCCTGGGCTCCATGGCTGCAAACCTGCAGACCCCTGTCGATACCAGCACGGGCCTCCAGGACTGGCAGCGCCAGATGTTGGGGGGGGGGGCGTCGGATGGCCAGTCCGTTCGCATCCCCCACCCATGTAGAGACCTGGGGGCCATCGGGCACCCCGAGGGAGGAGGAGGTGGTGTGGTCCGTCCCGGCTCCCCCTGTAGGGGAGGTCCGGGAACACCGCAACACCTCGGACTCCCCCCCTTCCGTCCCAGATGCATCGGGTGGGCAACGGGCAGACCAGGCTGGCAGCTCGCCATCCCAGTCGCCCGGGCCGCAGCCTGGCCCATCTAGGCCAGGACGCCCCAGGAAACGGCTGCCAAAGGGATCCAGTGTCAGAGGGCAGGAATCACAGGAGTCCACCTCCAGTTCTGCTGTACCATCTGGAGAACCACGTAGACGTAGTCAAAGGGCCCGTAAGGCCAAACAATTAGACACTGAGTAAGTTGGCACGGGTGCAGGGCACAGATGAGTTTTAGGGGCTAGGGCACGTGCATGAACTCGTTTGGTTATTAAAGTCAATGTTACACCTACAGAAGCTGCCTTTGTGCTCTGTCCAAAGCGTGCGGGGGGTGTCATGTACGTTGAGCGCAAGTGTGTGTGTGAGGGGTGGTCTTACCTCAGCCCCAGGTGAGTCTGCCCCGTTCCCCCTGGACCGCCATCAACATCCCCCCGGGCAGAGGACGGGACCGTGCGCTGCAGTGTCAGAGCCGCATGCAGGGATGGTCCGGGTGGATGGTGGTACTGTGGCCAAGGGTCAGACATAGTCCAACGATGTGGAGCCAGGAGCTCATCGCAGGGCGGGTTGTCATCATCCTCCATGGCCTGCAATAGGCACGCGTCCACCCGCAACTGTGTGAGCCCGGCCCGTTGTGCCGCAGGTGGATCGGCAATGGGGGGGGGGGTGGTGTGCATGCGGGTGGGGTGGGTGGGGTTGGGGAGGGGGGTGAGGGTGCTGGGTGGGTGGATGGGTGGGGGGTGTGGGTGGTCGGCTGTTGCCATGGTGTGCGGTCTGTGGCCATACTACCCGATTCCCACGCCCATCTAGTCAGTGAAGCGTGCGGCTATCAGTCTGTCCCGTGCCCGCTGGGCCAGCCAGTAACGGTGGACAGCCACCCGCCTGTGTCTACCCCATCTGCCCTGACCATTATCCCCATCCCCCTCATCTGGGGAGGACTGCGCCTCTTCCTGCTGCTCCTCCACTCCGCCCTCCTCTGCCTGCGGCACATCGCCCCTCTGCTGGGCTATGTTGTGCAGGACGCAGCACACCACAATGATGCGGCCGACCCTATCTGACCGATACTGGAGGGCGCCCCCAGAGAGGTCCAGGCACCTGAAACGCATCTTCAGCACGCCAAAGCACCTCTCTATCACTCCCCTTGTCGCTACATGGGCATCATTGTAGCGGTTCTCCGCCTCATTGCGTGGCCTCCGTATAGGCGTCATCAGCCACGATCGCAATGGGTAGCCCCTGTCGCCCAGCAACCAGACCCTCAGCCGGGGATGGCGTCCCTCGTACATGCCGGGGATGGATGACCGCGACAACACGTATGAGTCGTGTACACTGCCTGGGTAACGGGCGCAGACGTGCAGGATCATCATGCGGTGGTCGCAGACCACCTGTATGTTCATCGAATAGGTCCCCTTCCTATTGGTGAACATGGCCCTGTTATCTGCAGGTGGCCGCACGGCGACGTGCATCCCATCAATCGCGCCCTGGACCATGGGGAACCCGGCCACGGCAGAGAAGCCCACGGCCCGGGCATCTTGGCTGGCCCGGTCCACAGGGAAGCGGATGTAGCGGTGCGCCATGGCATATAGGGCATCTGTCACTGCCCGGATGCACCGATGCACCGATGTCTGCGATATGCCGGACAGGTCCCCACTCGGTGCCTGGAATGACCCCGTTGCATAAACGTTCAGGGCCACCATAACCTTGACGGACACGGGGAGAGGGTGTCCCCCGCCAGTGCCACGCGGTGACAGGTGTGCCAGCAGGTGGCAGATGTGTGCCACGGTTTCCCGCCTCATCCGGAGTCTCCTCCTGCATTCCCGGTCCGTGAGGTCCTGGTATGACTGCCGGGGCCGGTACACATGGGGCGCCCTCGGGTGCCTCCGTTGCCGTGGGGCCGCGACGTCCTCCTCCCCCTCCTCGTCCTGTCGGTCAGGTGTCCCTCCAGCCTGGGCGGCTGCCGCCTGTCCCTCTGCGGCAGCCTGCGCCGCCTCTCTGGCACGCTCCTCCTCCTCCTCATCCAGGGCAACATAGACATGAGCGGCTGCCACCACGGCGGCCAACATCGCTGGATGATCGGAAAACATGACGGCCTGGTGGGGGGGGGGGGGGGGGGGGGAAGGACGACATGTCATCATTGCCCATATCCCCTCCTCCCCCCAGCCAGGTGGCATGGACCGCATGGGTCCAACTGTTGGAGGCTGGCACCTGGCCAGGTGGACCAACTCACTTGCCCTCGCATCCCCTTCCCCGGCACGGACCCCCCCAACCTCCTCCCCGGCACGGAGCACCCATCCCCCTCCCCGGCACGGACCCCCCCCCCCCCAACCTCCTCCCTGGCACGGACCCCCCCAACCTCCTCCCCAGCACGGAGCCCCCATCCCCCTCCCCGGCACGGACCCCCCCCCCCCCCCCAACCTCCTTCCCGGCACGGACCCCCCCAACCTCCTTCCCGGCACGGACCCCCCCAACCTCCTCCCCGGAACGGAGCCCCCAGCCCCCTCCCCGGCACGGACCCCCCCGCCCAACCTTTTCCCCGACACGGACCCCCCTCCCGGCACTCCCCCGGAGCCCAGCCTACTCTAACCACCGCCCCCCCCCCGCCGCACACACACAACCCGAGACACACCTCTCCCCACACATTCAGACTGCGGCCACGCCATCGCCTGCCCAGAGCCAACCCCCCAGGCCGTCACTCACCTCCACGCTGGTCAGCGTGAACCTGGAGCACAGGTTCACGCCGATGAAAAGGAGGTTTAATTTACGTCGACGTGAACGGTCATCACGTCGACGGGACTTCGGCCCATCCGGAAGGGAGAATATCGGCAGGCTGAAAATCGGCTACCTTGCGCAGACCCGTGCCATTCTCCGACGTTTGCGGCGCCATTAACGCCCCGCCGACTTTTCTCCCTTCGGAGACTTCGGCAACCGGCGGGGGCGGGATTCACGGCGGCCAACGGCCATTCTCCAACCCTCTGGGGGGTCGGAGAATGACGCCCAATGTTCTCCAGTTATTAAGTGAAAAATCCTTATTTCAGTGCGTCCCAACTAGTCCCTAAATTCAGCCTATAATATCTCCATCATTATATTGTACTTGCTGCATAATAACACATAAAGTCAGAAAATAACTGAAGGACTTGTTGATATAAAGCATTTAATGGTAACATCTTTAGTAACCTGTCAGTTACTGTACACGTGTGTGTGCAAGTATATAGGGGTTAGTGGCAATGTGGGTTTACTGCTGAAGTAAATCATTCCAATACATGGTGTCGCTGAAAATTAGTTTTTGAACCAATATCTACATTGATCTCATTTACTTTCTGGTCAACAAATACTGCAGTGTTTATTTACACATTTTCCAACAGCAAAAAGCTGCCATCTCTTCCTGATTTTTGAAGATATCACTGTATGTATTGCAGATCCAGATCTCAATGGCACTGACTTTATTTTCCAATCTCACAGCTTTCTTGTACCTGCCCGTACATGTCAACTCACACAGTTGCAATTAACTTTATCGTATTATTTACAGTGCTGAAGGAGGCCATTCAGCCCATTGAGTCTGCACCGGCCCTTGGAAAGAGCACCCTACCTAAGTCCACACCTCCATCCTATCCCTGCAACCCAATAACCCCACCTAACCTTTTTGGACATGAAGTGCAATTTATCATTGGCCAATCCACCTAACCTGCATATCTTTGGACTGTGGGAGGAAACTCCCGGAGCACCCGGAGGAAACCCACACAGCCACGGGGAGAATGTGCAGACTCCGCACAGACAGTGACCCAAGCCGGGAATCAAACCTGGGACCCTGGAGCTGTGAAACAACTGTGCTAACCACTGTGCTACCTTCTCTGTTTTTCAGCACACTTCACAACTTAATTTTAAAGTGCTGTAACTTTTGTTATGTCAGCAAGTATGGCAGCCAAGTCCCGCAAGCAAATATGACATGAGTGGCCAGTTAGTCAATATTTTCTTTATGGTATTGGAGGAAAGAATCATGATCAGGACAACAGGTGATCTTCTTGCTCTTCTCGTACTGCCGTGAAATCATTGGAGCGAAATTCTCCATCCCGCCCCGCCACATTTCTGCCCCGGCCCACCGGCGGGATGCTCCGTTACACCGGCCGGTCAATGGGGTTTCCCATTGTGGGGCAGCCCCACGGCGTCGGGAACCCCCCGGGAGCCGGCAAAACGGAGACTCCCGCCGGCGGAGAATGACGCCCCAGATATCCAACTGCATGTATCTCCACAGTGCAACATTTTATCATGGGCAGCACGGTAGCATTGTGGATAGCACAATTGCTTCACAGCTCCAGGGTCCCAGGTTGGATTCCGGCTTGGGTCACTGTCTGTGCGGAGTCTGCACATCCTCCCTGTGTGTGTGTGGGTTTCCTCCGGGTGCTCCGGTTTCCTCCCACAGTCCAAAGATGTGCAGGTTAGGTGGATTGGCCATGATAAATTGCCCTTAGTGTCCAAAATTGCCCTTAGTGTTGGGATGGTTACTGGGTTATGGGGATAGGGTGGAGGTGTTTACCTTGGGTAGGGTGCTCTTTCCAAGAGCCGGTGCAGACACGATGGGCCGAATGGCCTCCTTCTGCACTGTAAATTCTATAATAATTCTATAATTTCCAACAATCAGTACTCCTCAATACTGAATTCTCAGCCTACATTATGTGCTCCGATCATGTCGCCAGGGCTTCAACCCATGACCTTCTGACTCAGGCATGAGAAAAATTCCAGCAGACCCCAAACTGGCACATTTTCTGGAATATATTTTTAATGGTAATTGCTCATGCTACAATGGCGCTGTCAATGAGGAGTTTATGACTCTCATTTATACCAGGAATTTTAAGCCATTTTCACACATGCTGATTAGCAATATGGAATTTAGGGTGAAGTCCACAGTTCTTTAATATAACTGAAGAGGTTGGAAAATGACTTAAGGCCGGTGCACATCCTGGTGCTCATTGTGAAGTGTCCTTTCCACTTACTAACTTCAGACTGGTAAACTCAGATTTAGCCACCGTGCAATTTGCACTCGGGTCTCCTCTGATTGAGAGAGAACTACTCTGCACATACTGACATTTCAAAATGTATTTATGTGGAGAAAATAACAGAGCTGCAGACTACCGAACTGTATAATTCCACCCGCTTAAGTGACATCCTTTTCTCCATTACACTTGTGCCTGCACCCTTTATCTGCCAAGAAATACACGTGACAAAAATCAATATCAATAAATAAGCCCAGTATGCTCCAGTGACCTACTGAAAAAGGATTTTCAATGTTAAACCCTCAAATTATCGCAGTTTCTATGTTAGTACTCCATTTCTGCCAACACTAGTATTAATATCAGTTTTACACTAATTGATTAATAATTATTATAATCAAATTGCATTAAATCATATTTATAGCCTGCAAGACTGTATGATGACATTTTGCCCAACTAAACAGATTACAACTATCATAACTCCCACAAGGACCACAGGAAACCCATGGATCTCTCCGTGGGAGTACGAGCTTCCCAGGTAGGGAGCTCGTTATGAACTAACATAAAAGCAAGCCCAATACAGGGCCTGGTGTCATTAGTCCTCCCAGCTAGGATTGTACTACTAGAATATGCTACGCTATGCAACCTTTATAAATAGTGTAAATAAATCTATGTTCATTTACTGCCAGCCTCCTCTGAGTCAGTAAGCCGACGACGAGGATTAAAGGAAACTCTGGACTCGCTCAGAGATTCGCCTAGCCACCAGGAGTTTGCTGTTTGTCGACCTCACAGTTAAGAAGCCGTTATTCGGGAAGTTGGAAGCCTTTGACCCAGAAATGGAAGATTGGAACCAGTATGCAGAGCGCATGAGGTACTTTTTCCAGGTGAATGGGATTTTGGTGGAGGACCAACAGAAAGTTCTCCTCCTGACCGCTTGCGATGCGATGGGATGATAAAGGGTTTGACTTACCCGGTAGCACCGGACTCCAAGTATTTTGGTGAGCTGGTCGCTTTGATTTCGGAACACTATGAGCCAAGTTTTCCGTAATTATACAATGGCATAGTTTTAATACAGCGGCGTTCTCTCCTGGTGAATCTGTCACAGACATCATGACTCACCTACAGCGATTGACGGAACATTGAGAGTTAGAGCCGTCCCTCTCTGAGTTATTGAGGGACTGGCTCGTGTGTGGTATTAATAATATGGCCATCCAGAGGAAGCTGTTGGCGGGAACCACTCTAGATTTGAAACGGGCCTTTGAGCTTTCCCTCCCTTGTGAACACACAGAGAAAGGTATGTAGGAGCTGCAGGGTTCCCTGGACGATGGCATCCATAGTTTGGGCCACTCGCCCTTTCAAACTCCATCTAGATCACGGGACGGTGCTGGTCTGGCCAGACCTCCTCCGAAAGACCAGCCCCGGAGGCAATTCCACAGTAAAGTTCGGATCTCATGTACTGCGCTACCCGGTGGGATACTTCGCCCAAGGAAGAAGAAGAGTCTGCGTGGAGTCTGCACATTCTCCTTGTGCCTGCGTGGGTTTCCTCCGGGTGCTCCCGTTTCCTCCCACAGCCCAAAGATATGCGGTTTAGGTGGATTGGCCATGATAAATTGCCCATTAGTGTCCAAAGATGTCCAGGTTAGGTGGGGTTATGGGGTTACGGGGATAGGGCGGGGTGGACGAGTCAGTGGGCATGAATAGAGTGCTCTTTCAGA
Organism: Scyliorhinus torazame; assembly: GCF_047496885.1. Taxonomy (NCBI): domain Eukaryota; kingdom Metazoa; phylum Chordata; class Chondrichthyes; order Carcharhiniformes; family Scyliorhinidae; genus Scyliorhinus; species Scyliorhinus torazame. Next base: position 141,423,858 of record NC_092725.1, read on the forward strand.
GGGACATTGCAGACATGATGGGCCGAATGTCTCCTTCTGCACTGTAGGGATTCTATGTTTCTATGAAGGGAGCTGGCCACATTGCCAACTCGTGAGTGTCAGGGTTGTCCAGTTCAGAGATGGGAGCGATGTCCACGACAACCATCAAGGTCATTGCAAACCAGGGCCGTGCATGTGGACACCCCGAATGACGACAATAGTTTAATGCAATTGAACCGTGCCTTGGCTCCAAGAGTTACACCGATCCAGATCTGCTTGCAGATCAATGGCCATCTGGTGCCGATTAAAATGGTCACTGGGGCCGCTGTCTCCATTGTCGACCTTGATTTCAACCTCACCATGAATATGTCTTCATGCCTCGACTAGTACCCGATGCCCCGGATTTGGGATTTGCACGCCGGATTGGTTGGTGGATGCTCCTTCACAAAGATGGACAAGAACCATGCTTATCTGCAGGTATAGCTTGACCCAGAGTCCATGAAACTTGCAACCGTCATTACATATCGGGGATTGTTTGAGTACATCTGGGGTTTTGTCCGCCCCATCGATTTTTCAGCGGGTGATGGAGAATATCTCGCAGGGCCTACCGAAGGTGGTCGTCTATTTAGATGATGTGCTTATTATGTGTCTTCAGAGCAGGAATATATGGCGAACCTACAGGAAGTGCCCTGGCAATTTTCCACTGTGGGCGCCAGACTGAAGTGCAGTAAGTGTATCTTCCGTACAAGAGTGGTGACCTACCTCAGTCACAGGGTAGACAAGGATGTTCTGCATCCAGTCGAGGAAAAGGTTCACGCCATAAAGGGGACCTGACCCCCGAAGCACATCGCCAAACTCGTTTTTGGGCTTGGCCAGCTACGACGGGAAGTTCATTGCCAACCTGGCCATTCTGCTAGCTCCAGGTGCTGTTCAGAATTGAGGAAAGACCAGGAGTGATGCTGGGGAGCTTCTCAAGACATGGCGTTGAACATGTTAAACATGTCTGGCTTCGAAACAGCTTCTTACGCATTATGATCTGGCGGGGCAGTGCTGGCCCATGGCTGGGACAACAGCACGGAATGCCCCACTGCATTTGCTTCAAGGACTCTTGTGGACGCAGAGCGTCGTTACTCACAGATAGCGAAGAAGGACTTGGCTATGATTTTCGGAATGTGTTTCTGGATGACATTTTTTATTGTAACAGACCACCAGCCACTGCTCGGACTCTTAAAGGGGATGGTATCAGCTAGGATACAGCATTGGGCGCTCCAGCTCACTGCATACGAATATTCTTTCCAGACCGCCGGAGTGCAAAGATTACCCACGCAGACGCCTTCAGCCCTCTGCTGTTGCCTGTGAGTGCTCCGCCCCCCGCCAGTGACAGGTGAGGCGATTGCAACACTCAACCTGATGAACACCTTGCCTGTGATGGCTGCCCGAGTGCATGCGTGGGCACAGTGGGACCCGGATTTGGTGAAGCCACATCTCATGCTGTTGAGTGGCCGGAAAAAGGAAGCCCTCTCGCTGACACTTTGGTCTTTCGCCCGGAAGTTCTCCAAACTCAGTCCGGAGGATGCCGTTATTTTGTGGGGAGCCGGTGTGGTCATCATCCCACAGAGTCACAAAGCCCTGCTACAGTGGCCATCTGGGGGCGTTGAACAGGAAAATGTTAGCTCGCAGTTATGTCTGGTGGCCCGGTGTCGATGTAGACACAGAAAAGGTTGTGAAAAGCTGCCGGGTATGCCAGGAACTTCAGAAACCCCTGCCGATGACCTCCCTTCAGCTTTGGGAATGGCCAGGATGCCCATGGGTTCGCCTCCATGCAGATTTTGTGGGACTGTTCATGGGGTCCATGTTCCTGATGAACCTGGATGCCCTCTTGAAGTGGCTGGAGAAAAGCAGGTGGCCTCCAGGCCATCCAGGGACTCGATGAAAAGCTCCAGGGTACTATTAGCACCTATGTGATCCTGGAGGTCCTAATGACGGATGATGGGGCGCTATTCACTAGCGTGTTTATGCCGTGTTTATGCGGCAGAACGGCATTCGGCATATTCAAGTTCCCCTGTATCATCCCTCCTCCAATAGCAGCAATAGCAGAATGGCAGTACGGTAGCACAAGTGATTAGCACTGTGGCTTCACAGCTCCAGGGTCCCAGGTTCGATTCCCCGCTGGGTCACTGTCTGTGAGGAGTCTGCACGTTCTCCCTGTGTCTGCGTGGGTTTCCCCCGGGTGCTCCGGTTTCCTCCCACAGTCCAAAGATGTGCAGGTTAGGCAGATAGGCCATGATCAATTGCCCTTAGTGACCAAAAAGGTTAGGAGGGGTTATTGGGTTATGAGGAAAGGGTGGAAGTGAGGGCTTAAATGTGTTGGTGCATACTCGATGGGCCGAATGGCCTCCTTCTGCACTGTATGGTCTGTGGTCACTATCCAGTATCCCGACTGGAAACAGAGGATGTGTGACAGACAAGTGAGGAAAAAAAGATCTTCAAAAAGTTCAAAAAAGCAAATCGACGGGGTTCATGGACACGCAGTTGGCACAGTTCCTTTTTAGTTATCGCGCAATCCCGCATGTGATGACGGGAATCACACCCGTGGAGCTATTGAAATGAAATGAAATGAAAATCGCTTATTGTCAGGAGTAGGCTTCAATGAAGTTACTGTGAAAAGCCCCTAGTCGCCACATTCCGGAGCCTGTTCGGGGAGGCTGGTACGGGAATCGAACCGTGCTGCTGGCCTGCTTTAAAAGCCAGCGATTTAGCCCAGTGTGCTAAACCAGCCTCTTGATGGCTCAGGATTCAGCTGAATCTCACCTTTCCGAGTCTCGGAACAAAGTAGAGAGATAATAGGAGATACAGGAGACGCAACAAGGCCCGAGGGTGTTGGAGCGGGCCTTTCATGCCGGGAATGTCCTCTATACTCGCACTTTGTGATGGAACATTGTGGCTCCCGGGATGATCTTTGGAGATCAGAATAATGCTACAGGCTTAAGGAACCCCTCCCCCGCTCCCAATTGGCAGCATCAGGCACCCCCCCTCCCTCCCCCCACAATTACCGTCATCGGGCCCTCTCCAATTACAGTCATCAAGCCGCCCCCCTATTGGCAGGCATCAGAACCCCCCACCATGACTGGCATCAGCCCCCCCCCCACCCCAATTATCGCCATCAGGCCAATCCCCAACATCAGGCTCCCCTAAATTACCGCCATCGACCCTACCACCACCCACTCACCCCCACCAGGGGCGCAGGTTCAATTCCAGCCTTGGGTGACTGTGCGGAGTCTGCACTTTCTCCCCGTGTGTGCGCGGGTTTCCTCCGGGTGCTCCGGTTTCCTCCCACAGTCCAAAAATGTGCAGGTTAGGTGGATCGGCCATGATAAAATTACCCCTTAGTGACCGGGGGTATACAGGTTAGGTGGGGTTACAGAGGTAAGGTGGGAGAGTGGGCCGATAAGGTGCTCTTTCAGAGGGTCAGTGCACTGTTGAGATTCTATGATTCTATTATCAGGCAGGAAGCCCAATTCACCAGCCTCCTTGAATGCTTGAATGCTCCAGCCCCCCCACAGCCAACCGGAATCACACCAGCATGAAATGGTGCACGTCTTGACAAGTGGGGTCCTGGCACCTTGCACTCCGAGGAGGGGGGAGGGGGATCCTTCAGGGGAGGTGGGGGGGAGGGGGTGGCTTAGGCTGGGCTGGGCTGGATGGGCTCAGGTTGGGGTCTTACCTGGGATAGGGTTCCTCCAGCATTGAAAATCATTAAACTGCCCCTTTCACACTTCAGTTTAAAGTCTTCCATCTGATGTGTTGGAACACTTTGATGTCTTTCCCAGCATGTCAAGTTCAAAGATCTGTCAGATGAAGGTAGAAGTATTCCCTTTAACATGGTGGAAATCTTTGAAGTCCTTTTTCACAGTCAATTTCATTCCCCTTTAACTTTTTCAAGCCTCGGTGCATACTTAGAAGCCTAAAAACTTTGAACTGCATTATTTATAATTTCAAGGTCCATTGCCTTTTACAAGCCCCTTAATAGGTCCAGGCAATTTCAAAGGAAGGTTACTGTTATTTATTTTCATAGCTCTATAGGGGTGCATTAACTCTGAAGTGCGTCCTCTTTTGAGCAGGTGTTCTTTCAAACTGCAGTTCTTTTAAAAGATGATGTCTCTTTTTTCTGAAGAGCTTACTCGAAAGACCAGGAGCGCGTTTCCAGGGAGCATTTCAGAACAAGGAAGCATCCTCTTTAAAAAATTTCCCATTCAATCTACTCCATGCTGGCAGGAAACCCGCTCAGGGGTGCATCGTCAGCAGGAACAGAAGATCTCGCTGGTCTGAACAGCCGGAAGATCTCGCCCAATTACTTTGTAAAATTAGTATTGGTGCAAAATGAGAACGTCTTGTTCTGACAATAATCTTTTAACTGCATTTCCAGACATTGTCAATCGGACTTTCCCAATAGATGAGGCAGCAGTTCAAGTCAACAAACAATAATCTGTAGATTGTGATCCCCAAGATACCCAGCCCCCAATCAATCCTAACCCCCATCCCCCAAACCTGCCACTTTCAAAGGCCTGCAATCCCATGACCCATGCCCCAACCTTCCATCCTGAATTGGCAGCCACCCCACTAAACCGTTGCACTCCCTCGCCGAGGCACCCAATCAATCCTCTCTCCTCCACTCCCCGATTAAGTTCTCCGCCCTCATGGACCCTCCTCACTCAACCAAATGATCCTCCATCTCCCATCTCCCCCAGCCAACTTCCTTTACTCTCCTCCTCTACTCCCGACCCCTCTTCCCTCCATCAAAAACGTACCTTTTCTTGGAGATTTCAACAACCAGCTCACTGTCCTGAAGGAACACCTCAGGTACTATCAGTAACAGAACTTATGATAAAGGAATTTAACCACAAATTTTATTTGACCGACTTGTTATATTTTTCATGAGATGGTTTTCATTGAGATAAACTGAAAGAAGCTAATTTTGATTGCATTAACATTTATGAATTTCATGAGCACCAAATTAAACCCTCAAGCCTGTCACTGTGGTGAAAGAGAATGTACATAAGTTCAAGTAATTTTCATAAATGAAAACCAAAACCACATGTTTTATGTGATGATCATTGAAATGGCATCAGTGTAGTGAATATACTATCGGTCATCATAAACTAGCAACTTCCAATTTGTGGTGCCAGGTCTTCACTGAGAATAGTACGAAGTCTTACAACACCAGGTTAAAGTCCAACAGGTTTGTTTCGATGTCACTAGCTTTCGGAGCGCTGCTCCTTCCTCAGGTGAATCATAGAATCATAGAATCATAGAAGTTTACAGCATGGAAACAGGCCCTTCGGCCCAACCAGTCCATGCCGCCCAGTTTTTTACCATTAAGCTAGTCCCAGTTGCCCGCACTTGGCCCATAACCCTCTATACCCATCTTACCCATGTAACCATCTAAATGCTTTTTGAAAGACACAATTGTACCCGCTTCTACTACTACCTCTGGCAGCCCATTCCAGACACTCACTACCCTCTGAGTGAAGAAATTGCCCCTCTGGGCCCTTCTGAATCTCTCCCCTCTCACCTTAAACCTGTGCCCTCTAGTTTTAGACTCCCCTACCTTTGGGAAAAGATGTTGACTATCTACCTTATCTATGCCCCTCATTATTTTATAGACCTCTATAAGATCACCCCTAAGCCTCCTACGCTCCAGGGAAAAAAGTCCCAGTCTATCCAGCCTCTCCTTATAACTCAAACCATCAAGTCCCGGCAACATCCTAGTAAATCTTTTCTGCACTCTTTCTAGTTTAATAATATCCTTTCTATAATAGGGTGACCAGAACTGCACACAGTATTCCAAGTGTGGCCGTACCAATGTCTTGTACAACTTCAACAAGACGTCCCAACTCCTATATTCAATGTTCTGACCAATGAAACCAAGCATGCCGAATGCCTTCTTCACCACCCTGTCCACCTGCGACTCCACCTTCAAGGAGCTATGAACCTGTACTCCTAGATCTCTTTGTTCTATAACTCTCCCCAACGCCATACCATTAACTGAGTAGGTCCTGGCCTGATTCGATCTGCCAAAATGCATCACCTCACATTTATCTAAATTAAACTCCATCTGCCATTCGTCGGCCCACTGGCCTAATTGATCAAGATCCCGTTGCAATCCTAGATAACCTTCTTCACTATCCACTATGCCACCAATCTTGGTGTCATCTGCAAACTTACTAACCATGCCTCCTAAATTCTCATCCAAATCATTAATATAAATCACAAATAACAGTGGACCCAGCACCGATCCCTGAGGCACACCACTGGTCACAGGCCTCCAGTTTGAAAAACAACCCTCTACAACCACCCTCTGCCTTCTGTCGTCCAGCCAATTTTGAATCCAATTGGCAACCTCACCCTGGATCCCGTGAGCTTTAACCTTCTGCAACAACCTACCATGCGGTACCTTGTCAAAGGCTTTGCTAAAGTCCATGTAGACAACGTCTACTGCACTACCCTCATCTACCTTCTTGGTCACTCCCTCAAAAAACTCAATCAAATTTGTGAGACATGATTTTCCACGCACAAAGCCATGCTGACTGCCCCGAATCAGTCCTTGCCTCTCTAAATGCTTGTAGATCCTGTCTCTCAGAATACCTTCTAGCAACTTACCTACTACAGACGTTAGGCTCACCGGTCTGTAGTTCCCAGGCTTTTCCCTGCTGCCCTTCTTAAACAAGGGCACAACATTCGCCACTCTCCAATCTTCAGGCACCTCACCTGTGGCTGCCGATGATTCAAATATCTCGGTTAGGGGACCCGCAATTTCCTCCCTAGCCTCCCACAACATCCTGGGATACATTTCATCAGGTCCCGGGGATTTATCTACCTTGATGCGCTTTAAGACTTCCAGCACCTCCTCCTCTGTAATATGCACACTTCTCAAGACATCACTATTTATTTCCCTTAGTTTCCTAACATCCATGCCTTTCTCCACCGTGAATACCGATGAGAAATATTCATTCAGGATCTCACCCAACTCTTGTGGCTCTGCACATAAATGCCCTTGTTGATCCTTAAGAGGCCCTACTCTGTCCCTAGTTACTCTTTTCCCCTTTATGTATCTGTAGAATCTCTTTGGATTCTCCCTTGCATTATTTGCCAAAGCAATTTCATGTCCCCTTTTTGCCCTCCTGATTTCCCTCTTAACTCTATTTCGACAATCTCTATACTCTTCAAGGGATCTACTTGATCCCAGTTGCTTATGTACGTCATATGCCTCCTTCTTCTTTTTGACCAGAGTCTCAATATCTCGAGTCATCCAGGGTTCCCTACTTCTACCAGCCTTGCCCTTCACTCTAAAGGGAATGTGCTTACCCTGCACCCTGGTTAACACATTTTTAAAAGCCTCCCATTTACCAGCCGTCCCTTTGTCTGCCAATAGTCTCCCCCAATCTACCTCTGCAAGTTCCTGTCTGATACCATCAAAATTGGCTCCTCCTCGTCTGAGCAGATCCTGTGTATACGGAGCGCTTGTCCATAGGGGATGGCTTCTTTAATGTGTTTAGGGTGGAAGCTGGAGAAGTGGAGCATCATGAGGTTATCTGTGGGTTTGCGGTAAAGCGAAGTGCTGAGGTGACCGCGACAACGCAGAATCGCCGAGCAGAAACTTATAGCCAAGTTCCGCACACATGAGTGTCCCTATGGACAAGCGCTCCGTATACACAGGATCTGCTCAGACGAGGAGGAGCGTAACAGACGTCTACAGACGTTGAAAGATGCCCTCGTACGAACGGGATATGGCACTCGACTCATCGAGCGACAGTTCCAACGCGCCACAGCGAAAAACCGCACCGACCTCCTCAGAAGACAAACATGGGACACAACCGACAGAATACCCTTCGTCGTCCAGTACTTCCCCGGAGCGGAGAAACTACGTCATCTTCTTCACAGCCTTCAACACGTCATTGATGACGATGAACATCTTGCCAAGGTCATCCCCACACCCCCACTACTTGCCTTCAAACAACCGCGCAACCTCAAACGAACCATTGTTTGCAGCAAACTACCCAGCCTTCAGAACAGTGACCACGACACCACACAACCCTGTCATGGCAATCTCTGCAAGACGTGCCAGATCATCGACATGGATACCACTATTACACGTAAGAACACCACCCACCAGGTACGCGGTACATACTCGTGCGACTCGGCCAACGTTGTCTACCTCATACGCTGCAGGAAAGGATGTCCCGAAGCGTGGTACATTGGCGAGACCATGCAGACGCTGCGACAACGAATGAACGGACATCGCGCAACAATCACCAGGCAGGAATGTTCCCTTCCAGTCGGGGAACACTTCATCAGTCAAGGGCATTCAGCCTCTGATCTCCGGGGAAGCGTTCTCCAAGGTGGCCTTCAGGACCCGCGACAATGCAGAATCGCCAAGCAGAAACTTATAGCCAAGTTCCGCACACATGAGTGCGGCCTCAACCGGGACCTGGGATTCATGTCGCATTACATTCATCCCCCACCATCTGGCCTGCGAAATCCTACCAACTGTCCTGGCTTGATACAATTCACACCTCTTTAACCTGGGGTTACCCCATCTCTGGATCTGTAAGGATTTAATCACCTGCTAATGGTCGCATTCCTAGCATTGTCTGGCATCTTTGAATTTGTCTATATATGTGTTTCTGGAACAGACCTCTTCATTCACCTGAGGAAGGAGCAGCGCTCCGAAAGCTAGTGACATCGAAACAAACCTGTTGGACTTTAACCTGGTGTTGTAAGACTTCGTACTGTGCTCACCCCAGTCCAACGCCGGCATCTCCACTTCACTGAGAATGGTTTGGAGACATGTTTTACAACCCATCAAGCTCATGTCAAAATAGTAATTACGGACGTCTTGTTGAAGTTGTACAAGACATTGGTACGGCCACACTTGGAATACTGTGTGCAGTTCTGGTCACCCTATTATAGAAAGGATATTATTAAACTAGAAAGAGTGCAGAAAAGATTTACTAGGATGTTACCGGGACTTGATGGTTTGAGTTATAAGGAGTGGCTGGATAGACTGGGACTTTTTTCCCTGGAGCGTAGGAGGCTTAGGGGTGATCTTATAGCGGTCTATAAAATAATGAGGGGCATAGATAAGCTAGATAGTCAACATCTTTCCCCAAAGGTAGGGGAGTCTAAAACTAGAGGGCATAGGTTTAAGGTGAGAGGGGAGAGATCCAGAAGGGCCCAGAGGGGCAATTTCTTCACTCAGAGGGTAGTGAGTGTCTGGAATGTGCTGCCAGAGGTAGTAGTAGAGGCGGGTACAATTGTGTCTTTTAAAAAGCATTTAGATAGTTACATGGGTAAGATGGGTATAAAGGGTTATGGGCCAAGTGCAGGCAACTGGGACTAGCTTAATGGTAAAAACTGGGCGGCATGGACTGGTTGGGCCGAAGGGCCTGTTTCCATGCTGTAAACTTCTATGATTCTCTATGACAGCCACTATACAGCAGAGTTTGTGATTTGTAAACCCCCAGGAACTCGCAAAATAGTTACTTTTGTGAGGTGGGAAGGTTGTCTGAGCTTCTCGGACCATAATGGAGTTTTAACTGGGACTTGGTTAATATTTTATGATATTGGGAGCTTCATAATATTAGAATTTGTGATCCAAGGGCCAGGTTTAACTGTGTTTTGATACCTGACTTTAGAACTGATGATAGACCTTAATTACTAAAGGAAAAAAACTTGAGAGGTCAGCATCATCAACATAGATATTTAAGTACAGAAGTTTAGAACTGCACCTATCTAGGGTGGCAAGGTGACACAGTGGTTAGCATTGCTGCCGCATGGTGCCGAGGACCTGGGTTCGATCCCGGCCCCGGGTCACTGTCCGTGTGGAGTTTGCACATTCTCCCCGTGTCTGCGTGGATCTTACCCCACAACCCAAAGATGTGCAGGTTAGCTGCATTGGCTATGCTACATTGTCCCTTAATTGGGAAAAAAAAACATTTTTATAATAAAGAACTGCACCGATCTGAAAAGATTCAAAGCTCCTGAAAACAGTTTGTTAGAAAACCATTTTGTATGTCTTGGCCAAAATAGCCTCGCTCAATATATTAATGGATTGTTTTTGTTATGTTTAATGAGAATTGGCAGCATTCCTCATCCTGGAACGCTCTCAATGTTAAAGATTTCAGTACTGGCTATGGTTACAGTTAGATTTATTGGGCTCAAAATGGTTTCTGGCCCATTTTCAGGCACAGGGACCATGGCTTGTGACCTACCTATCTCTACAGATCATTCAGCAGTGAGCTGGGCATCATGTGCAGGTATCGTGTGGTGCAGCCAGCCTTCTCGTAAAAGGAAGCGTCAGTCAGTGGAAGGCAACTACTGCTGGCTTCTTGTGCAGACACCAGTTGCATGTAGGAACTGTATAAATAGAGCAGGAGGGAAGAGCGAGAGAGACAGAGTTCCTAGGTTCCCAAACGTTGAATGTGGACAGGACGCAGGAGGCTAAGGGTGGAATTTTCCATTCTGTAGATTAAGTGTGGCAGTGGACAGGATAAGCAGCATGTTTCCCATTGGGCAGGGGTGTGGATTATCATGCTCGATTTTACGCTTCAAAGCTCACTAATTGTGCACCAGCGAGCAGCTCTCCAAATCACATGGCAAGGCAGGCACTGATTTGTCCGCTCGCCATCAATGGGGTTCGAAAGTCCTGACCATATTTTTTTAATGATCTGGTTAGTTGTACATCTTCCTTGTATTTCATATGTTTCACAGGCAGGCTTCACCCATTTTCTGACTGCATGTGCTAAATAACGAAAGCGGTGAAGCTCAGTGACATGTAGTGCTCCTCTTGCATGTAATAACACATAGGGCTACTACAAATATTACCGTAAATATTTGAAGCTTGGATAACACTGGCCCCGTTCCTGTCCCACCATTCCCTTACAGACTTGGTAAGGTTACTGTGCTAATTTTTCTTTAACAGAATGGGCAAGGTTATAAACCACCACCATCTCCAACCGTACTCCCAATGGATTTTAATGCAGGATTTTAAGATAGCAACGGAGGACACACCATGTTCTCACTGCATTCTCAGTGCCCATCAACACCCCCCCCCCAACATCCCCCATTTCCGCAACCCCCTCCGCCACCCCCCAGCCCCAGCATTTAAACTGAGGCTTCGTAGGCCAATAAGATGACTAATGAGAACTCATAATGACAGTTGAAAAAGTGACCTTTCTCTCAGCATAACAAAGAGGTTCGAGGTAAAAGGTAGTCAGCGATCAATCACACTGATACAATACCAGAGGCTGCTGCAAAAACTCAGTAGGACTGGCAGCATCTGTGAGGAGAGAAAGCAAAGTTAATGTTTTGTGTCCTTTAGGCTCTTCTCAGAACTAAAGAGGGAGAATGTGTTAGAAATTAATATGTAGCTATGAGAGATTGCAACAAAATGTAGCAACTTTAAGATCAAAAGCCAGATTGCCTGGTGTGGCGAGGGAGGGGGTATTTGCATTGAGGCAATATATGTCTGGGATATATATTTTTTTAAGGGGTTAAGATGGAGGCGAAACGTCAAAATCTAAAGCTGTTGAACTCAGTGCTGAGGGCTGCAACGTGCCCAACCAGGAGATGAGATGCTACTCCTGCAGCCTGCGCCCGAGTTCACTGGAGCAATGCAACAGGTCAGGGATGAACATGTGGGTACGAGAGCAAGGTGCTGAGTTAAAATGGCAATCACAATCAACAGAAAGTTGTGGTCCTGCTTGCGGACTGAGAGAAGGTGTTCCGCAAAGCGGTCACCCAGTTTAGTCTCCCCAATGTAAAGGAGAGCGCATTGGGAGCAGCAAATACAATAGACCAAATTGAAGGAGGTGCAAGTGGAATGCTTCTTAACCTGAAAGGAGTGTTTGGGGCCTTGGACAGCGAGGAGCGGAGATGGTGATGTCATCCACATAATGAAGCTCCACAAACAATGTCAGTGTCATGGTCTTCTTGGATTTCCACGATTCAGGTTGAAAAGTTTTCAGTCCATCCTGTCGACAATGTCCACTCCACTGGGAAGCTGTCTCAATTAGTGCATTCTTAATTCTATGGACTGGATTCTTCCGCCATCAGGATGCCCCATTTTGCCGGTGGCCCGGGCGTTTCCCAACGGTGTGGGGCTGCCCCACAATGGGAAACACCATTGACCAGTCAGCGAAACGGAGAATCCCGACAGCGTGCTGAACCAGGGGCGAAATTCTCCGGTATCGGCGCGATGTCCGCCGACCGGCGCCCCAAACGGCGCAAATCAGTCGGGCATCGCGCCGTCCCAAAGGTGCGGAATCCTCCTCATCTTGGGGGGCCGAGCCCTAACCTTGAGGGGCTAGGCCCGCACCGGACTGATTTCCGCCCCGCCAGCTGGCAGAAAAGGCCTTTGGTGCCCCGCCAGCTGGCGCGGAAATGATATCTCCGGGCGGCGCATGCACGGGAGCGTTAGCGGCCGCTCACGGCATCCCCGCGCATGCTCTGTGGAGGGAGTCTCTTCCGCCTCCGCCATGGTGGAGACCGTGGCGAAGGCGGAAGGAAAAGAGTGCCCCCACGGCACAGGCCCGCCCGCGGATTGGCGGGCCCCAATCACGGGCCAGGCCACCGTGGGGGCACCCCCGGGGGCCAGATCGCCCCGTGCCCCCCCCAGGACCCCGGAGCCCGCCCGCGCCACCTTGTCCCGCCGGTAAGGTCGGGCCGAAGAATCGCGGAGGGGGGCCGCCAACCGGCGTGGCGCGATTCCCGCCCCCGCCGAATATCCGGTGCCGGAGAATTCGGCAACCGGCGGGGGCGGGATTCACGCCAGCCCCCGGCGATTCTCCGACCCGGCGGGGGGTCGGAGAATCTCGCCCCAGAAATCTGGCGGGACGGAGAATCCAGCCCTAGTCTTTATGTTGGTTTTAATAACCATCCCAACCTTTGCTCTTGTCACTATTCCTTGCCCAAACATTGATGTATTTGTCATCAAATATTTAACCATAATGACCAATATTTAATATTATTCTTTATGAGATCATTTCAAAGTTATTCACCAGTTTATATGTGCTTGTCCCTGGAGAACAAGGAGGTGACAACCCCGCTTGACAAGCCTTTACTAATGACAGTTCATAATTGGATATGACTGAGAATGCAGGAAAGGCCTTAGTTTTTTTTCATTACCTCACATCTGATCATTTAGACATTTAGACATGCACTGTAGACCTTTATTTACTCGGAACTTGGTTGTGGCTGTCTAAACTAACCTTCCCGCTGGGTCACTACCTGTGCGGAGTCTGCACGTTCTCACCGTGTCTGCGTGGGTTTCCTCCGGGTGCTCCAGTTTCCTCCCACAGTCCAAAGACGTGCAGGTTAGGTGGATTGGCCATGATAAATTGCCCTCAGTGACCAAAAAGGTTAGGAGGGGTTATTGGGTTACGGGGATAAGGTGGAAGTGAGGGCTTAAGTGGGTCAGTGCAGACTCGATGGGCCGAATAGCCTCCTTCTGCACTGTACGTTCTATGTATGTTCCTTCAATCTGGACTGAATTCAAGCCTGTATTCTAGAAAGGATTAAAAAAACGTTTCCATGCTCTCATCTGGACCTGGACAGATCTAACGATTTTGCTTGCAATTTCCAACCTTCTTTCACTTTCACATGGTCCATCTCCGACACTTCCTTTCTTTTCCTTCACTTCTCTGTCTCTATTTCTGGAAGTAGACTGACCACCAAAATTCATCACAAAGCCCAAAGGACACAAAACAGTTACCTCGATCACAGCTCCCCACAATCTGCTTCCAGTAAGGATTCCATCCAATTCTCCCAGTTTCTCTGCCTTTGCCGCATCTGTTCTGATGATGCCACCTTCGAAAGTGGTACTTCTGACATGCCTGCCTTTTTTCCGTTACAGAAGTTCCCCCCCATTGTGGTTGACAGGTCTCTCCACCAGGTTTGACTCATTTCCCGTACCCCTGCCCTCGCCCCTTCCCCTCCTTCACAGAACCATGAGAATCTTTATCCTCACTTTCCACCCCACCAGACTCCACATACAAAGGATCATCCTCTGCCATTTCCGCTAACTCCAGCATGATGCCACCATAAAACACATTTTCGCCTCACCCCCCCCATCCACATTCCGCAGGGACCACTCGCTCCGTGACACCCTGGTCCACTCCTCCACCACCCCAACTCCTCTTCCCCTTCCCAGAGAAGCAATGAAGATGACTGGTGTCGGGAAAGGTAAGATTGGCACTGATAGAGTGTATTCAGGTTCTGAGGTTAGGGTTACGGTACATGGTCAGGGCTGGGTAAAGGAAGATTTACAATGTATCCAGCCAATATTATATGTAACCGGGGAGTGCCAACATCAAGTGCCAAAATATTTGAAATAAATCTGTCGTATTTCTGCAGTGCCATCTCCAACCTTGATAAGCAACAGCATGCTAAAAATAGAATTTAGTAAAGGATGAATTCCCGTAAAAATGATAAGTGAGTGCAGCTTGTGTGGTTTATTTTTAATCTAAATATGTATTTCCAGATTTCTCTCTCACTGTCCGTGTGCCAAATATAATCATCGAGTCTCACGATGTGAAGGTAGAGCTTCCTCCTGTTATTCTCCAGCCTTCCCCAATAATACTGCTTCCCATAGTTGGTGTGGTGGACATTCCTGCCCTCCTCGCCGAGCCCATCACCTGTCAAATGCCCATGCTCCATGTGGATCTCTACAAACCCCATCGAGAGGCTGGGTACATGGTCATCTGCCGAGATGAATCCCCCCCCTCCCCCCCCCCTCCCCCCACCCAATGAGAGCTTCAAATCGACCCCCACTTTACTACCTTTTCAAATCTGCAGGCTGCAGATGCCTCCAGTTACCATCACCACTCCATCTGCAGCCCAGTACAGGAATAGCCAAGCCCAGGAACAGTGACTGTGGGATTCATCTCGGCAGCTGGCCATGGACACAGCCTCAAAATTCTTGTCTGCAATGGTGGAGACTAGCATCAGTCCCGCAGCATCGTGGTGTCCTTGTGGATAATGGTGTCAGCCCCTGGGAGCAGCAGACCCCTGCACTCCCCAATCCCCAGCACAGTACTGGTCATTGTCTGAAAGTGGAGGTCTGCATGAGTCTTGCAGTGCAGTGGTGTCCTTGTAAACAATGTTGGCAAAGAGCAAGAGAAAAACATCCCTCCAGCCCCAGCCAGCTCCCCATGAATCGCAACACGAATGGGGAGAGCTCTATGACAGGTAGGCGATGTGTGGTACACTCACCTCGAAGTCACAAGCGGACTGAGGTCTGACTGGTGCACGCTGCACAATTCCAAATGGGTTTGAGGCCAATGTCATTTCCCAGTGGCGGGGTGCAAGATTGGAAGGCATAGCAAGATTCCGGCGAGCAGCTATTTTATTGAGCATTCACGAGATTTAAATGAATGCAAATTGCATTCACGCCACCTGTCAGCAGAATAACCGACCCACCATTAACCCACCGTCAGGAGAATTGTAAACTGGTTTTACGCCAGCGGATTTCTGACCGACCCACCATTAACCCACCATCAGGAGAATTGTAAACTGGTTTTATGCCAGCGGATTTCTGACCGACCCACCATTAACCCACCATCAGGAGAATTGTAAACTGTTTTTACGCCAGTGGATTTCTGACTATTTGCTTGCTGGCCCCCCCTAAAAAAAACCTGCCGCAGGCGGGATGGGAGAATTCCACCCAAGAGCTCTGTGCAAACCACAATGACTCAGGTGTTGCCTAACAGGTTTGACATTCAGTCTCTTCATGATTTATGACAGAAATCCATAGAAATTGTGGTCTTTCAATAACAAAAAGCATTTTTTCTTGTACAATATCCCGACCTATTGAAGTGCTCAGGTATGTTATGGCTTTGGGTGTAATCAGCATCAATCTTTGGTTATCTTGCATGTTGGAGTTTTTGTAGCATATGCAGCAGTCCATTTAATTCAGATCTCCCTGCCAGCTCGACACATCGATGTACTCAGCTGTATATTGTGGTGTGGGTGTAACCGGCTTATCTCCTGGTTCTTCCAGTTGCGTCATGGCTGTGGGTGTAACCTGCATTGTTCATGAATTTCTAGTAGCCTCGTATGTTGACACACAATTTCTGACAGTGGCTGTAATCTGCAATTGTTTAATGATCCCTGGACGATTGTAATATAGATCGTGATAAAGAGTATTCACTACAAAAACTCATGTCAGCTGAATAATTAACTTGATCTTGGGTTGATCCCAGGCTTGCCACCAGGAAGCTGGCACGTGCCAAGTGAAATGAAATGAAATGAAATGAAAATCGCTTATTGTCACAAGTAGGCGTCAAATGAAGTTCCTGTGAAAAGCCCCTAGTCGCCACATTCCGGCACCTGTTCGGGGAGGTTGGTCAGCGGGTCAGCTGTCCATCATTGGGAAGATTATGGCAGCACCGCCAGTTCGCCTCTAAGTGGACGCTTTATTGAACCTAGTCATCTATCTCCTGCTGTCTGTCATGTAGCCAATGCCAGTCTGACCCTACCTCCTGCAAGACTACCTGGAAGTGGGAATGAGGAGGTAGATGACTCAGTGCATAACTTTCAAAAATTCCCACCCTCCGACCTTCAATAGAAAGATTCTGTTGTATTTGTAAATATTTTGGAGTTAAATTGGCTGCCTTTTGATCGAACATGAACATTCCATCGAACCCCTAAAGTGCAGAAAGAGGCCACTCATGCACTGGCCCTCAAAAAGAGCACTCTATCTGGGCCCACTCCCCCGGTCCATTCCTGTAACCCCGCACATTGATCGTGGCCAATCCACTTAACCTGCAGTTCTTTGGACTTTGGGAGCAAACCGGAGCACCGGGGGGAAACTCACGCTGACACAGGGAGAAAGTGCAAACTTCACGCAGTCACCCAAGCTCGGACTCAAACCCAGATCCCTGGGGCTATGAGGCAGGAGTGCTAACCATGTTGCCCAGTTCTGGCAATAAAGCGTCTTTTTGATATTTCAAAGATGTATTCTGTTTGGAAAGTTTCACTATGAAATGTTGGACGGAGTTTTCCACTATTTTGTCTAAGTGTCGTTTTGGACAGGAAAAGATGTGAGTAGCCCACCGGCTTCATAGATTCACAGAATCTACAGTACAGAAGAGGCCATTCGGCTCATCAAGTCTGCACTGGCCCTTGGAAAGAGCAGCCTACTTAAGCCCACACCTCCACCCTATCCCCAGTAACCCCACCTAACCTTTTTGGACATTAAGGGCAATTTATCATGGCCAATTCACCCAACCTGCACATCTTTGGACTGTGGGAGGAAACTGGAGCACCCGGAGGAAACCCACGCGGACACGGGGAGGACGTGCAGACTCCGCACAGGCAATCACCCAAGGTCAGAATCAAACCCGGGTCCCTGGCGCTGTGAGGCAGCAGTGCTAACCACTGTTATGCCCTATGTCCACGTTCCCGGACGTTCCATTGAAGAGGCGTCACAATGGTCACCCGAACCCTCCACACAGTGCAGTAGGAATTAGTAGTAGACAGGCTTCTGGGTGACTAACTGGTGAGCACCTCTCTTCTGATGATCTCTTCTGATGATGGGGTTACTACATCCCAGGGATCTGGCGGTCGGAGGACTACCTGAGTCCAGGATGCTGCCGAACCCCAGTCAGGTGATGTGCCTCTGGACATGTTTGTCCTTCAGCTGCTGGAGCTACCAAGGCAGAGTCAGGGTCATTAGAAAGGGATGTCAGCTTCACTCATTGAACTGCAAGGCCGACTGGAGGAGTCTCATAACCTTCTGTCCAATATGTCGTGCCAACATTCTGAGGCAACCAGGCCAACACTCCATGGTGGGGAAATGTTCACTGTATGGTTCAGACCAGGGGCGTCATTCTCCGACCCCCCGCCGGGTCGGAGAATGGCCGTTGGCCGCCGTGAATCCCGCCCCCGCCCCCGCCGAAGTCTCCGAAGGGAGAAAAGTCGGCGGGGCGTTAATGGCGCCGCTGCCGCGGAGAATGTCACGGGTCTGCGCAAGGCAGCCGATTTTCGGCCTGCCGATATTCTCCCTTCCGGATGGGCCGAAGTCCCGTCGACGTGATGACCGTTCACGTCGACGTGAATCAAACCTCCTTTTCATCGGCGTGACCCGGTGCTCCAGGCTCACGCCGACCAGCGAGGAGGTGAGTGACGGCCTGGGGGGTTGGCTCTGGGCAGGAAATGGCGTGGCCGCAGACTGATTGCGTGAGGAGAGGTGTGTCTCGGCTTGTGTGTGTGTGCGGCGGGGGGGGGGGGGGGGGGTGGTTAGAGTAGGCTGGGCTCCGGGGGATTGCCGGGAGGGGGTCCGTGCCGGGGTGGAGGTTGGGGGTTGGGGGGGGTCCGTGCCGGGGTGGAGGTTGGGGAGGGGGTCCGTGCCGGGGTGGAGGTTGGGGGGGGGTCCGTGCCGGGGTGGAGGTTGGGAGGGGGGGTCTGTGCTGGGGTGGAGGTTGGGGGTTGGGGGGGGTCCGTGCTGGGGTGGAGGTTGGGGGGGGGTCCGTGCCGGGGTGGAGGTTGGGAGGGGGGGTCCGTGCTGGGGTGGAGGTTGGGGGTTGGGGGGGTCCGTGCTGGGGTGGAGGTTGGGGGGGGGTCCGTGCTGGGGTGGAGGTTGGGGAGGGGGTCCGTGCCGGGGTGGAGGTGGGGGGGGGTCCGTGCTGGGGTGGAGGTTGGGGGTTGGGGGGGGGTCCGTGCTGGGGTGGAGGTTGGGGAGGGGGTCCGTGCCGGGGTAGAGGTTGGGGGGGGGGTCCGTGCTGGGGTGGAGGTTGGGGGGGGGGGTCCGTGCTGGGGTGGAGGTTGGGGGTTGGGGAGGGTCCGTGCTGGGGTGGAGGTTGGGGGGGGGTCCGTGCTGGGGTGGAGGTTGGGGAGGGGGTCCGTGCCGGGGTGGAGGTTGGGGGGGGGGGTCCGTGCTGGGGTGGAGGTTGGGGGTTGGGGGGGGGTCCGTGCTGGGGTGGAGGTTGGGGAGGGGGTCCGTGCCGGGGTGGAGGTTGGGAGGGGGGGTCCGTGCTGGGGTGGAGGTTGGGGGTTGGGGGGGGTCCGTGCTGGGGTGGAGGTTGGGGGGGGGTCCGTGCCGGGGTGGAGGTTGGGAGGGGGGGTCCGTGCTGGGATGGAGGTGGGGGGGGGTCCGTGCTGGGGTGGAGGTTGGGGGTTGGGGGGGGTCCGTGCCGGGGTGGAGGTGGGGGGGGTCCGTGCTGGGGTGCAGGTTGGGGGTTGGGGGGGGGGTCCGTGCTGGGGTGGAGGTTGGGGAGGGGGTCCGTGCCGGGGTAGAGGTTGGGGGGGGGTCCGTGCTGGGGTGGAGGTTGGGGGGGGGTCCGTGCTGGGGTGGAGGTTGGGGGTTGGGGGGGGTCCGTGCTGGGGTGGAGGTTGGGGGGGGTCCGTGCTGGGGTGGAGGTTGGGGAGGGGGTCCGTGCCGGGGTGGAGGTTGGGGGGGGGTCCGTGCTGGGGTGGAGGTTGGGGGTTGGGGGGGGGTCCGTGCTGGGGTGGAGGTTGGGGAGGGGGTCCGTGCCGGGGTGGAGGTTGGGAGGGGGGGTCCGTGCTGGGGTGGAGGTTGGGGGTTGGGGGGGGTCCGTGCTGGGGTGGAGGTTGGGGGGGGGTCCGTGCCGGGGTGGAGGTTGGGAGGGGGGGTCCGTGCTGGGATGGAGGTTGGGGGTTGGGGGGGGTCCGTGCTGGGGTGGAGGTTGGGGGGGGGGTCCGTGCCGTGGTGGAGGTTGGGAGGGGGGGTCCGTGCTGGGGTGGAGGTTGGGGGTTGGGGGGGGTCCGTGCTGGGGTGGAGGTTGGGGGGGGGGGTCCGTGCTGGGGTGGAGGTTGGGGAGGGGGTCCGTGCCGGGGTGGAGGTTGGGGGGGGGGGTCTGTGCTGGGGTGGAGGTTGGGGGTTGGGGGGGGGTCCGTGCTGGGGTGGAGGTTGGGGAGGGGGTCCGTGCCGGGGTAGAGGTTGGGGGGGGGGTCCGTGCTGGGGTGGAGGTTGGGGGGGGGTCCGTGCTGGGGTGGAGGTTGGGGGTTGGGGGGGGTCCGTGCTGGGGTGGAAGTTGGGGAGGGGGTCCGTGCTGGGGTGGAGGTTGCGGAGGGGGTCCGTGCCGGGGTGGAGGTTGGGGGGGGGGTCCGTGCTGGGGTGGAGGTTGGGGAGGGGGTCCGTGCCGGGGTAGAGGTTGGGGGGGGGTCCGTGCTGGGGTGGAGGTTGGGGAGGGGGTCCGTGCTGGGGTGGAGGTTGGGGAGGGGGTCCGTGCCGGGGTGGAGGTTGGGGGGGGGGGGGTCCGTGCTGGGGTGGAGGTTGGGGAGGGGGTCCGTGCCGGGGTAGAGGTTGGGGGGGGGTCCGTGCTGGGGTGGAGGTTGGGGGGGGGGTCCGTGCTGGGGTGGAGGTTGGGGGGGGGTCCGTGCCGGGGTGGAGGTTGGGGGGGGGTCCGTGCTGGGGTGGAGGTTGGGGAGGGGGTCCGTGCCGGGGTGGGTGATGGGAGGGCAAATGAGTTGGTCCACCTGGCCAGGTGCCAGCCTCCAACAGTTGGACCCATGCGGTCCATGCCACCTGGCTGGGGGGAGGACGGGATATGGGCAATGATGACATGTCGTCGTTCCCCTCCCCCCCACCAGGCCGTCATGTTTTCAGACCATCCAGCGATGTTGGCCGCCGTGGTGGCAGCCGCTCATGTCTATGTTGCCCTGGATGAGGAGGAGGAGGAGGAGGAGCGTGCCAGAGAGGCGGCGCAGGCTGCCGCAGAGGGGCAGGCGGCAGCCGCCCAGGCTGGAGGGACACCTGACCGGGAGGGGGAGGAGGACGTCGCGGCCCCACGGCAACGGAGGCACCCGAGGGCGCCCCGTGTGTACCGGCCCCGGCAGTCATACCAGGACCTCACGGACCGGGAATGCAGGAGGAGACTCCGGATGAGCCGGGAAACCGTGGCACACATCTGCCACCTGCTGGCACACCTGTCACCGCGTGGCACTGGCGGGGGACACCCTCTCCCCGTGTCCGTCAAGGTTACGGTGGCCCTGAACTTTTATGCAACGGGGTCATTCCAGGCACCGAGTGGGGACCTGTCCGGCATATCGCTGACATCGGTGCATCGGTGCATCCGGGCAGTGACAGATGCCCTTTATGCCATGGCGCACCGCTACATCCGCTTCCCCGTGGACCGGGCCAGCCAAGATGCCCGGGCCGTGGGCTTCTCTGCCGTTGCCGGGTTCCCCATGGTCCAGGGCGCGATCGATGGGATGCACGTCGCCGTGCGGCCACCTGCAGAGAACAGGGCCGTGTTCACTAATAGGAAGGGGACCTATTCAATGAACGTACAGGTGGTCTGCGACCACCGCATGATGATCCTGCACGTCTGCGCCCGTCACCCAGGCAGTGTACACGACTCATTCGTGTTGTCGCGGTCATCCATCCCCGGCATGTACGAGGGACGCCATCCCCGGCTGAGGGGCTGGTTGCTGGGCGACAGGGGCTACCCATTGCGATCGTGGCTGATGACGTCTATTCGGAGGCCACGCAATGAGGCGGAGAACCGCAACAATGATGCCCATGTAGCGACAAGGGGAGTGATCGAGAGGTGCTTTGGCGTGCTGAAGATGCGTTTCAGGTGCCTGGACCTCTCTGGGGGCGCCCTCCAGTATCGGTCAGATAGGGTCGGCCGCATCATTGTGGTGTGCTGCGTCCTGCACAACATAGCCCAGCAGAGGGGCGATGTGCCGCAGGCAGAGGAGGGCGGAGTGGAGGAGCAGCAGGAAGAGGCCCAGTCCTCCCAGATGAGGGGGATGGGGGCAATGGTCAGGGCAGACGGGGTAGACACAGGCGGGTGGCTGTCCACCGTTACCGGCTGGCCCAGCGGGCATGGGACAGACTGATAGACGCCCGCTTCACTGACTAGATGGGCGTGGGAATCGGGTAGTATGGCCACAGACCGCACACCATGACAACAGCCGAGCACCCACACCCCCCACCCATCCACCCACCCAGCACCCTCACCCCCCTCCCCAACCCCACACACCCCACCCGCATGCACACCACCCCCCCCCCCAATTGCCGATCCACCGGCGGCACAACGGGCCGGGCTCACCCAGTTGCGGGTGGACGCGTGTCTATCGCAGGCCATGGAGGATGATGACAACCCGCCTCCGATGAGCTCCTGGCTCTACATCGTTGGACTATGTCTGACCCATGGCCACAGTACCACCATCCACCCGGACCATCCCTGCATGCGGCTGTGACACTGCAGCGCACGGTCCCGTCCTCTGCCCGGGGGATGTTGATGGCGGCCCAGGGGGAAGGGGGCAGACTCACCTGGGGCTGAGGTAAGACCACCCGTCACACACACACTTGCGCTCAACGTACATGACACGCCCGCACACTTTGGACAGAGCACAAAGGCAGCTTCGGTAGGTGTAACATTGACTTTAATAACCAAAGGAGTTCATGCACGTGCCCTAGCCCCTAAAACTCATCTGTGCCCTGCACCCGTGCCAACTTACTCAGTGTCTAATTGTTTGGCCTTACGGGCCCTTTGACTACGTCTACGTGGTTCCCCAGACGGTACAGCAGAACTGGAGGTGGACTCCTGTGATTCCTGCCCTCTGACACTGGATCCCTTTGGCGGCCGTTTCCTGGGGCGTCCTGGCCTAGATGGGCCAGGCTGCGGCCCGGGCGACTGGGATGGCGAGCTGCCAGCCTGTCCTGCCCGTTGCCCACCCGATGCACCTGGGACGGAAGGGGGGGAGTCCGAGGTGTCGCGGTGTACCGGGACCTCCCCTACAGAGGGAGCCGGGACGGACCACACCACCTCCTCCTCCCTCGGGGTGCCCGATGGCCCCCAGGCCTCTACATGGGTGGGGGATGCGAACGGACTGGCCATCCGACGCCCCCCCGACATCTGGCGCTGCCAGTCCTGGAGGCCCGTGCTGGTATCGACAGGGGTCTGCAGGTTTGCAGCCATGGAGCCCAGGGGGTTGTCGAACCCTGTCTGTGACAGTGCGACGCCGGCTCGCACATGGCCACTGGCGCCGATGCCCTCAGCGATGGCCTGCTGAGACTGGGCCATGGCCTGCAGAGACTGGGCCATGGCCTGCAGAGACTGGGCTATAGCCTGCTGAGACTGGGCCATGGCCTGCTGAGACTGGGCCATGGCCTGCTGAGACTGGGCTATGGCATTGAGCGCCTCTGCCATCTGGCGCTGGCACTGGCTCATGGCCCCCTGTGAGAGGGCAGCCATTTCCTGGGCCACAGACGCCGCCTGCACGGAAGGCCCCAGGCCTCGCAAACCGTTCCCCATGTCTGACACCGTCGCACCCATTGCCTCCACCGCGGACGCCACCCGTGCGGTGTCAGCCTGGGTGGCACGCATGACCGGGACCACTCCCAGCTCCTGGACGCGGGTGGACTCCTCCACCTGCGACCGCAGCCGCCGCAAGCCACCCGTCACCCTATTCGCTCGTCTCCGTGTCGGTGGTTGCATCGGATCTATGTGTGGGTGTGGTAACTGCAGGAACCCGGGATCCATCTGGGCGGCAGATGTTCGCTTGGCCTGGGCTGCCCTCCGACCGCCCGGTCCCTCTGCTGCTCCTACCTCCACCTGCTGTACCGGGACGGCTGTGTTGTGCGCACCAGTGAGTGTACCAGACGCCTCATCACTAAAGTGCCCAACCGTGGTGAGTGTTTCTGCGATGGTGGAGGGTGTTGGTGACAGCAGTGGCGTTGTGTCGTGCTCTTCGTCCCACTCTGAGTCCATGGCACTTTGGGGTGGGGATTCGTCTCCACCCATCCACTCTGAGTCACTGTCCGGTATTTCGTCTTCCCGGGTAGGGGTGTCCTGGGTAGTGCTGTCCCGGGTAGTGCTGTCCCGGGTAGTGCTGTCCCGGGTAGGGGTGTCCTGGGTAGTGGTGTCCCGGGTAGGGGTGTCCTGGATAGTGGTGTCCTGGGTAGTGGTGTCCTGGCTCGGATGTGACGGGGGCCTGTGGCTGCCCCCCTCATCGCTGGGTGGTCGCTCCCGCACGTGACGGGGGTGTCGTCTCCCTGTTGCTCCAGGTCTCTCCGTCTCCCGTGGTGTGCGAGCGGCATCCTGCGGGCATCGCATGCTGGAGGGTTCGGGTCTCTCCGTCTCCCGTGGTCTCCGAGGGGCATCCTGCGGGCGTCGCATGCTGGAGGGTGCGGGTCTCTCCGTCTCCCGTGGTCTCCGAGGGGCATCCTGCGGGCGTCGCATGCTGGAGGGTGCGGGTCTCTCCGTCTCCCGTGGTCTCCGAGGGGCATCCTGCGGGCGTCGCATGCTGGAGGGTGCGGGTCTCTCCGTCTCCTGTGGTCTCCGAGGGGCATCCTGCGGGCGGTCTGCATCTGCGGGGATGGGTGCCTGGACGTTTGGTCCTGCGATACACAATGAAGCATGCATGGTTAGACATCAGGCAGTGATCAGGTGATACGGGGGAGGGGGATATAGGGGAGGGGGGATATGGGGACGGGCTGTTGGTGGCTCACTTGCTCGTGGGGCCCCGACCTCTGCATCAGCAACCTCCCGGTCCTTAGGTCCGCCAGCCAGTTCCAGGGCCCTTTCCTCGTGTACGGTCAGTGGCCTCTCATCAGCGGGCCCTCCTCCAGTCCTCACATGCTCCCTATTGTTGTGTGCGCGCTTCTCCTGGGGGGGGGGGGGGGGTGTCAGGGGTAAAAGGCAACAGTGTTAGGCAGGTATATGAATGCACGCCATCGGTTGCGCGTGCATTGCAGAGGTTAAGGTTAGGGCTGGATTCACTTGGGGATATGGGGGATATGGGGGAGGGGGGATATGGGGGAGGGGGGGATATGGGGGAGGGGGGATATGGGGGAGGGGGGATATGGGGAGGGGGGGATATGGGGGAGGGGGGATAATGGGGGAGGGGGGGATATGGGGGAGGGGGGATATGGGGGAGGGGGGATATGGGGGAGGGGGGGCTATGGGGGAGGGGGGATATGGGGGATATGGGGGAGGGGGGATATGGGGAGGGGGGATATGGGGGAGGGGGGATATGGGGGAGGGGGGATATGGGGAGGGGGGGATATGGGGGAGGGGGGTATGGGGAGGGGGTGATATGGGGAGGGGGGATATGGGGGATATGGGGGAGGGGGGATAAGGGGGAGGGGGGATATGGGGGATATGGGGGAGGGGGGATAAGGGGGAGGGGGGATATGGGGGAGGGGGGATATGGGGGATATGGGGGAGGGGGGATATGGGGGAGGGGGGATATGGGGAGGGGGGATATGGGGGAGGGGGGCTATGGGGGAGGGGGATATGGGGGATATGGGGGAGGGGGGATATGGGGAGGGGGGATATGGGGAGGGGGGGATATGGGGGATATGGGGGAGGGGGGATTTGGGGAGGGGGGGATATGGGGGAGGGGGGTATGGGGGAGGGGGGTTATGGGGGAGGGGGGATATGGGGGTTATGGGGGAGGGGGGATAAGGGGGAGGGGGGATATGGGGGAGGGGGGATATGGGGGAGGGGGGATATGGGGAGGGGGGGATATGGGGGATATGGGGGAGGCTCACCCTGCCTGCTCTGACAAGGTCGTTCACCTTCTTGTGGCACTGGGTGCCTGTCCGTGGTGTTAGGGCCACAGCGGTGACGGCCTCTGCCACCTCCCTCCACAGACGCCGGCTGTAGCGTGGGGCAACTCTGCGGCCGTGCCCGGGATACAGGGCGTCCCTCCTCTGCTCCACCGCGTCCAGGAGCGCCTCCACATCGCGTGACTCGAACCTCGGGGCTGAGCGACGGCCAGCCATCAAGTCGGGTGTTGCGGTCGGCTGTTCCGGTCGGGTGGGGGGGGAGCTGCGCGGCCTTATGAGCCGTCACGCCGTGCAGCGCGTATGACGCTGCACGGCGTGAACCACTGCGCAAGCGCGGATCCCGTTACGTCGCTGCTAGCCCATTTCGGGCCGCAGACTATCGGCCCATTTTTATGACGTGACGCAAGTGGGATTTGCGCCGTTTTTTGCGCCGATCGGCGGAGTTTCCGCCGATAACGGAGAATTTCGCCCCAGAGCTCCATGGGACAGGACACCAGCAGCATGAGTGCCAGCACCAGAGGACAGTGGGGCATCTTACTCCAGCTATCCCTCCATACCAAGGAAGATTCCATGGGCCCCTGAGTTCCAATAGAGAGGAGATGAGTGTATAGCCCAGGGCCTTCTACCCAGTAGACGATAAGGGTGTCCAGCCCATCTGATTCCCCCCTTCCTGTGACCGATACAGTTCCTGCCCCGCACACCAAGAAGGGTTAAAACACCTTACCCGTGCTGCCTGACAGCAGGCTGGGGCCCTCAAGGTCTTGTCCCTCCACAGGACATCCACCAGGGGAATCTCAGACAACAGGGCATGGCAGACAGCAGACCGCCTCCACCTCAGCTGTGGATTCTGGGAAACATCAAGACGAGGCAACAGGATTAGTCCTCCTGCATGATATAAACCATGGGCAACAGCACCGTTCCCATGATGGGGGAAATGCAGGGCTATGGCTAGCTCCCATGGTGGGTCCTCAATGCTCATCCTAGTCCTGGTCATCTGTGAAGTGGGAAACTGGCAGGGCTCCCGGGTTCTCCTCCCCATTCGGGCTCTCCCCATCATCTGATGGCCTTCCTTCGCTTCCTTCAGAGGTTTCCCTCCGAGCCCACCTCAATGCTACCCTCATCAGAGGAGAAGTACTGCTCGTCCATCTCCTCCTCTGTCATCTACTTGCCCCATTGCAGCGCCAGGTTGTGGAGGGTGCAGCAGATGATGCGCGAAACCATCTGGGGGTTGTACTGGAGGGCACCACCTGACCAGCCCAGGCACTGGAATCGCATCTTCAGGATGCATCTTCTGTTCTACTAAAGCGCGCGTTGCACCATAAACCTCATTGTAATGGGTCTCTGCTACGCTGTGTGACCTCGGCACAGATGTCATCAGCCAAGTCCTAAGTGGGTACCCCTTGACTCCGAGGAGCCAACCCTGCAACTGATGGACTCCCTCAAACTCTTAGGTATCTGAGAGCAGTCGAGGATGCAGCTGTCGTGCACAGTCCCCAGGAACCTATCACACCTTAACAACGCGCTTGGCATGGCCTCAGACAATCTGCACATTCAGAGAGTGGAAGCCTTGCTTTTTATGAATGGGATACCTTAAAGCCATGGGGGAGAGCATGTATTCAATGGTTTTCTGCACTTGTGGGAAGCCAGCTATCTGGGCGAACCCCATGGCTAGCTAACCTGGACCCAGTCGGAATTAATGTAGTGATACGTCCTCTTGAAGGGTGCATCCAATACTCCCAATTGCACTTATGTGTGGAAGCCTGCGAGATGTCACAAAGGTCACTTGTGGAGTACTCAAAGGAGCCATTGGCATAAAAATGTAGGGCAGTTGTGATCTTCAGGGTGCCAGGCAGTGCGTGGCCTCCAAGTCCATGTGGTGCCAACTCGTGCAGAGCCTGGCAAAGGTGAGTGACCATGTCCCTGCACATAGAACATAGAACCTCCATACCAGGCAACATCCTGGTAAATTTCCTCTGCACCCGCTGCAAAGCTTCCACGTCCTTCCTATAATGCGGTGACCAGAACTGTACGCAATACTCTAAATGCGGCCGTACCAGAGTTCTGTACAGCTGCAACATGACCTCCTGACTCCGGAACTCAATCCCTTTACCAATAAAGGCCAACACTCCATAGGCCTTCTTCACAACCCTATCAACCTGGGTGGCAACTTTCAGGGATCTATGTACATGGACACCGAGATCTCTCTGCTCATCCACACTTCCAAGAACTTTACCATTAGCCAAATATTCCGCATTCCTGTTATTCCTTCCAAAGTGAATCACCTCACACTTCTCTACATTAAACTCCATTTGCCACCTCTCAGCCCAGCTCTGCAGCTTATCTATGTCCCTCTGTAACCTGCTACATCCTTCCGCACTGTCAACAACATCACCGACTTTAGTGTTGTCTGCAAATTTACTCACCCACCCTTCTGCGCCCTCCTCTAGGTCATTGATAAAAATGACAAACAGCAACAGCCCCAGAACAGATCCTTGCGGTACGCCACTTGTAACTGAACTCCATTCTGAACATTTCCCATCAACCACCACCCTCTGTCTTCTTTCAGCTAGCCAATTTCTGATCCACATCTCTAAATCACCCTCAATCCCCATCCTCCGTATTTTCTGCAATAGCCTACCGTGGGGAACCTTATCAAACGCTTTACTGAAATCCATATACACCACATCAACTGCTCTACCCTCGTCTACCTGTTCAGTCACCTTCTCAAAGAGTTCGATAAGGTTTGTGAGGCATGACCTACCCTTCACAAAGCCATGCTGACTATCCCTGATCATATTATTCTTATCTAGATGATTATAAATCTTGTCTCTTATAATCCCCTCCAAGACTTTACCCACAACAGACGTGAGGCTCACCGGTCTATAGTTGCCGGGGTTGTCTCTACTCCCCTTTTTGAACAAAGGGACCACATTTGCTATCCTCCAGTCCTCTGGCACTATTCCTGTAGCCAATGATGACATAAAAATCAAAGCCAAAGGCCCAGCAATCTCTTCCCTGGCTTCCCAGAGAATCCTAGGATAAATCCCATCAGGCCCCGGGGACTTATCTATTTTCAGCCTGTCCAGAATTGCCAACACCTCTTCCCTACGTACCTCAATGCCATCTATTCTAATAGCCTGGGTCCCAGCATTCTCCTCCACAACATTATCTTTTTCCTGAGTGAATACTGACGAAAAATATTCATTTAGTATCTCGCCTATCTCTTCAGACTCCACACACAATTTCCCATCCCTGTCCTTGACTGGTCCTACTCTTTCCCTAGTCATTCTTTTATTCCTGTCATACCTATAGAAAGCTTTTGGGTTTTCCTTGATCCTACCTGCCAAATACTTCTCATGTCCCCTCCTTGCTCATCTTAGCTCTCTCTTTAGATCCTTCTTCGCTACCTTGTAACTATCAATCGCCCCAACTGAAACTTCACACCTCATCTTCACATAGGCCTCCTTCTTCCTCTTAACAAGAGATTCCACTTCTTTGGTAAACCACGGTTCCCTCGCTCGACGCCTTCCTCCCTGCCTGACCGGTACGTACTTATCAAGAACACGCAGTAGCTGTTCCTTGAAAAAGCTCCACTTATCCAGTGTGCCCAACACTTGCAGCCTACTTCTCCAACCTATCCCCCCCAAGTCATGTCTAATGGCATCATAATTGCCCTTCCCCCAGCTATAACTCTTGCCCTGCGGTGTATACTTATCCCTTTCCATCACTAACGTAAACGTCACCGAGTTTTGGTCACTGTCCCCAAAGTGCTCTCCTACCTCCAAATCCAACACCTGGCCTGGTTCATTACCCAAAACCAAATCCAAAGTGGCCTCGCCTCTTGTTGGCCTGTCAACATATTGTGTCAGGAAACCCTCCTGCACACATTGTACAAAAAACGACCCATCTAATGTACTCAAACTATATCTTTTCCAGTCAATATTTGGAAAGTTAAAGTCTCCCATAATAACTACCCTGTTACTTTCGCTCTTTTCCAGAATCATCTTCGCCATCCTTTCCTCTACATCCCTAGAACTATTTTGAGGCCTATAGAAAACTCCCAACAGGGTGACCTCTCCTTTCCTGTTTCTAACCTCAGCCCATACTACCTCGGAAGAAGAGTCCCCATCTGGCATCCTCTCCGCCACCGTAATACTGCTCTTGACTAGCAGCGCCACACCTCCCCCTCTTTTGCCTCCTTCTCTGAGCTTACTAAAACACCTAAACCCCGGAACCTGCAACATCCATTCCTGTCCCTGCTCTATCCATGTCTCCGAAATGGCCACAACATCGAAGTCCCAGGTACCAACCCATGCTGCCAGTTCCCCTACCTTATTTCGTATACTCCTGGCATTGAAGTAGACACACTTCAAACCACCTACCTGAACACTGGCCCCCTCCTGCGAAGTCAAATCTGAGCTCCTGACCTCTATACTCTCATTCTCCCGTACCCTAAAACTACAATCCAGGTTCCCATGCCCCTGCTGCATTAGTTTAAACCCCCCCAAAGAGGGGGGGGTTTAAACATCCAGAGGCTCCTCCTGCACTGCTTCTCACTTCTCTCCAAGAACATCAGCCATCCTCGGTAAACTTTGACCTGATGATGGCCTCTGTGGCCACTCAGGGCGGCACGGTACCACAGTGGGCGGCAAGGTAGCACAATAATTAGCACAGTTGCTTCACAGCCCAGGTCCCCAGGTTCGATTCCCCACTGGGTCACTGTCTGTGCGGAGTCTGCACATCATCCCCGTGTGTGCGTGGGTTTCCTCCGGGTGCTCCAGTTTCCTCCCACAGTCCAAAGATGTGTAGGTTAGGTGGATTGGCCATGATAAATTGCCCTTAGTGTCCAAAAAGGTTGGGTGGGGTTACTGGGTTACGGGGATGGGGTGGAGGCGTGAGCTTAGGCTCTTTCCAAGGGCCGGTGCAGTCTCGATGGGCCGAATGGCCTCCTTCTGCACTGTAAATTCTATGATTCTATGACTCCCTGTGATCCAGCCTCTAGTCGCTGCCTCCATGAATCGACATGTTGACACTGACGTTGTCTACACTACCTCGCAGACAGAAGAATTACTGACAACTCTACTGGCTCCATGATTGTATCTGTGAAAGAGAATGGCTGACCATTGAGGAATCCTGTCCACGCCCTGACCCATTCCCCATCGAGCCCCAGGTGCATCCTATCAATGGTCAGTGACTGCCGTGCTCGCCTTTTCACTGAGATCCACTCCTTTACACTGGCTAAGACTACCACATGAGCCTCTCCCTACTCAAGGAGTGTCATATGGGCAGCCACCTTGGATGCCCTCTTCAGCCCTCAGATCCCCTGAAAGGCAAAATGGTCAGACCAGTAGTTTAACTGAACAGGGGGGAGAGAGAGAGAGAATGGCCTGTGAGGACAACACTGAAACAACACCTTTCGGAGCTGGGCTGTACATCCGCCAGCCCTTTCAGCGAATGCCTTGGAATTCATGGAATGGGGAGTTCATCATGCAAAGGCTTAACTCGTGAGCGCCAATCAACGGCACAAGCATAAATCACAACCAACAGGGCATAATTGATTTGTCCATCAAGGCTAAGGAATGTTAATAGGAAAGTGGACCTCCTGTGGCCTAGTGATATCAGGGCCTGAGCTGGCAATCCACCAACCTAGGGCAATGCTGTGGGGTTCCATGTTTGAATCCCACCACGATGGACGGTGAAATTTGAGCAGTGGTATTGTCACTGTGCTAGCAATCTGGGGAAATGCTCAGGGTACTCAGGTTCGAATCCCACCCTGGCAGATGATGAAATTTGAATTCAATTAAACGTGGAGTTAAATGTTATTCATTCCTGATTGCCCTTGAGTGACTTCCTGGAGTCAACCCCATTGCTATGAATCTGGAGTCACAGTATTAGGCCGGACTGAGTAAGGATGGCAGATTTCCTTTCCTGAAAGACATTAGTCAAGCAGGTGATTGTTTACCATGGTTTATTTGCATTCCCTTTTCAGTTATTTAAAAAACCTTTTGTTACAGTTTTGCTTGCACTTCAGCCCCACACTCCCCTGATCTACGGACATCCAGTGTGCAGAGGGATGGGGAAGGAGGAGGACCTCCTCAAGAACCTGCTCCAGGGCCAAACTTGCCATCAACAGATCCAGTGGACGACCAAGGGGGTTAACCAACCTGACTGTCTGCCTCTCTACCTCAGCTACATTCGCAGCCGGGTGTCCCTGGAGAGGGAGCACGCCGTGTCCACCAAAACCATGAGGGTCTTCCATATCTGGTGGGCACTGTGGGGACTGCGGTGCCTTATTGACTCTCTGAATCACATTTTGATTTAATGTTTTAAATTTCATTTGTTATTTGTTTTTGATTAAGGCAGTGGAGGTTATTCATGAAGGCCCATCTTGCCCCTCGCCAAAGGTACTGTAATCCTTATGTTAAATCACCAGCAGTCAGCTCTCCCCCTCAAGGGGGAAAGCAGCCTATGCTCATCTGGGACTGTGGCGACTTACCTTATCTATCCCTTTAAGGAGATGCCCCTTTAATTTGTCGCTCTGTTTGATTTATTTTAATTGTTTAACTGTTTTAACCCAAAATAGGGTAACCTAGAGCAATGTTCTGGGGGTCTAATCCACCACGGTAGATGGTTAAATTTAAATTTGAGAAAGAAACCTCATGTGTCAGGAATGGGTGAGCTGATTGCTGTCAAGCCTCCATTTTAAACTTAACAGGATCAGATAACAGCACTGGCAGATCCCCATCGCCCCCCAAAGTTGTGGCTCCTATAAGCCTTGTATTGTGGGCACCCAGCTGCCCAGGCTTTCCAGCCCTGTGCCAGGGCCCCTTAAGATTACACAGGCCCTTCAGTTATGGATTCCTGCCTCAAAATGGGTGAGATTTGTTCATGACTTTGTTGCCCTCTCATTGAAAACGTCCTTCCCGTCTTAAGGGGCCAAACCATATTTAGAGTCACGCCAATGGTGGTCTCCTACCCCCCCACCTCCGCCTAATGACATAGCCCGGTTCCTGCCTCCTCAGCAACCCCCCCCCCCCCAGTATTGGTATTCCCTCTCTGCCTCCACACATCCCCGGACCACAACTCAAACCACCCCCCCCCCCCGCAAATCTGTGCTCAACCCCCACTGGACCCGTGAATCCCCCTCTGAAGCACTCAACCCCTTCCTCCAAACCCGTGTGCATCCTCTCCTGGACGCACAGCCCTCGTATCTAGCTCCCCGCCTTAAGCTCTCTGGTGCCTTCTCTCCCATGGACTCCCTGGTGGCCAGTGGCAACCATCGCACTCACCTCCAAACTCCCCCTCCGAGCCGAGGTCACCAAGTTCATATCTTTGAAAATCTGTTGTCAGGTGGACGAGGTTGGACAATGGAATGAGGGGGGAGGTTATCCTGAGCAGAACTGCCCGCTGATCAAATGTTAATGTTTTGAAATGAGGTTCCTGGGCGAATCTCGTTCTGTCACGAAGAGGGGGGGGGGAGGGGGGGCGGCAGGGAAAATCTGAAAACGAGATCTCGCTGCCTAGATTCCCGTTTTCTGGCTCCCGTGGGGTATTGCGCCCAATCTGCCTTTTGCATCTGTGTGAATACAGCCCCCAAAATCCTGACCAATGGTTTGAAAATCAGAATAAGTATTGTTCCTCTAAAAAAAAAGTAGGAAACTTGAACTTACAAGCCATCTTTGATCTTCCAAACATCTGAATGGCTGACCTATATTTTTAAAATTCTTTTCTGGGATGTGGCCATCGCCAAGGGCATTTGCTGCCATCCCGAATCGCCCTGGAGAAGGGGATGAAGCTGAGGACCTCAGGAAGAGACCACGATGGGGCATCCTCTGGCCGAAGAGGGTAGCAAATGTTTCAGCCTTCTCTTTTTCACTAATGTCATTGGCTCACACTGAGAATGGGGATTTTTTGTGAGGGCACCCAGGGCAACTCCCTGGGCATCTCATTAGCGGGCAACTCCCTTCCGATAGTGTACCGCTCTGCCACTGCCTCTGCTGGGTCTGTCCTGCCGGGGCAACAGGTCATACCCAGGGATGAAGAGATGGTGGTGGCTGGGATATTGGTTTAAGATATGATTTGGTGAGTCAGGTTGTTGGGAGTCTGTGGAACAGCTCTCCCAATTTTGGCACTGGTGCATGATCAATTACTGCAAAGACGAGGTTAAAGCATAACTGAAGACTTTAATAGACTGGAACTGTTCCCCAGCAGCTCAGGTACAGAATGAGGGCTGCTGGGACGGCACCGACTCTTATACCCCGCCTATTTGGGCGGAGCTACACACTATACAGCCAATGGTAAACCCCCAGGTTTGACCAATGGAACTTCAGCCTCTCGGGTGCTGCAATACCTGATAATACCACATTCACCCCCTGTTAAAAAGAGTCCAGCGGGGGTGGTGGCCAGCGGCTACAACTGTATTCAACATGGTATGATCAGATATGGATACAGTGATACCTCCTTACAGTGTTTAGAGGATATTTACAGTCATGGCAGATATATACAGTCAGTGTTTATTATTTACAGTTACAGATCGGTTAAGATGAAGCAACCAGTCAGTCGAGTGCCCTGGTCGTCCTCTGGGATCGTCTGGGCCTCGATGGTGATTCCGGTGGGGGTCCAGGCGTCTGCGATTCCGGGAGCGTGGCTTCGGCCTCCATGGCAGCTTCGTCACCCCTAGATGGCGCTGGTGGGGAGAGCGGTTGACCTGGGAGGGGGGGGCCTGTAGGGGGCCTTGGTGGGTGGGAGGACCCAGGCAGGAGCGGCGGGAGAACTGACCCTCCTGTGAGATGCTGCGATGTTGGGGGGTGGGGGTGGTGGTTGGGGTGCACGTGGGGTTCCGGCGGGCGCCAGGTCCCGTAGGGAGACCGTATCTTGTCGGCCGTCAGGGAACGCCACGTAGGCGTACTGGGGGTTAGCGTGCAGCAGGTGGACCCTCTCGACCAACGGGTCCAACTTGTGCGCCCGCACGTGGTTTCGGAGCAGGATGGGTCCGGGTGTCGCTAGCCAGGTCGGGAGCGCAGTCCCGGAGGAGGACTTCCTGGGGAAGGCAAGGAGACGTTCATGAGGTGTCTGATTGGTGGTTGTACAGAGCAATGACCGGATGGAGTGGAGGACCTCCTGGAGGACTTCTTGCAAGCGGGACACTGGGAGGTTCCTGGACCATAGGGCCAGTAGGACGGTCTTCCAGACCGTTCCGTTCTCCCTCTCTACCTGCCCGTTTCCCCGGGGGTTGTAACTGGTCGTCCTGCTCGAGGCGATGCCCTTGCTGAGCAGTAATTGACGCAGTTCGTCGCTCATAAAGGAGGACCCCCTATCACTATGTATGTACGCGGGGAACCCGAACAGTGTAAAGATACCATGGAGGGCCTTGATGACGGTGGTGGCGGTCATGTCGGGGCAGGGGATGGCGAAGGGGAACCGGGAGTACTCGTCAATCACGTTCAGGAAATACGTGTTATGGTCGGTGGAGGGGAGGGGGCCTTTGAAGTCCATGCTGAGGCGTTCAAAGGGACGGGAAGCCTTTATCAGGTGCGCCTACTCTGGCCGGTAGAAGTGCGGGTTGCACTCCGCGCAGATTTGGCAGTCCCTGGTGGCTGTCCTGACCTCCTCGATGGAGTAGGGCAGGTTGCGGGTCTTAAAGTGGAAAAAACGAGTGACCCCCAGGTGGCAGAAGTCCTCGTGGAGGGCTCGGAGGCGGTCCACTTGTGCCGTGGCACATGTGCCGCGGGACAGGGCGTCAGGAGGCTCATTTAGCTTCCCGGCACGATACAAGATCTCGTATTTGTAGGTGGAGGGTTCTATCCTCCACCGTAAGATCTTGTCGTTTTTTTATCTTGCCCCGCTGTGCATTATCGAACATGAACGCCACCGACCGTTGGTCAGTGAGGAGAGTGAATCTCCTGCCGTCCAGGTAATGCCTCCAATGTCGCACAGCTTCTACTATGGCTTGGGCCTCCTTTCCGACTGAGGAGTGGCGGATTTCGGGTTTACGGGAGAAGAAGGCCACGGGTCTGCCCGCTTGGTTGCGGGTGGCCGCCAGAGCTACGTCTGACGCATCGCTCTCGACCTGGAAGGGGAGGGACTCGTCGATGGTGCGCATCGTGGCCTTTGCAATATCTGCTTTGATGCGGCTGAAGGCCTGGCGGGCCTCCGTCGACATGGGAAAGGTTGTGGATTGGATCAGGGGACGGTCTTTGTCTGCGTAGTTAGGGACCAACTGGGCGTAGTAACTAAAAAACCCTAGGCAGCGCTTCAGGGCCTTGGGGCAGTGAGGGAGGGGGAACTCCATGAGGGGGCACATGCGTTCAGGGTCAGTGCCTATAACTCCATTTCGCACTACGTAGCCGAGAATGGCTAGACGGTCGGTGCTAAATATGCATTTATCCTTATTGTACGTTAAGTTAAGGATTTTAGCGGTCTGGAGGAATTTTCGGAGATTGGTGTCGTGGTCCTGCTGGTCATGGCCGCAGATGGTGACGTTATCGAGATACGGAAACATTGCGGGCAAGTCGTACCGGTCAACCATTTGGTCCATCTCGCGTTGGAAGACCGAGACCCCGTTAGTGACACCGAAGGGAACCCTTTAAAAATGATAGAGCCGCCCATCTGCCTCGAAGGCAGTGTATTTGCGGTCGCTTGTGCGGAGGGGTAGCTGGTGGTAGGCGGACTTGAGATCCACCGTGGAGAAGACCTTATAATGCGCGATCCTGTTCACCAGGTCGGATATGCGGGGGAGAGGGTACGCGTCCAGCTGCGTAAACCTGTTGATGGTCTGACTGTAGTCAATGACCATCCTATGTTTCTCCCCAGTCTTTACCACCACTACTTGGGCTCTCCAGGGACTGTTGCTCGCTTCAATGACTCCTTCCCCCAGCAGCCTTTGGACTTCTGACCTAATGAAGGTCCGGTCCTGGGCACTGTACCGTCTGCTCCTGGTGGCGACGGGTTTGCAATCCGGGGTGAGGTTCGCAAACAGGAAAGGCGGGTCGACCTTAAGGGTCGCGAGGCCGCAGACAGTAAGGGGGGGGTATAGGGCTGCCGAATTTGAAGGTAAGACTTTGCAGGTTACACTGGAAGTCCAACCCCAGGAGTGTAGCCGTGCAGAGGTGCGGCAGGACATAAAGGCGGAAATTGTTGAATTTTCTTCCTTGGACTGTGAGGTTTGCTGGGCAGAACCCCTTTATCACCACTGAGTGGGAACTGGAGGCCAGGGAGATTCTTTGATTGACAGGGTGGGTAAAAAGTGAATAGTGCCTTACCGTGTTGGGGTGTATAAAGCTCTCCGTGCTCCCAGAGTCGATCAGGCAGGACGTCTCGTGGCCGTTGATGAAAACCGTCGTCGTTGCTGTTGAGAGTGTTCGATGTCGAGTTTGGTCCAGAGTCACCGAGGCCAGACGCAGTACGTGTGAATTTTGATCAGGCAGTGTATAGTCGGCCGGGCTGGGGTCCTGGGGCCCCATCCAAGATGGCGTCTCCCATGGGTCGCACATGGTGGTCGGAGATGGACAAAATGGCGGCACCCATCCGTCCAGCGCGGTGTCCGGGGAACAAGATACGCCCAGTAAACCAGGTCTACGCACGTCACCTGCTTGCAACGAGACGACAAAGCCACAGCTTCTGCCCAGCACCAGTAGCGCACGGTAGAACTCCTCCAACGATTCCCCGGGGCTTTGTCGTCTCGCTGCAAGCAGGTGACGTGCATAGACCTGGTTTACTGGGCGGATATAATGTCCTTTTAAAAGTTTGATTGCTGCATCAAAGTCTTCCGCCTCCTCGATAAGGGTGTAGATCCCAGGGATTACCCTTGAGTGCAGGAGATGCAGTTTGTGCTCCCCCGAGGGTGTGCCCCCAGCCGTCTCAAGGTCGCCTTTGAAACACGCCAGCCAGTGTTTGAAAATCGCCGCTGCGTTCGCCGCGTGGGGACTGAGTTGTAGACACTCCGGCTTGATTCGGAGATCGATCCTTTCAGCTTAAGTGTAGTCTATTAAATTGATGCACGATCAATTACTGCAAAGACGAGGTTAAAGCATAACTGAAGGTTTAATAGACTAGAACTGTTCCCCAGCAGCTCAGGTACAGAATGAGGGCTGCTGGGACGGCGCCAACTCTTATACCCCGCATATCTGGGCGGAGCTACATACTATACAGCCAATGGTAAACCCCAACAGGCACAATGCCCCTTCCAGATGTTCGTAAGGAGAACTTTATCAGGTGGACAGGACTTGGTGTACAGGAGATGCCAGTTTTATTCCTTTTTGAATTTTTGTAATGGTTTGGTACAACTGAGTGGCTTGCTCGGCCACAGAGCTGGGCGTCTGGAGTCATATGTAGGCCAGACCAGGTAATGACGGGAGATTTCCTTCCCTAAAGAGCATCAGTGAACCAGGTTGTTTTTTACAGCAATTGATGATGATTTTGTAACATCATTACTGAGACGAGCTTTCAATTCCAGATTTTTCTATTAATTAATTGAATTTAAATTCTACTGCCTGGCGTGGTGGGATTTGAACCCACATCCTCAGGACATTAGACTGAGTCTCTGAATTGCTAGCCCAGTGGCATACCAGCATGCCTCCATCTCCCACTGAAATTGTCTTCATAATGCTTATTTTTGTCTTTTTGTTACTCTTCTTGACAGATTTTTTTGTGTGTCATTTATCTTCTCTTTGTTCTGGAGTATTAATGTGCCACGCATCATTCACAAGCAGTGACTGAATAGATTTTATGTTCCTGAATGGCTAAGAGCTGTGTAAGCTGATTGTTATCTGATTCTCTCTTTCTCTCTCTTGCTCTCTCTTCCACAGGCAGCCCCCTCCCCCCCCCCCCCCCCCCCCTCCCCCTCCCACCCAGGCCCTCGCTCTTTCACTCCGTGCACAAAGGAACCTGCCCCTGCTTGACACCTCTGAGAGACAGAGCTAAAATCAGAAATCTGGGGTGGAGACAATGGATGCTTAGTCATTTTGTACCACTCCTCAGTATGACTTCTTGGGTCTCCAAAGTGCTCCTGCCAGTTTCCCCTCTGAGAAGTCATGCTATTTCTAGTTTACCAATCAGGGCGGGTGGGGGAGAGGGGTGCCATTGCTTTTGTCTGCTGATTTTAAATGCCAAAAAAGTGACAGAGCTCAGCAGTTTTTAAGTTTGATAAACAAGTCATTCCTGTGGAAAGTCAATATCAAGTAGAATTTGGATCTTGGAAAACAAATAAATACCAGGGCAGCACGGTGGCGCAGTGGTTAGCACTGCTGCCTCACAGCGCTGAGGTCCCAGGTTCGATCCCGGCACTGGGACACTGCCCGTGTGGAGTTTGCACATTCTCCCCCTGTTTGCGAGGGTTTCGCCCCCACAACCCAAAGATGTGCAGGGTAGGTGGATTGGCCGCGCTAAATTGCCCCTTAATTGGAAAAAATGAATTGGGTACTCTAGATTTATTTTTAAAAAGAAAAGAAATATATACCATTAATCAATTGGAAAACTGACATCTGAGAATCATTTATATATGTCAGTTTGAGCCAAGCCAGGTTAATATTCCTGTCATGGTCTGTCATTCACATTTTATGAGCTATCCAGAGTCAAGCTTTCATTGACATTAATTGCTGTGAAGTGGTTTAATTGAATTTTATTTTTGTCTCTGGATGTGTGAAAATGTTTCACAGAGGTTTTTGTCAGCAAGCCAGACTGAAGGTAGAACACGAGACATTACTTAACAAGGGTGTGTCTGACATTTTCACCTGTATTACTAACAAAGAATCCCAGACTATCTGGTCACTATCAGCCAATTAATGGCAATAATGAAAACCGATCTTTGCCACAAATGTCCTCCATTCTTCATTCCATTTGTTAATATATCAGATCTGGTGTACAGCAGGTAAGAAAGTGAATGAAAACAACATCAAGGCCTGT
The DNA here is from genome assembly GCF_047496885.1 of Scyliorhinus torazame. Taxonomy (NCBI): domain Eukaryota; kingdom Metazoa; phylum Chordata; class Chondrichthyes; order Carcharhiniformes; family Scyliorhinidae; genus Scyliorhinus; species Scyliorhinus torazame. The sequence goes on from NC_092725.1 coordinate 141,463,282, forward strand.
TGCCATAGGGCTTATAGTTAAAAGACAAAAAAAATGTGTTTGATGTCTCCAATTTATCATCACTGAATCTGCATTTCTGACAATATTTTGCTTGTATTACTTTAAATAAGAAACTGTGCAAAGTAGCAGCCGTAAGTTCCGAGTTCCAGGGCATGTACCTGGTGGGGGTACTCCAAAATTGCACTTGGGAAACTACCCCCTCCCACACCCCAGATGTCCCCAGGTAAGGATTGCGCGCAAACCTCCATTGAATAATTGCCCTGGAATGCGAAACATCCAAAAGTATGATATACATTGTATAAATCACAAACTTCATATGGCTCAGACTGTTACAGCAATAGTTACCCAGAAAAAGTTAGAACAATTAAAACCACTTCTAATTTCTGGGTAAATGTAGTACTGACTGCCCAACTAACCCTCCAGCTATCCTGATCATTCTGCCTCGTGCCCACTAATCCCTCACCCCTCCTGACTACTCCCTATGGGACTCCCGCCACTCCCTCAACCCACCATGGCATCGCTGACTACCCACATTACCCCATGGGATTTCCCCCAACACTGACTACCCTCCCCAGTCTCCCCACCCCTATGGAACCACGGAGGGGACCTTCACCACCATGACCCCCTGACAATCAAAGTGATGTTCATGTGAGAGAAAGACAACAGAGAAAGATGACAGACAATAAAGCTGACGTGTTTCAGAGTGAGATAAACATGTCAGGGCTTTTTTTTGTCAAAGTAAATAACTGAATTACGAGCACAACAACCTTAGGCTCGGAGTTTGGATTTCTAAGCAAGAAATATCAATGAAATGTAATTACCCTGCTGAAATAGGGTGTTGCCATTGCTGACATAATCCATAATTAGTTAGGAGGCTAATTTGAAACGGTTTTGATTTGGGATTAGTTTTGTGTTGAAATGGGGGTTGGGCAAAATTGAGGCAGATTTGAGGTGTCTTTAAATTGTCCAATTGAGATCACGACTGTCTGTCAAGACTCTCTGGCTCCATCTAGACAATTAGTGTTGTGCCTCTCCAGACATATTTCTGCCAGTTACCATACAAACTCCTAAATTACTCCCTGGAGGAGGCATGCTTTCTGTACACTGCAGACTATTAAATGCTGGAAAGCTCTTGGAATAGGAACAGGACAGCGTTTTGGCAGCTTTCTTCATGACTCAGCAGCCCTCTTGAGGATCCACTCTACTCCGCCCCCACCCCCCCTGGAATATACAAACCCTCACGGATAATGAGAAAAATCATGGACCAGAACAGTGAACTGCCCTTGTGCTCGTGGATTCAGGCACTTCAACATTGATGTTGCAATCCTGCAACAGACCCAAAGAGCAGGCGGAGTACAGCTCAGAGAAGATGGTGGTTTTTCCATCTTCTGGAGAGGAAAATCCGAGGATCAGCCGAGGATGCATGGAATTGGATTGGCCATCAAGAACAAACTCATCAATCAACTCTCAGAGCTCCCTGTCCCATCAACAAGCACCACATGACCTTCCATCTACAGCTTGGGTGATCGGGTGGAGAATCGATTCCGACGCTGGAATCAGGGCCGACGCCAGTTAGACACCGGTTTGCAAGTCTCTGCCCCCTCCAAACAAGCATCGTCGTGATGCTCACTGCGCGCAGTCACAGTGCCATTGGCGCCTCATTTCCTGGCCCACTCGTGATGCACCGCCCCCAATGGGCCGAGTTCCCGACGACGCGGGACACGTGTCCTCACAAGAATTGGGAATCCGGCATGGTGGCTGTGGACCGTGTCCAGCGCCGCCGCACGCGGCTAGGATCCGTGCCGCTGGTCGGGGGCTTCAGCAAGGGGGTAGGCTGTGGGGGTCGCAGTTTGCGGGTGGGGTCCGTGCACGGCTGATGCCATGTTGCACGACGCGACCATTGCAGGTCGTCAGCCGAGCGCATGCGCGGCGCGGGACCTGGCCATTCTCGGTGCGGGAGGCAGGAGTTTTGGTCGGCACCGGTGCTAGCCCCTCACCGGTACCAGAATCGGTGAAGAGTTTGCGCCGATTTTTTATGCGTAGACCTCCCATGGATTCTCTGTTCGAGCCGCAGGAATACCGCCCATCATTCTTTCCCTTTGATGTTATCTACTCTGTGGATTTGGTTTTTAGTGCCAATATGTGCCAATTCCCTTATCTCTCTACACTGAAGTTATCTATTCTACACCCCATTGTCTTTCATAAGAACTAGGAGCAGGAGTCGGCCATCTGGCCCCTCGAGCCTGCTCCGCCATTCAATGAGATCACGGCTGATCTTTTGTGGACTCAGCTCCACTTTCCGGCCGAACACCATAACCCTTAATCCCTTTATTCTTCAAAAAACTATCTATCTTTATCTTAAAAACATTTAATGAAGGAGCCTCTACTGCTTCACTGGGCAAGGAATTCCATAGATTCACAACCCTTTGGGTGAAGAAGTTCCTCCTAAGCTCAGTCCTAAATCTACTTCCCCTTATTTTGAGGCTATGCCCCCTAGTTCTGCTTTCACCCGCCAGTGGAAACAACCTGCCCGCATCTATCCTATCGATTCCCTTCATAATCTTATATGTTTCTATATGATTCCCCCCTCACCCTTCTAAATTCCAACAAGTACAGTCCCAGTCTACTCAACCACTCCTCGTAATCCAACCCCTTCAGATCTGGGATTAACCTAGTGAATCTCCTCTGCACGCCCTCCAGTGCCAGTACGTCCTTTCTCAAGTAAGGAGACCAAAACTGAACACAATACTCCAGGTGTGGCCTCACTAACACCTTATACAATTGCAGCATAACCTCCCTAGTCTTAAACTCCATCCCTCTAGCAGTGAAGGACAAAATTCCATTTGCCTTCTTAATCACCTGTTGCACCTGTAAACCAACTTTTTGTGACTCATGCACTAGCACACCCAGGTCTCTCTGCACAGCAGCATGGTTTAATATTTTATCATTTAAATAATAATCCCTTTTGCTGTTGTTCCTATCAAAATGGATAATCTCACATTTGTCAACATTGTATTCCATCTGCCAGACCCTAGCCCATTCACTTAGCCTATCTAAATCCCTCTGCAGACATCCAGTATCCTCTGCACTTTTTGCTTTACCACCTATCTTAGTGTCGTCTGCAAACTTGGACACATTGCCCTTGGTCCCCAACTCCAAATCATCTATGTAAATTGTGAACAGCTGTGGGCCCAACACTGATCCCTGAGGGACACCACTAGCTACTGATTGCCAACCAGAGAAACACCCATTAATCCCCACTCTTTGCTTTCTATTAATTAACCAATCCTCTATCCATGCTACTACTTTCCCCTTAATGCCATGCATCTTTATCTTATGCAGTAACCTTTTGTGTGGCACCTTGTCAAAGGCTTTCTGGAAATCCAGATATACCACATCCATTGGCTCCCCGTTATCTACCGCACTGTTAATGTCCTCAAAAAATTCCACTAAATTAGTTAGCCACGGCCTGCCCTTTATGAACCCATGCTGCGTCTGCCCAATGGGACAATTTCCATCCAGGTGCCTCGCTATTTCTTCCTTGATGGTAGATTCCAGCATCTTCCCTACTACCGAAGTTAAGCTCACTGGCCTATAATTACCCACTTTCTGCCTACCTCCTTTTTTAAACAGTGACATAGATAAACACTTGCTTTTCTCACTGAAATGCCAATTTGCATCTCAAACACCCTTCAGAAACCTGCCCTTTTCAACTCCCGGATTTTATTTTATCCCAATGTAATCTGAATTTCCCCCACTTTTTAACATTAATAATTGTCTCGTTCGAAGATTATGCCAGGTTTGGTCAATTAGATTAATTAATTTTTAAGGAGTTCCTGTATCTTTATTCTGAATTGGTACAACAAAGTTTGAATGAGCTTAATTCCAAGGAATCTGCCAATAAATTTGTCTTAAGTGGAGGTTTGTTATAGCCAAGGAGGCCCCATTCCCACATAGAATTATAGAATCCCTGCAGTGCAGAAGGAGGTGATTCGGCCCATCAAGTCTGCAGCGAACCTCGGAAGGAGCACCCTACCCAGGCACAACCTCACACCCTATCCCCCTAACACCAGCTAGAACCAATTTAACATAGCCAATCCACCTAACCTACAATCTCTGGGCATGAATGCATTCCTATGAACCCAATATGCCTACAAATATGGTCTATATAAACAAATAGGTTCAAAAACCATATTAGAGCACAGTAAAGCAGTAAATGTGTGAAAAAGTATTTCATTTATTCACACCTTATAATGGCCTGATCTTGTAAAAGGTCAGGGCTTTGCATTGAAAAATTAGAAAAGGTAGCTCCGAAAAACCTCTGTAACTGCTTTCTAACTTAACGAGCAATTCTGCCCACCATATTGTCAATGCAACCAAACATGTTTACTGCAGTGTCAAATCCAGAGGATCTTCACAGCCTTTGCAGCATAGAGAGAAAGTAAATGAAATGAAATGAAAATCGCTTATTGTCACAAGTAGGCTTCAAATGAAGTTACTGTGAAAAGCCCCTAGTCGCCACATTCCAGCACCTGTTCAGGGAGGCATGTACGGGAATTGAACCGTGCTGCTGGCCTGACTGTTAGATGTTTTAGTTGCTGTAATATGAAGGGTCTAAAGTTCTCTTCCTTTTTCACAAACACACATTAATTTCCTTCCAACAGCCTTTGCACAAAACTCTCACTATACATCACCTGACATAGGCCACTTGAAGCCCCTTTACATATCAATGTCAATTAATGGATACTTAACATAAATGAGACAACTAATTGCAATGTCCCTTAACCCATTACTTAACACTGACTTGGTCTGCTTTCAAAGCCAGCAATTTCCAATCAATAACACTTCTAACTTGCTCAAATTGTTTAGCCATACTCAGAATTTACATGCCTTTTCACAAGGAGATCTTTATAAAAAAAAATTTTTTTTTAATTTCCCAATTAAGGAGCAATTTAGCTTGACCAGTCCACCAACTCTGCACTTCTTTGGGTTGTGGAGGTGAGGCCCACACAGGCACAGGGAGAATGTGCAAACTCCACACGGACAATGACCCGGGGCCGAGATCCAACCCAGGTCCTCGGTGCCGTGAGGCAGCAGTGCTAACCACTGTGCCACCGTGCCTTCATGGGCGATCTTAATGTTAAATGATGACTTGCCCAGCACGTCACAATTTCACACACTGTGTGGTCTCATTTTGTTCTGATTGGCTGACACGGCCACTTGATGAGCTTAGACAAGTTTGGTTAATCAGAGCCTACCAGTGCAGAATTTCAGTTGACCATTCTATGTGATTTGCTATTCTGCTGGCAGGAATAGTTGACGACTTTGACATAAGGGGAATTTGTGTCATCTGCGTTTGACTCATTGCAATTTCACAGTATATACAGTCCGAAACTTTATAGGTTTTGTGTTTTTCAATCCTGCATTTACAATCCGTGCAAACAATTAACTACCACTTTAAACCACCACCACGGGTGTACCATGGTATGCTCCCAATTAGGTTGAAATACGGCAATATTTTTCTAATGTCTACCTGTATTAATAACACGCTGAATGCTATTGCAAGAATGCTTAGCAGGTTTACATATGTTATTTTACTTACCTGGTATATTTAAAAACAAAATGATGAGAATTGTGTAAGTCCGATCAGAAATGGGTTTTGGCCGGTGCCTGGCTGCTGGTTTGACTCCAGACTTCAGGACAAATACTGAAGGATTATTTCACTCAAAGGTTAAAAAAAAATTGAGGTGCAGATGAGAAACCTGATAACTTTTTCTATTTTAATTGTGTGGTGAGGAAACACGATGGGCTGGATTATCGCAGCAGGTTAATGATTATCCCACTCAGATTGAAAGTACGACCTGAGCCTGCACGGTCAGGTGGCAGGACACTGGGTGGCAGCCTGTACAGAGGCTGTATTCCAATCGAGTATGGCGACCCTCCTGCTGGAGCTGCCACTTGTGACAATAAAGATTATTATTACTTGGTCTCCTGATTGAACACTACATTATCCTCAAAAAAATTGGGTAAATCTAAATAATAAGAGACGGAATTTAATCAGCCTATTCTGAAAGAGGCTGAGCAGGTTTTCACTTTCAAAAGAAATGCACAAGATCAAGGAGGGGCTCTTGAGAGTAAGATGGCTTCCACAGTAGTAGCTGTGATTGCCTCCATTGATTCTTTCTAGACAGCCTGAGATCCACATTAGCTTATGGATTTCAGGATCTTAAGATTCCCCTTATCTCTCGCTCATAGCTAAGGTCTCAGTCCAGTTTGAATGAATATACAAGCACTGTTTACTTCTTTAAGAACTCATTTTCGTAAATTCACACAAAATTAAATCGAAAAACGTTTCCGAAATATCCTTGAGACACTGAAGAGTGAAAGCAAAAACGTCGAAATAAAAGTGACTCCAGATTTACAAATTAAAAGTCATTTCAACAAAAGGCCTTAAAAGTAATTTTCACGAAAGATTCAAGGATTCTCCGATGGCTAAAATTCTTCTCTCTAATCAGTTAAATAGATCACACTCTTAAGGGAATCCTTATCTGTGTTTAGCCCCTTAGTTTCATTGGTTCTAATTCTCAGCTGAGATCCCCTTGATTCGTTCAGGAAAGTGAAATGAAATGAAATGAGAATCGCTTATTGTCACAAGTAGGCTTCAAATGAAGTTACTGTGAAAAGCCCCTAGTCGCCACATACCGGCGCCTGTTCGGGGCGGCTGTTACGGGAGTCTGTTAAGTGTCAGTCATTTAACAGGCAATTGGTTAATTAAACATTAATCAATTATTCAAAATTAATTATCTTTCCCAGGACTCTTGTTCCACGTTCAAACTCCCTGCGTCACATCTGGTCTCAGTTACGAGGTTATTTCAAACTTGTTGAATGTACCCCCATATCTATTTTCAATACTTGAAGTACAGTACATTATTCGCAACATTTGAGACAGTCATAGACAGTATTCAAAAGTTTAGCCAATTTTATAACTTACTCATATTTCTACAAATTCAAGAATTTTTAAGAATCATATTATTTTCCAGTACATTTTAGCTCATGTTTGAAAGGACCCCCCTCTATAATTGTTGAATCCAACACTGGGCGATTCAATCTTTTATCAAGTCACTTATTAGTCCAACTGAACTAATGTTCAAGATCAACAGACTGCAAGAAATGGTCACAGATATTGTTGTTTCCCAGAATACAGACTGTACTTTTGTTATGTTTGATTACATAACATAAGGAAACTTCATACCGTGGCGTGACAGCCCTTGCAAGTACAATAGTGATGAATCCAGAAACAGAGACAATGCCATCACTGAGTCTTTGAAGATTCCAGCGAAAATTTCCCAAACACCTTCCTCTCATCTTTCAATCACTGTAATAGAACCATAAAGGAGTAAAAGGATTGGAGCACAATATCAATAAGAAGGTAAGTACACAGGGCAGGCACGGTACTAAGAAATAAAAGTAGTCAAGTGTGACTTTTTGTGGCAAGAAAACGTGAAAATTGCCAGCTGAAGTATGAGTTTCTACATCATTATGTCTTGATACTTTACATGAATAGTTGTGAGATAATAATGTCTCCCCAAAAGGATCAAAGATTTATTTCATTGGGGAATAATGCTCACGCGTTAGGGCAATTCAGGGTAATACCTCATGGTTCACAAGATGACTATGTTTGATCATTATTGGAAACAGTTGCTAATTTCTTGCCATTTTTCTGAAACAACAATTGATGAATTTCTCAGAACCTCCTCTTTGAATCTACTCTTGCTACTGCCAACGTATTATTGCCAACTGTCAAAGCAGCTTGCTGCTCCAGAATCTCAGGATCCTGATCCCCAAATGGAGAAGGAGTTCCTCACCAGTTGCTGCCTTTTACAAAGCATTGCAGATTTATTTCTCATGCAACAGCATTAACAGCTACAGATTAGCTTTTGAAATATATCTCCCAGCTGTTGGCAGGCAGATATGGTTTAACATAAAAGACAAGTACAAGAAGGACTGTAACATCAGAGTTTGGAATTTTCTGGACAAGTTATAAAGAACTTTTAATGGAAGTTCTAAGCGAAGAAGTTGAAGTACCATTGAATCACAAACAGTAAAAGAAGGTGACTGGCAATTCCATTTAAGAGTTGAGGGTGATCACTGTAGGAGTACCATGTTGAAAAGAGGAAGGTCGATGTTCTCGTCCCTTGACTTCTTTGACCAGATTATTGAACTTTTTCCAGTACAACTCTGCTGTTCTGGATGTGAGAGAGGTGGCATTCAACACCACTGCAAACTCACACCATACCGCAGTGATAACTACTACCCAGATTTAAGACAGATGTAGAGTGGGTAAAGAAAAGTGGACTGTTTTGATTGTAGCTCCTGTACCCATTAGGCAGACGAGTTATAATCCCCCATACACTTTTATATTTACCAGTCAGTATGTAAGAATTATCAGAAAATTAGCATTCTACCAATCAGCATTAATGGATTTCAGGATGCTCTTGGCAATGTTTTTTGAGGTTGACTGCAATTTGCTTTTATTCAATAATATGAAAACCTTTTTAAAACCAATTCACAGTTCTGTACCCAGTAATTAGATCCACATGTGTTACAAAATTATTCATCTTGCTCTGGTAAAGATTAACAATAAAGAATGGAATTTATTCATTAGAATCTGAATCTGAATCCTATTTAAGAATATTTGGCTCAGACAAAACCATATGCTGGAAGCATCAGATCCAGTGGAGGACACAGTTCCTCAGAGTAGGTAGCTCGTGAAATGTTTCATTAACAATCAAGCAAGGATTCCAATTGCAGGGGGTGATAGAACATAGAACGTTACAGCGCAGTACAGGCTCTTCGGCCTCGATGTTGCGCCGACCTGTGAAACCAATCTAAAGCCCATCTACACTATCCCCTTATCGTCTATCCAATGACCATTTGAATGCCCTTAGTGTTGGCGAGTCCACTACTGTTGCAGGCAGGGCATTCCACGCCCTTACTACTCTCTGAGTAAAGAACCTACCTCTGACATCTGTCCTATATCTATCACCCCTCAATTTAAAGCTATGTCCCCTCGTGCTAGACATCACCATTCGAGGAAAAAGGCTCTCACTGTCCACCCTATCTAATCCTCTGATCATCTTGTACGCCTCAATTAAGTCACCTCTTAACCTTCTTCTCTCTAACGAAAACAGCCTCAAGTCCCTCAGCCTTCCCTCATAAGATCTTCCCTCCATACCAGGCAACATTCTGGTAAATCTCCTCTGCACTCTTTCCAATGCTTCCACATCCTTCCTATAATGCGCCGACCAGAATTGCACGCAATACTCCAAATGCGGCCGCACCAGAGTTTTGTACAGCTGCAACATGACCTCATGGCTCCGAAACTCAGTCACCCTACCAATAAAAGCTAACACACCTTACGCCATCTTAACAACCCTCTCAACCTGGGTGGCAACTTTCAGGGATCTGTCAGGGACAGTGGTGTGGTGGTAATGTTACCAGACTCACCATCCAGAGGACCAGGCAAATGCTCTGGAGACAAGCAGCTGGTGGAATTTAAATTCAAATAATAAATATTGAATATAAAGCGAGTCTCAATAATGGTGATCATGAAACTATCATTGATTTTCATAAAACCCCATCTGATTCACTAGTGTCTTTTATGGAAGGAACTCTGACATAATTAACTTGTCTGGTCTACATGTGAGTCTGGACCCACAGCAATGTGGTCTAGCAAGCCACTCAGGGATGGCAACAAATGCTTGCCTTGTCAGCGATCCTCATATCTCCACAGAGAAGGAAGGAAATTGGGACAAGCAGGGGAGTCGAGCTATTCCTAACTTATGACTTTGGACTTTTCTGTGCACCTGGACACTGAAATCCACCTTTTCCGGGGCATTCTCTGGGGGCATTCTCTGTGATCCTGACTTACTGTTTCTGGCGTAAGGTATGTAGCCACCTGGGATGGCCACTTCCCGATTACAAAATGGACACTTTGCAAAGATTGCAGGGAAAATGGACAATACTGAGAAAACAAGCAGGTTCAGGGTTTGTCTGTTGATTAGAGCCGCAGCTCCCAGACAAGACCAAAACTGCAAACCCATTAGCATACTAATGGGCCACCTCCGGGGAAAGAAGAGTAACATTTAAGTAACCGATACTAAGGCAGACACTCCGGCGCCAGAGGAGACCAGAACAAAGCAGGTCAACGGCCACCTAGGACACGCCCAGCCATCAGGGCACCCACCCCTTTATTGGAGGAAATCGACAGGAACGATTGAGAAACGGCCCAATTAATTGGGGCCAAGTTTAATTTAGATAAATGTGAGGTGATGCATTTTGGCAGATCGAATCAGGCCAGGACCTACTCAGTTAATGGTATGGCGTTGGGGAGAGTTATAGAACAAAGAGATCTAGGAGTACAGGTTCATAGCTCCTTGAAGGTGGAGTCGCAGGTGGACAGGGTGGTGAAGAAGGCATTCGGCATGCTTGGTTTCATTGGTCAGAACATTGAATACATGAGTTGGGACGTCTTGTTGAAGTTGTACAAGACATTGGTACGGCCACACTTGGAATACTGTGTGCAGTTCTGGTCACCCTATTATAGGAAGGGTATTATTAAACTGGAAAGAGTGCAGAAAAGATTTACTAGGATGTTGCCGGGACTTGATGGTTTGAGTTATAAGGAGAGGCTGGATAGACTGGGACTTTTTTCCTTGGAGCGTAGGAGGCTTAGGGGTGATCTTATAGAGGTCTATAAAATAATGAGGGGCATAGTTAAGGTAGATAGTCAACATCTTTTCCCAAAGGTAGGGGAGTCTAAAACTAGAGGGCATAGGTTTAAGGTGAGAGGGGAGAGATTCAGAAGGGCCCAGAGGGGCAATTTCTTCACTCAGAGGGTAGTGAGTGTCTGGAATGGGCTGCCAGAGGTAGTAGTAGAGGCGGGTACAATTGTGTCTTTTAAAAAACATTTAGATAGTTACATGGGTAAGATGGGTATAGAGGGTTATGGGCCAAGTGCGGGCAACTGGGACTAGCTTAATGGTAAAAAACTGGGCGGCATGGACTGGTTGGGCCAAAGGGCCTGTTTCCATGCTGTAAACTTCTATGATTCTAAGTTCAAGGCCCGCCCAAAAGCGTGCGAAGCCCCTTTTGGGTATAAGATGGATCCCCCAAGAGAGAATCGATCTCTTGGCTCCGGCTCTCACCGAGGAGAGAACTGCCCAACAGCTGCACCAGAACAAGTAAGTCCAAGGTCAACGCACGCTACCAGACAGACGACCTTAGCTGTTCCCCTTCACCACTTCAACTCCAGCAGCCTCAGAACCAAACAACGGCCATTGTTCCTCTGACTGAGTGGGCGCCCGAAGCTAAGTATAGTCTTTAGCAGTAGTGATAGTTTAGTCTGTAGTACTTGTGCATGATTATATTTAACTGTGTGTGTAAATAAATAAGCATTTGACTTTGAACTAACTAACTGGTGTGTCAAGTCTTTGATCAGTATGCGGTTTGAAATTTGTGGCAGTATCGAGAGATACCTGGTGACTCTAGAGCAAAACGTAATTAGAATTTCGGACGGCAACCATATTGGCCGCCATATTCAGAGCCAAATAAAGAGAAACACAATTAGCAACATTTACTGGCGACTCCGCCGGGACTCGACCTAGAAGTGGGTTTCCTAGACAGGCCAAATTCGAGCGTTGTTCGTGGAGGCTACTGCTCGCAGTTTTTTGGGCAGTACAGTACTTCGCCTACATTACAGGACTCAACCCCATCACCATTCTCACAGAACACACCCCAACACAGCTATTATTAGACGGTCGACTTAAAGATGGCATAGTCAGCCAAATTCGCGCAGCCCGTTGGACCCTTCTTTTACAGGGACGGGACATTACAGTCAAAAGAACCAAGACCAACATCTTCCCAGCCGATAATTTGCAATATGCAGGTACCCCACATGAGTGTCAGATCATCACCACAAAACACAACACAGGCCCATTTATACGTAAGTCAGCTCCCAGTAAAGCAGGAAATACACCCCAGAGACCCCAGCCCACAGACACATGCACACCCCTGAAAATTGATGTGGATGGCTCCTCCACAGTTTTGAACAGAAAGAGAATTACCGGTTGCGGCATTTACGTAGAGGACGCGCAGGGACGCGCCCTGGATGTGATTTCACTAAAGTTGCCAGGACATCTAGGCTCACAGGCAGAACTGGCAGCCATAGCGTACATTGTAGACCACCCTGACTCGTTTCCGACCCTGGCAGACATATATTCGGACAGTTTATATGTCTGTAATAGCTTAACGGAATTCCTACCCCTGTGGGAAACTAGAGGTTTCCGCAAACGGAAAGCCCCTACCCTCAGCCCCATTACTCCGGCATATCCTCGAGACAGCTGAAGATAGGAAATATGGTATCATTAAGGTTCGCAGTCGTCACCGTTCTTCCCCCCCCGGTAACGATAAAGCAGACGCCCTAGTGAAGGCAGGTTCCAGACATGGTTACTTACGGAACCCCCCCCCGAGAGCACCCCAGTACACGCGGTTCAGGTCTCACAGACCAACATTCAGGATCTAGCAAAGGCCCAGAAGGAAGATGAAAAACTCAGGGAAGTTTTAAAAGGAACCTTCCCAGCCCCATACGACAAGTTTAAGAACACAATCACCACACACGACGTTGTGATTTTGAAAGAAGGCATTTATGTAGTTCCAGCCAGAACAGGAACCAGATTATTTGTCAGTTCCATGACAATCATGGACACCAAGGCATTGAACCCACCCTAACCCACCTCAGACTACTCTGCTGGTGGCCTGATTTAAAATTGCTTGATCTGTGCCCAGAACAATCTGGACAGATATGCAAGAAATGCTCAGTTTAGTCACACCCGCCCCTTTCATGGCCCCTGGACGAATTTGCAGATAGATTACATAGGACCCCTACCCCCCTGCAGAAATGGTTATAAATATGTGTTGGTGGTCATTGACACCGTCACAAAATGGGTGGAAGCTTTTCCATCGAGAACGAATACGGCCAAGACAACAGCTGAAATCCTAACACAGCTCATCTTTACAAGATGGGGCCTCCCACGCAGTATAGAGTCCGATCAAGGCTCCCATTTTACAGGACGAGTAATGAAAAACGTCCTCACAATTTCCGGAATTAGGCAGAAGTTTCACATAGCATAACACCCCCAGTCAAGCGGCATTGTAGAGAGGATGAACAGAACTCTAAAAGCCACTCTCAGGAAAATGGTACAACAGAACAACAGCACCTGGGATTCAGTTCTCCCATTTGCTTCAATGTTCTGAAGAAACACGGTATCCACATCCACAGGATACACCCCCCACACCCTCATGACCGGACGCCCCATGAAAGGGACAGAGTATTTATTAGGACTGGATTTGGCCAGCCCCACAGCCACCGCCCTCACGCATGAAAATGCTGTACAGCAGCTTATTGAGAATATAGAGGCAGCCCAGCTCGCAGCAGCTGTGAGACTTGGGACCAGGAGGAAACAAAGCAAAACTTGTTTCGATAAAAAGGTACACGCCACCGAGTTTGTAGTAGGACAGCAAGTGATGCTTTCCCTATACAACCCCAGTTCATTCCTTTCCCCAAAATATTCCGGACCGTACTCCAATTCGGACAAAGTCAGCCCCTCGGTATACAAGCTCACATATCCCAATGGCAAGTCTGCATGGTTCCACATAAACCAGCTCAAGGCTTATGGCTCGCAGAACAACCATGCACACCACATCTCGCTCGCAGCAGCAGACGAGCACGCCCCGCCCACAGATGACGTATTCCTACCCTCCCCCAGCCAGTCCAGCCCGTCCTCAGAAACATCTTCAACTCCACCCCCAGAGGCACGACTCCGCCTCTCCCTTACTTCAACCAGCAGCGACAGTGACAGCGACAGCAATGACGACAGCCACAGCACACCACGCTACAATTACACCCCTGCACCAGGCCCCACACCCAGCGAATCCAAGCAGGATTCCAGCGACCCCTTCGAAGTCACATGTATCAAAGCCCCTGACCCAGACCCACCGCCCGACGATTACGGATTGAAGCATAGTAGCTCCAACCTCGACACACGATTCTGGCACCGAGACAATTCGTTCCGGTTCATCCGGAATGATGAGATGGACCCCAATTTGCCCCAAGCAGCTTTAGCCAAACTACTCCAGTCAAGAGTTTGGCAGCCGGGAGAAGATGATGACATAGACTCTGACTCCCACCAAACAAATCCCTTTGCCACCCTGTTCGCTACTGAGCAATGAGGTGTCCACATGATGGCAAAAAGGAACCGATGGAGAGATACGGTGTCCTTTCTGATGGAACCTGCACCTTGTTTGTTGTATGTTTGTTTGTTTAATGTACATGTTTGTTGTTTGTGAATTTGAAAGTTTTTCATGGCCCCACCCTTATGACGCCCAATGGCTGTTAATGGAACAAGTTTGTCCACAGACAACCGTTCAGAGGAACTAGTTTGTCGTCAGACACCACTCACAGCTGCTCTCCTGATTCGATCACGAGAGGCAACCCCCACGACAACAACATTCTTACCCGTTCTTGCCGGTCACTCAGGCAATGGAGAAATGGCACTGGTCCCCGCCCTGCCTGAGGACCCCCCTCTGGTCAGCTACGCTTGGGTAGAGCACAAGCGGCACTGATCACCGTCCTACTCGGGGATTCCACCCATTTCTTACCCACCGCGGCCCATACGCACCCCATTTTGGCTCGTTACGTTCGAAATTCTTTTGTTTGTTTTTGGCGACCCCTAGGTTGCTTCCGTATGCTATTCACATCCTCAAACACTAGGATGGTAGATCGCACAGGCTGCGAGGCGGCTATCACTGTGTCAGTACTTTTCTCGGATGTCTTGTCCCAAATATTTGGGTTTTTTTTAAATGAGGGAGTCACAGATGGTGACCAATCAAAATGGGTAATTGGCAACAAAGGGCAGACAGACAGGCATACGAGATCTTAAGCAAGATAATAACAGATATTATGCTTGTGCCCATAGAACTCCGGAACCTCAGGAACCCCAGAGGAAGAGAAAGAAGACAGAAAGACGGAAAGATGAAGACAACCTTCATGTTCACCTGGATCTTAGCGGGATCCCTTCAGTGGCGCGCGGACGCTACCCCCCTGACCCCTACCACACAGGCCGTGAATTATTCCCACCCCTGCCATACACTGTACCCCGAGATAGTTACCCCCGAGACAGTTACCGACACCCGACCTGGTGTGACAAGTTTATAACCTGGTATTCACTATCGTACACAGTAGAACCGCTCTGAGTACTGGCGATACTCTGCAGTGTCATGCAGACACTTAGACTCAGAAAATGGCGAAGGAGAGCCTCCCGCTCTCGCACCCCGGTATACACGTTTAGGTCCCCTATTTTCGGACTTCACCAAACCCCCCAATCCCTCGAGTGAATTAAAGTGCATCCGCTTTTCTTTGTGTGTGTTTCATTCAATTAAGAAATGTAAACATCTGTGCTTGACTGCCAAGCCAGAGAAACTTGTGTTGCTGCTATTTGTACATTTAAAGTGTTGCAGAATTATTGTTGATTGTTTGAGTGAAGATAGTTTATTGAGGATAGTTAGAGGTTCCTGTTTTTTTTATTTTGTAATGCATGCCTGAATATCATAGCGCCCGCTAGAGTTTTATTCTGATGTATGTAAGTAAAATCATTTTAGGTAAAAAATGCGTTTCATAGGATAGGGCAGTGTAGAGCCCGTGAAGTGCTTATGGGTGCCCCGCTTGGTCAGAGAACGAATACGACGCGGTAATGTGATCCTTCACGCTTCGCATTGAGGAGCACAAGGAGGGAGTGTAGCCATCTGGGATGGCCACTTCCCGATTACAAAATGGACACTTTGCAAAGATTGCAGGGAAAATGGACAATACTGAGAAAACAAGCAGGTTCAGGATTTGTCTGTTGATTAGAGCCGCAGCTCCCAGACAAGACCAAAACTGCAAACCCATTAGCATACTAATGGGCCACCTCCGGGGAAAGAAGAGTAACATTTAAGTAACCGATACTAAGGCAGACACTCCGGCGCCAGAGGAGACCAGAACAAAGCAGGTCAACGGCCACCTAGGACACGCCCAGCCATCAGGGCACCCACCCCTTTATTGGAGGAAATCGACAGAAACGATTGAGAAACGGCCCAATTAATTGGGGCCAAGTTCAAGGCCCGCCCAAAAGAGCGCAAAGCCCCTTTGGGTATAAGAAGGATCCCCCAAGAGAGAATCGTTCTCTTGGCTCCGGCTCTCACCGAGGAGAGACCTGCCCAACAGCTGCACCAGAACAAGTAAGTCCAAGGTCAACGCACGCTACCAGACAGCCGACCTTAGCTGTTCCCCTTCACCACTTCGACCCCAGCAGCCTCAGAACCGAACAACGGCCATTGTTCCTCTGACTGAGTGGGCGCCCGAAGCCAAGTATAGTCTTTAGCAGTAGTGATAGTTTAGTCTGTAGTATTTGTGCATGAGTATATTTAACTGTGTGTGTAAATAAATAAGCATTGACTTTGAACTAACTAACTGGTGTATCGAGTCTTTGATCAGTATTCGGTTTGAACCTTGTGGCGGTATCGAGAGATACCTGGTGACTCGAGAGCAAAACGTAATTAGAATTAAGGAAGGCGACCATATTGGCCGCCATTTTCAGAGCCAAATAAAGAGAAACACAATTAGCAACAGGGTATTCTCGACCCAGACTTGGATTCTGGACCCCACGATTCCCATGGTGACCATCATCTGGGTCAACTACACGTCTGCCGGCTTTGGTACTGGAGATCAATTTAGGTCAGCTCTTGAGGGGCCGGGCCAGGGCACAAAACGCAGAAGGCAAGCTGGCTGGAAAATGCTCAGTTGAGCAGGTGAGCTATTCATGTTTTAATTGTTGGTAACCTTAAGGCATCTATTTTTACTTAAAATGTTTGGCGGAATAAAGAGTCACTGAACTGTAACCTTTGTGTGTTTAGTGTGCTTTATCCTGTGTTCGCTCCAATAATTTACCTACTACCGACATGACGCTCACCGGCCTATAGTTTCCAGGATTATCCGTGCTACCTTTCTTAAACAGCGGTACCACATTCGCTATTCTACAGTCCTCTGGGATCTCACCTGCACCCAATGAGAATACAAAGATGTCAGTCAAGGCCCCAGCAATTTCCTCCCTTGTTTCCCTCAGTATTCTGGGGTAAATCCCATCCGGCCCAGGAGATTTATCTACCTTAATACCTTTTAAAAGACCCAATACATCCTCCATTTTGATGTTAACATGATCCAGACTGTCCACACACCCTACCCACGAATCATCTTCCATAAAGTCCCTTTCTTTGGTGAACACTGATGCAAAGTACTCATTTAGTACTCACCCATTTCCTCTGGTTCAACACATAAATTCTCCTCTTAAGTCATCCAATCCTTTCCCTGGCCACCCTCTTACTTTTTACATATGAATAAAAAGCATTGGGAGTCACCTTAATCCTACTTGCCAAGGACTTTTCATGACGGCACTTAGCCCTCCTAATTTCTCACTTCGGTACCTTCCTACTTTCTTCATACTCCTCAAGGCCTTTGACTGTTCCCACCCTTCCAGACCGTACAAATGTTTCTTTTTTCTTTTTGACGAGATTCACAATATTCCTCGTTATCCAAGGCTCCCTAAACTTCCCATACTTATCCTTCATTCTCTCAGGAACGTAACTTTCCTGAATCCTAATCAACTCTCGCTTGAAAGACTACCACATGTCCGATGTTGATTTACTTATCCAACAGCTGCACCCAATCCAAATTCTTCAATTCCGGTCTAATATTATCATAATTTGCCTTTCCCCAGTTTAGCATCTTAAAGCGAGGGTTACCCTCATCCCTGTCCAAAAGTACCCTAAAACGTACGGAATTGTGGTCACTACTCCCAAAATGTTCCCCTACTGAAACTTCAACCACCTGTCCAGGCACATTCCCCAATACCAGACCCTGTACTGCCTCTTCCCGAGTTGGACTATCTACATATTGCATCAAGAAGACTTCCTGGATACACCGTACAAACTCTGCCCCATCCAAACCCCAAGACATCCTGTGATTTGCGCCCTAGAGGAAAAGTGTACCAATATTTGATTTTTCTTTTCTTCTTGGGGATCTGGACCTTTGCAGGGATCCATTTGCAGTATTGTGGCGGGGAATGCATCTTATGTTTCTCAGCACACTGCTTACTGTTATAATAATAATCTTTATTATTGTCACAAGTAGGTTTACATTAACCTGCTATGAAGTTACTGTGAAAAGCCCCTAGTCGCCACATTCCGGAGCCTGTTCGGGTACACTGAGGGAGAATTCAGAATGTCCAAATGACCTTATAGCACGACTTTCGGAAACCGGAGCACCCGGAGGAAACCCATGCAAACACGGGGAGAACGTGCAGACTCCGCACAGACAGTGATCCAAGCCGGGAATCGAACCTGGGACCTTGGCGCTGCGAAACAGCAGTGCTAACCGGCCATCAGGATGGGAACTGTGGCCCAATGAGAAGCTGTTGATGCAAATTCCTGGAAGACAAACCAAAAAACCTGAAGAAACAGCAACTCCAATTTAAATAGTTCTCCTTGCTTCCATATCGGATTTTGTTGATCGTCCCTTGAAGTTATGGTAAAAGACTAGTCAAACCTCCAATAGAGTTTTCAAAACTTTGGAATGATCATGAAATGTAGGCCCAATATTCCAATCCGGATTGGACACACTGGGCAAACTCTACTGCCCGGGGAGGGGGCTGGATGGTTGGGCTAGTCAGGTTAGGTCGAGGGAGTCGGGTGATGGGGTCAGGATGAGTTGGGGGTGAGTTTGGGTACCACAGGTGGAATTGAGGGAGTGTCAATTTGGGGAGTCAGGAGGGTAGTGTGGGAGTCCGGGGGATAGTCGAGGGTGTCAGTATGAGTGGTTAGTAATGTTGTACTGCCCAGGTGTTAGACTGGGTGTTTTCCTTGCCTAGCATTTCCTGGGTAACTACCCAGGTAAGTAAGTCACAACTGTCCAAAGTCTCCGACTCTAGCTCAGAGTTGGAGACTTTTTCGGAAGGTCCCAGGCGGCAGAGAAATTGCCCAAGGGAAGTTCAAACTTCTCAGGCAATTCTCAGGCAATTCCCATGGAGTCCTTGCGTAGGGACTTCCAAGGAGTTCCATAGCATACCTTCCAGGGTATGTCCGGAACTATCCAGAGATCGGAAAATATGAGCCTTGGTGCTTTCGAGAATGAATGACGTGACTCATTTTGGCCTGTTTTGAAATAGTCACAATGTATTTAATAAAAGTCATTTATCTGGCATTATTTAGACTTGAGCAATAATGGATATTGGGCGCAATCTACAAGCCATGTTGCGCATGAAAGTCAGCGTGCTGGTAGATGCGGGGTCAGCCCACTTCCAGGATCTACCGGTAGCAAGGTAGCACAGCGGTTTGCACAATTGCTTCACAGCTCCAGGGTCCCAGGTTCGATTCCCGGCTTGGGTCACTGTCTGTGCGGAGTCTGCACGTTCTCCCCCAGTCTGTGTGTGTTTCCTCCGGGTGCTCCGGTTTCCTCCCACAGTCCAAAGATGTGCAGGTTAGGTGGATTGGCAGTGCTAAATTGCTCCTAGTATCCCAAATTGCCCTTAGTGCTGGGTGGGATTACTAGGTTATAGGGATAGGGTGGAGATGTGGCCTTGGGTAGGGTGCTCTTTCCAAGAGCCGGTACAGACTCGATGGGCCGAATGACCCCCTTCTGCACTTTATTTACCCGGCTTACTATGCCTCCTGAGATTTGAGGGCGGGATTATCGTTTGGCAAATCTGCATATTAGAGAAAGAGACAGCTAGTCTCACTTGAATGTTCAGTTCCCGGAGGTAACCAAGGTATCGATATTTATCCTTTTCGCCTTGGAGACCTCAGGCGAGTGCAGTTCAGTACTGGTCCCCACAAATGGGGATCAGACGGAACAGCACTTGTGGAGGTCTCCCAAGGATCGGAAGCCCACAGGTGCTTGCTCTCTGGTCAGGGTGGCACCCTGACACTGCCAAGGTGCCCAGGTGGCATTTCCAGCTGGCAGGGGCCAGGCTGGCACTGTCAAGCTGGCATTTTTTGCGAGGCAGTGATTGGGCCAGGGGGGGTGCTCTGCACAGGTGTGGGAGGATGCATGTGGATGCCCCATATTGAGTTGGGGCTTGGTGGGTTCAGGGCCGCAACGGGGGTTCGAGAGATCAGGATGTCATTTAAAAACGGTGTCCCAATCTCTCGTTGCACTGAGTTCTGGCAAGCGGAGGTCGTCAGTGCAGAAAACGGGGTTAAGTGGAGCCTCTGCCCTGTGTTCCCCCTGTGTTCCCCGACCGACCTGGATGGGCGATAGATAGTGGGATGTTTCTCGGAGCTCCGGGAACCACTTGCTATTCTCACGCTACGGGACTCTGTCCCCATTTGGATTACACCCATCAGCTTTTGCTATTCAGAGAGTTCATATGTGTTTGTGGACAGACGACAATGGGATTGGTGATGTGTGGTCCTTCATTCCTCAGTAGATAAAATAAATACTGTTATTGCTACTTGATTGTGTCAGTTGTTCAGATTTTACCTTCCCTTTGGGCTGATTCTTTCCATTTCTGTCTTTGGGGAAAAGTGAGAGAGTCTGGGCTGGAATCTTGGCACTGTTGGTTCTTCCTGGGGAGGGATAAGGATATTGTTTGATGTGATGATATTGAGGTGTAATACTCCATTTGGAAATATGATAATGAGACTGTCAGTAAAATATAATTTGGAACTAGTAATGTATTTTCCACCAAAGACAGAAAAAGGAGTTAATCTTTCTGATGCAGAAAGTTCGAAACATTTCCTTTAGCACAGGGCTAAATCGCTGGCTTTGAAAGCAGACCAAGGCAGGCCAGCAGCACGGTTCAATTCCCGTACCAGCCTCCCTGAACAGGCGCCGGAAAGTGGCGACTAGGGGCTTTTCACAGTAACTTCATTTGAAGCCTACTTGTGACAATAAGTGATTTTCATTTCATTTCATTTCATAATGCAATGAGGGGTTGGTCACATTAGGGTACTTCCTGTAAGATGGACGTATCCTCCAATGGAAGATATTTCCTCAGTCAAAATGAAATATCCTAATTGGGGTTGCATTGTGCAGCAATGAGTGTCTTTC
Organism: Scyliorhinus torazame; assembly: GCF_047496885.1. NCBI lineage: Eukaryota > Metazoa > Chordata > Chondrichthyes > Carcharhiniformes > Scyliorhinidae > Scyliorhinus > Scyliorhinus torazame. The sequence continues at coordinate 141,484,481 of NC_092725.1, forward strand.
CTCAATGTAAATTAGATGAGATACTCGTCTGGATTTCTCGCAACTGCCCAATTTTAGACCAGGAAATTAGGTAGGGATCTGCTAAGTTGGATTCTGGTCCACTGTACCACTCATTTGGATGGCCACCATCCATTTTTTTCAGGAGCCACATGTAACTGAGGCAGTCAGAAGATTTTAATGAGGACACAGGAGTCCACACTGAGTAAAATAAGAAACAAAGTTCTGTTTACACAAACGATATGTAGACTACCCGGTAGACCACTACCGGGCTCCTATTCTGGTTGGTGCCTCACTGACCGACCTTTTATACACTGGTTAACTGAGATACCCCGCCCTTAGCAGGGGAGCTCGTACTCCACAAGGTCCCTTGAGGGATATTACAACCTTGATGATATTATACAACCTCATTTCCATTATTACTGTTTCATATCTCACATGCTGATAAAACAGCCAGCCAGAGTATTAGACGATGTTACCCTGAAGATAGAATACCTTTTAAAGAGATAAGCTTGTACCATTTCCTGATGTTTCAAAAACGTTATTACACTGCTCCTTTTGCTGCATCTTTGATGTTGTCATCTACAGTGTTGTCAATGGTTGGCTGCTATTTAAACAGATCTCTTTCCAGGCAATGGGTTTGCCACTGGAGATTCTTTATATGCTCTTGCAAGAAGAGGAGAAGCGACAGAGGGCAGCTTGAGCGATAAACGTTCAGAGCCCACACTTCGGTACTCCCACAACTAAAGAAACAAGTAGAGGCTTTCACATTCAATTGACTCCCATGTTTATGAGTGAAACCAGTAAAATCTGTGCAGGGCGGCACGTTAGCACAGTGGTTAGCACTGTTGTTTCACAGCACCAAGGTTCCAGTTCCGATACCGGCTTGGGTCCCTGTCTGTGCGGAGTCTACACATTCTCCCCGTGTCTGCGTGGGTTTCCTCCGGGTGCTCCGGTTTCATCCCACAAGTCCCCAAAGGCACGATGTCCGCCGACCGGTGCCAAAAACGGCGCGAATTAGTCCGGCATCACGCCGCCCCAAAGGTGCGGAATTCTCTGCATCTTGAGGGGCCGAGCCCTAACCTTGAGGGGCTAGGCCCGCGCCGGACAGATTTCCGCTCCGCCAGCTGGCGGGAAAGGCCTTTGGTGCCCCGCCAGCTGGCGCGGAAATGACGTTGCCGTGTGGCGCATGCACGGGAGCGTCAGCGGCCGCTCACAGCATCCCCGCGCATGCGCAGTTGAGGGGGTCTCTTCCGCCTCCGCCATAGTGGAGACCATGGCGAAGGCGGAAAGAAAAGAGTGCCCCCACGGCACAGGCCCGCCCGCGGATCGGTGGGCCCCGATCGCGGGCCAGGCCACCGTGGGGGCACCCCCCGGGGCCAGATCGCCCCAGGACCCCGGAGCCCGCCCGCGCCGCCTTGTCCTGCCGGTAAGAGAGGCGGTTTGATTCTCGCCGGCGGGACAGGCATTCCAGCAGCAGGACTTCGGCCCATCGCGGGCCGGAGAATCGCCGGGGTGGGGGGGGGGCCGCCAACCGGCGCGGCGCGATTCCCACTCCCGCCGAATATCCATTGCCGGAGAATTCGGCAACCGGCGGGGGCGGGATTCACGCCAGCCCCCGGCGATTCTCCGACCCAGCGGGGGGTCGGAGAATCCCGCCCCTGATGACAGGTAATTTGGACATTCTGAATTCTCCGTCAGTGTACCCGAATGTGGCGAGGAGGGGAGTTTTGCAGTAACCTTATTGCGATGTTAATGTAAGCCTACTTGTGACAAAGATTATTATTATTATAAAAACTAGACCCAAAAGTGTGCTATTAGTAAATTCCACCACTGTAATGAAGAAGTTTACATGGACACTGTTGTGCTGGTGATCGAACTGAAAGCAATATAATGTTCTCTTACCAAATGAGCACATGCAAACAGGGAGCGAAATTAATAATGTGCTGGCACCCAGGTTGCAAAATTAGGCTCTGGAGTGCCTGCAGTTTCAGGGCTTCAGGTGCTGTTGTGCAAAAATCACACCCAAGCTGTCCGCCTGCGTTTCCAGTGCTGGGCCGCAGCGCCGTGTAAACGAGGCTGTTCGAAGCTGGCTCCAGAAGAATGCAAAATAGACAGGTGGCGATGACAGTCATTGTGTAATACTGATTTGACCCCAGACTGCTGTTTTTGACCTTGTCACTCCAGCTAATGCCCTTGTAAACTACTACAGCTAAAAATGCATGAAGGACTACACCAGCATTATTTAAGAGGATCATCAACTACCTTCACATTAGTTCTTGATTGATTTTTACTGGGGTTGTCTTGAGTTTGTTGAAGCACTTTGAGGTTTCCGGAGCTGTTTAAAGTCGCTGATTTTGACAGAGATGGTGCAGCATGTGCAGAAAGTTGTGCTTCATACTTTGAGGCTTCTGGTCAGATTACATGCTCTCAGTCATGACTGCATAGTTACCATCTTCTATGACCTACAGCATGAAAGGCAAATTGAGCAAAGGAAGCATAGAAGGGAACAAGCTGCTCGCAGAGGGGGATAGGAAAAGGAGGATACGAGATCTCAGCAGAAGGCTTTATCCGCCCAGTGTCTTCAGGGAGCATTTCTCTCACTCCAGCCCAAACCAAGAACAGTGTGTACATCATCTCGGGTTTACACTGAGAACTGCCATCCCTTGCAGGCAGAGCTGCGGTCTCAGAGATGTGAGATAGTGCCGCCAGTGACTGAGAAAGAAAGGAAAAGATATTTGCATCGATGTAGTGCTTTCACTGAACACCGGACACCTTACTGCATTTGAAGTGTTGTTACAGTTATAGGAAATGCAGCAGGCAGTATTCCCACAAAGGGCAATGTGATAATCCCAAATGATCTGTTTTATGATGTTGATTAAGAGACAAATATTGACAAGAGAATGGAAATGACTTCTCTGCTCTTCTTTCAAATAGTGCCATGGGAACATTTACATCCACCCAAATAGGCAAATAGGGCCTAATTTTAACATAGCACAGGAACAATTACACCTCTGACAGTGCAGCACTCCCCCAGTACTGACCCTCTGACAGTGCGGCACTCCCTCAGTACTGACCCTCTGACAGTGCGGCGCTCCCTCAGTACTGACCCTCTGACAGTGCGGCACTCCCTCAGTACTGACCCCCTGACAGTGCGGTGCTCCCTCAGTACTGACTCTCTGACAGTGCGGCTCTCCCTCAGTACTGACCCTCTGACAGTGCGGTGCTCCCTCAGTACTGACCCTCTGACAGTGCAGTACTCCCTCAGTACTGACTCTCTGACATTGCGGCTCTCCCTCAGTACTGACCCTCTGACAGTGCAGCACTCCCTCAGTACTGACCCTCTGACAGTGCAGCACTCCCTCAGTACTGACCCTCTGACAGTGCAGCACTCCCTCAGTACTGACCCTCTGATAGTGCGGCACACCCTCAGTGCTGACCCTCCGATAGTGCGGCACTCCCTCAATACTGACATTCTGACAGTGCCGCACTCCCTCAGTACTGACCCTCTGATAGTGCGGCACTACCTCAGTACTGACCCTCTGACAGTGCGGCACTCCCTCAGTACTGACCCTCTGACAGTGCAGCACTCCCTCAGTACTGACCCTCTGACAGTGCAGCACTCCCTCAGTAGTGACCCTCTGACAGTGCCGCACTCCCTCAGTACTGACCCTCTGATAGTGCGGCACTCCCTCAGTACTGACCCTCTGACAGTGCGGCACTCCCTCAGTACTGACCCTCTGACAGTGCAGCACTCCCTCAGTACTGACCCTCTGACAGTGCAGCACTCCCTCAGTACTGACCCTCTGACAGTGCCCCATTCCCTCAGTACTGACCCTCTGACTGTGCAGCACTCCCTCAGTACTGACCCTTTGACAGTGTGGCACTCCCTCAGTACTGACCCTCTGACAGTGCAGCACTCCCTCAGTACTGACCCTCTGACAGTGCAGCATTCCCTCAGTACTGACCCTCTGACAGTGCAGCACTCCCTCAGTACTGACCCTCTGACAGTGCGTCACTCCCTCAGTACTGACCCTCTGACAGTGCCACACTCCCTCAGTACTGACCCTCTGACAGTGCGGCACTCCCTCAGTACTGACCCTCTGACAGTGCGGCACTCCCTCAGTACTGACCCTCTGACAGTGCAGCACTCCCTCAGTAGTGACCCTCTGACAGTGCAGCACTCCCTCAGTACTGACCCTCTGACAGTGCAGCACTCCCTCAGTACTGACCCTCTGATAGTGCGGCACTCCCTCAGTGCTGACCCTCCGATAGTGCGGCACTCCCTCAATACTGACATTCTGACAGTGCCGCACTCCCTCAGTACTGACCCTCTGACAGTGCGGCACTCCCTCAGTACTGACCCTCTGACAGTGCAGCACTCCCTCAGTACTGACCCTCTGACAGTGCAGCATTCCCTCAGTACTGACCCTCTGACAGTGCGGCGCTCCCTCAGGACTGACCCTCTGATAGTGCGGCACTCCCTCAGTACTGACCCTCTGACAGTGCCGCACTCCCTCAGTACTGACCCTCTGATAGTGCGGCACTCCCTCAGTACTGACCCTCTGACAGTGCCGCACTCCCTCAGTACTGACCCTCTGACAGTGCAGCACTCCCTCAGTACTGACCCTCTGACAGTGCGGCACTCCCTCAGTACTGACCCTCTGACAGTGCCCCATTCCCTCAGTACTGACCCTCTGACTGTGCAGCACTCCCTCAGTACTGACCCTCTGACAGTGTGTCACTCCCTCAGTACTGACCCTCTGACAGTGCCACACTCCCTCAGTACTGACCCTCTGACAGTGCCGCACTCCCTCAGTACTGACCCTCTGACAGTGCGGCACTCCCTCAGTACTGACCCTCTGACAGTGCAGCACTCCCTCAGTACTGACCCTCTGACAGTGCAGCGCTCCCTCAGTACTGACTCTCTGACAGTGCGGCTCTCCCTCAGTACTGACCCTCTGACAGTGCGGTGCTCCCTCAGTACTGACCCTCTGACAGTGCAGTACTCCCTCAGTACTGACTCTCTGACAGTGCGGCTCTCCCTCAGTACTGACCCTCTGACAGTGCAGCACTCCCTCAGTACTGACCCTCTGACAGTGCAGCACTCCCTCAGTACTGACCCTCTGACAGTGCAGCACTCCCTCAGTACTGACCCTCTGATAGTGCGGCACACCCTCAGTGCTGACCCTCCGATAGTGCGGCACTCCCTCAATACTGACATTCTGACAGTGCCGCACTCCCTCAGTACTGACCCTCTGATAGTGCGGCACTCCCTCAGTACTGACCCTCTGACAGTGCAGCACTCCCTCAGTACTGACCCTCTGACAGTGCAGCACTCCCTCAGTAGTGACCCTCTGACAGTGCCGCACTCCCTCAGTACTGACCCTCTGATAGTGCGGCACTCCCTCAGTACTGACCCTCTGACAGTGCGGCACTCCCTCAGTACTGACCCTCTGACAGTGCGGCACTCCCTCAGTACTGACCCTCTGACAGTGCCCCATTCCCTCAGTACTGACCCTCTGACTGTGCAGCACTCCCTCAGTACTGACCCTCTGACAGTGCAGCATTCCCTCAGTACTAACCCTCTGACAGTGCAGCACTCCCTCAGTACTGACCCTCTGACAGTGCGTCACTCCCTCAGTACTGACCCTCTGACAGTGCCACACTCCCTCAGTACTGACCCTCTGACAGTGCGGCACTCCCTCAGTACTGACCCTCTGACAGTGCGTCACTCCCTCAGTACTGACCCTCTGACAGTGCCACACTCCCTCAGTACTGACCCTCTGACAGTGCGGCACTCCCTCAGTAGTGACCCTCTGACAGTGCAGCGCTCCCTCAGTACTGACCCTCTGACAGTGCAGCACTCCCTCAGTACTGACCCTCTGACAGTGCGGCATATCCTCAGTACTGACCCTCTGACAGTGCAGCACTCCCTCAGTACTGACTCTCTGACAGTGCGGCACTCCCTCAGTACTGACCCTCTGACAGTGCGTCACTCCCTCAGTACTGACCCTCTGACAGTGCCACACTCCCTCAGTACTGACCCTCTGACAGTGCAGCACTCCCTCAGTACTGACCCTCTGACAGTGCGGCACTCCCTCAGTACTGACTCTCTGACAGTGCAGCACTCCCTCAGTACTGACCCTCTGACAGTGCAGCACTCCCTCATTACTGACCCTCTGACAGTGCGGCAGTCCCTCAGTACTGACCCTGACAGTGCGGCACTCCCTCAGTACTGACTCTCTGACAGTGCAGCACTCCCTCAGTACTGACCCTCTGACAGTGCAGCACTCCCTCAGTACTGACCCTCTGACAGTGCAGCACTCCCTCAGTACTGACCCTCTGACAGTGCGGCATATCCTCAGTACTGACCCTCTGACAGTGCAGCACTCCCTCAGTACTGACTCTCTGACAGTGCGGCACTCCCTCAGTACTGACCCTCTGACAATGCGGCACTCCCTCAGTACTGACCCTCTGACAGTGCGGCACTCCCTCAGTACTGACCCTCTGACAGTGCGGCACTCCCTCAGTACTGACCCTCTGACAGTGCGGCACTCCCTCAGTACTGACCCTGAGGGAGTGATTTGCATTCAGATTAGTGAAGAGTTGGCAGACTGTGCATGGAATGCAGACACCTCCATGTTGCAGGTTGCCATTGGCTGAAAACACTTGGGTTCACTCCCTGAATGCGCAGTTGCTGTGCATCCATGCTGAGCACATGCAGATGAATGCTCAGCGGTGGTGTAGTGGTCGTGTCACTGGACTGGTGATCCAGAGACCGAGGGAAATACTCGGGAGACCTTGGTTCGAATCCTGCAACGGCAGATGGTGGAAATTGAATCAAATACACGGTAGCATTGTGGATAGCACAATTGCTTCACAGCACCAGGGTCCCAGGTTCGATTGCGGCTTGGGTCACTGTCTGTGCGGAGTCTGCTCATCCTCCTCGTGTGTGCGTGGGTTTCCTCCGGGTGCTCCGGTTTCCTCCCACAGTCCAAAGATGTGCAGATTAGGTGGATTGGCCATGATAAATTGCCCTCAGTGTCCAAAATTGCCCTTAGTGTTGGGTGGGGTTACTGGGTTATGGGGATAGGGTGGAGGTGTTGACCTTGGGTAGGGTGCTCTTTCCAAGAGCCGGTGCAGACTCGATGGGCCGAATGGCCTGCTTCTGCACTGTAAATTCTATGATAATCTATGAAAAAGTTTAATGATGACCATGAAACCATTGTAGATTGTTGTAGAAAATCCAGCTGGAAATCTGCATGGTTTAGCCTATGTGTGACTCTAGATCGACATGTGACTCTTAAACGCACTCTGAAATGGCTGAGCAAGCCACTCAATTGTATCAAACAACTGCAAAGTCAATAAAGAAGAAACCAGATGGACCACCCGGGAAACATACTTCCCAACAATCAACTATACAGTCTGTACAGATTTTCCCTCTTTTTCAAACTACCCCGCTTCCCCCACCACCCCTGCGATGAACAGCCCCTCAAACACGGTCACAAACATCCCCCACCTTTCCTCAAGCCCCCCTGAAGAGCCCCTTAACTCATACTTTATCTTCACTATTCGCGGGAAGTCGTACAGGTCACCCAACCGAGCCGCTACCCCCGGTGGCGATGTCGACCGCCACTCCAGCAAAATTCGCCGCCGTGCAATCAGAGAGGCGAAGGCCGTGACATCGGCCTTCCTCCTCTCCATGAGCTCCGGCTTCTCTGAGACCACAAATATCGCCACCAAAGGGTCCAAATCCACCTCCTCCTCCACTATCCTGGCTAAGACCGCGAACACTCTTGCCCAGAATCTTCCCAATTTTTCGCAACGCCAAAACATGTGCGTGTGATTCGCTGGCCCCCGCCCACACCTCTCACACTCATCTGCTACCCCCTGAAAGAACCCACTCATTCTCGCCTGAGTCATATGCACCCTGTGCACCACCTTAAACTGTGTCAGGCTCATCCTTGCACAAGGGGAGGTCCCATTTACCCTTCGCAGTGCCTCACTCCATACTAACCATTTGATCTCCCTTCCCAACTCCGCTTCTCATTTCTCCACCTGCTCTCCTCCCTGCTCCCCCAGCTGGGTCTCCCGGCTTCTCTCGGTCATACTGCGCCACGGTATACTGCCTTTCGGGCACAGTGTGGCCATGCAATTGCACCCAATCTTCCGGCAATAGTACAGAACTTGCTGCACCCCTAGACAAGCTGTTCAAGTACAGCTGCAACACTGGCATCTACTCAGCAATGTGGAAAATTGCCCAGTAATGTCCTGTGCGCAAAAAGCAGGAGAAATCTGACCTGGCCAATTGCTGCTCCATCAGCCTACTGTCAATCATCAGTAAATGTTGGAAGGAGTCATCAATAGTGCTATCAAATGGCACTTACTGAGCAAGAACCTGCTCACTGACACTCAGTTTGGGATCCACCAAAGTCACTTAGCTCCTGACCTCATTACACTTTGGATTAAACATGGACAAAAGAGTTGAACTCCGGAGGTGAGATGAGATTGACTTTCTTGATATCAAGGCAGCATTTCACCGAATATGGTATCAAGGAGCCCGAGCAAAATTGGAGTCAGTGGGAATCAGGGGGAAACTCTGCCAGTTGGAGTCATACCCGGCACAAAGGAAAATGGCTGTGGTGGTTGGAGGTCAATCATCTCAGTCCCGGGACATCACTGCAGGAGTTCCTCAGGAGAGTGTCTTAGGCCCAACCATCTTCAGCTGCTTCATCAATGGCTTTCCTTCTTAATAATAATCGTTATTGTCACAAGTAGGCTTACATTAACACTGCAATGAAGCTAGTGAAACGCCCCTAGTCGCCACACTCAGGCACCTGTTCGGGTACACGGAGGGAGAATTCAGAATGTCCAAATTACCTAACAGCATGTCTTTCGGGACTTGTGGGAGGAAACCGGAGCACCCGGAGGAAACCCACGCAGACACGGGGAGAACGTGTAGACTCCACACAGACAGTGACCCAAGCCGGGAATCGAACCTGGGACCCTGGCGCTGTGAAGGAACAGTGCTAACCACTGTGCTACCGTGCCGCCCTTCCAACACAATGTTAGGCGGGGGGATGTTCGGTGATGATTGCACAATGTTCAGCACCATTCAGACACTGAAGCAGTCCACATAATACAGCAAGACCCAGACAACACCCAGGCTGGGGCTGACAAGTGACAAGTAACATTTGCGCCTCACAAGTACCAGGCAATGACCATCTCCAATAAGAGAGACTCAAACCATCGCCCCTTGATATTCAATGGCATTACCTTCACTGAATCCCCCAATATCCTGGGGTTACCGTTGACCAGAAACTGAACTGGACCAGCCATATAAATACTGTGACTACAACAGCAGGTCATAGACTAGAAATCCTGCCTGTCCATCACCTATAAGGCAGTCAGGAGTGTGATTGAATACTCCCACTTGCCTGGATGAGTGCAGCTCCAACAACACTTGAAGCTCGAAAGCATCCAGGACAAAGCAGCCCGTTTGATTGCTCCTCCTGCCACAAACATTCAAACCCTCCACCACCGACGCACAGTAGCAGCCGTGTGTACCATCTTCAAGATGCACTGCAGGAACTCACCAAGGTTCCTTGGGCAGCACCTTCCAAACCCTCGGCCACTACCATCTAGAGGAGAAAGGCAGCAGGTACCTGGGAACATCAACAACTGGAGGTTCACCTCCAGCCACTCACCATCCTGATTTGGAAATATGTCGCCGCTCCTTCACTGTCAAAATCCTGGAACTCCTTCCCTAACAGCACAGTGTGTGTACCGACTCCACATGGACTGCAGCAGTTCAAGAAGGCAGCTCACCACCACCTTCTGAGGGGCAATTAGGGATGAGAAACGATGCTGGTGTGGCCAACAAAAAATCTCCCATCACGAGGATACAGCCCCTGCCACCAGGGATGCAATAACCAGTTGAGGAGGAGGAGGGGAGGGAAGAGGAGAAGATAGAGGATGAGAGGAGGCAACCAACACATTCCCCAGCAGGCTGTCTGTAATCGCCTCATCCTTCTATAGTATCAGTGAACACAGCCCCAAATCCCATCTGCAACAGTCACTTACCTTACCTTCCCCTTGCCAGTGACCATCGTAGCATTCTCCTGGCCCCGATGCTGTAATAAAACCCACCACAAAACAACCACTCCAACCAATGTTGTCAAATAAACCATCCAATATTCCTAAGAAACTAATTCCTTAGTCCCTGTCTTTCTAGTGTCTTTGCTTGGCCTTGTGCCCTTATGCAATGCTATCCCTGTGGCTGAACGATGGCTGCCAGAAGGCTGCTGAATTTCACTGGGGGAGACTATGACCTTGCAGGGTGTCTGTCAGCAGTTCTGCTCCAGGAAGGCCAGTTTTGGAGTGCAGCACATAATAATTGGCAGCAGTAGGCTGGGTTGGCTGACTGTCTGGCAACACTGGGACATTGGCAGAGTGACGGTGGTTGGAGCATGAATGCTGTCAGGTGATTACATTTACTGAAGATCCCTCACCAGCCACCTTCCCTACCCAGGCAACAGGACCCCCTGCTAACCACTAGGGGGTTACCACTAGAACCCTTGACAGCAATCCCTCCTTAACTGTTCCCCCATCAACTCCTACTGCTACAGGCTGTCCCACACTTCAGTCTGGCTTTTGACTGGGAAACATGGAGAAAATTGTTAAAAAGTACAGAAACCAGGGCGGCAAGGTGGCCCAGTGTTTAGCACTGATGCCCAGGCGCTGAGGACCCGGGTTCGATCCCGGCTCTGGGTCACTGTCCGTGTGGAGTTTGCACATTCTCCCCGTGTCTGCGTGGGTCTCACCCCCACAACCCAAAGATGTGCAGGGTGGGTGGATTGGCCACAATAAAGTGGAGAAAAGAACTGCAGAAACCTGTACTTTTGAGGCATAACTCCTCCCCACACTTCTCCATATGTGCAGATCCCTAAGCAGCAGGGTCAAAAAATGAATGATTGAAAGGAACTAAAGTATGTACATAGAGAATTTATTTTTTGTGCTTATGGTTCTGGGAACCGATGGTACCAGAGATAAAATAATGTTTAAGGGTTCATACACCAGAGCTGTGCATGGTATTCTGACTCTGATATGTTGGGTCTTGCAGATTTCCTCTCCTGTCATGCCACATCTAATATTTGTTGAATAAAATGTACTGCGTTAACCCTCCCTTCCTGTATCTGAAGCTGTCTAAATATGTCAGCATCATTTTTCATATCACAGCTCAGATTGCCTACCAACAGCAGTATGCTGAAGCTATCTGCCTGTACAATCTGCAAAACACAAACAATAGCAATATATTTGTAGCATTTTCTAAAGGAGAGCTTCCAACCCTGGGAATGTTATTCAGAATACTACTGAGTTTTTATATGCGACCAAATATATTTGATTCCAATTCTGAATTCTTTTGCAACGTGGATGATATAAACATATATAGGAACAACTGTATCGCTTATTCTTTTCTCACTCCAGAAATATATCCAATTATTTTGGAATATATCCATGTGTGAGAAATTTATTGAGGCCTATTTTTGGGCAGAAAATGGTCAACAAGTCAAAGTAACTAGAAGCTAAAGTCAGTCCCTTGGACTCATCTGAATAATTCTGGCTGACTGCAGACACCAATCATTAATCCAGGGGCAGCTCGGCACTTTGCTGGACACCAACTTGGGTCAGCTGCTTTGCCATCTTTGGAAAGGGGAGGACGCGAATGTGGGGGTTGGTGAATGTAGCCCACTGGCGACCTGCTGTATTGCTGTGGAGTCAGGTGGAGAGCTCCTCCACACGCTCGCACTAGTCGTGATGCATTTCTGGGAACTGGCTCAGGATCCTCATTTCAATACTGGCCAATTGACTCTGTTCCCTGCTGCAATATATCAGTCACTGAAGTGTTGGGTACTCTGACACACAGACGAACCAACACGGTTGCGAATGGTACAACGCAGTTTTATTTCATTGAACTATAAACATAGTAAACTCTGGTATTCAGCACATGGTGAACCTCTGAGTGGCTGGCAATGAGGTCTGTGCCCTGAGCTCTCTCCTGCTTGGTAGAAAGTAAGAGGAATGGCAGGGAAGGGAGTGCAATGTTCCTCCTGCAGGATGTTTGAGGTGAGGGATGCAGTTAGTGTCCCTGCTGATTTTACCTGCAGGAAGTGCTGCCATCTCCAGCTCCTCCAAGACCGAGTTAGGGAACTGGAGCTGGAGTTGGAAGAACTTCGGATCATTCGGGAGGCAGAGGGGGTCATAGATAGCAGCTTCAGGGAATTAGTTACACCAAAGATTGGAGATAGGTGGGTAACTGTAAGAGGGACTGGGAAAAAGCAGTCAGTGCAGGGATCCCCTGCGGTCGTTCCCCTGAGAAACAAGTATACCGCTTTGGATACTTGTGGGGGGGACGACTTACCAGGGGTAAGCCATGGGGTACGGGCCTCTGGCACGGAGTCTGTCCCTATTGCTCAGAAGGGAAGGGGGGAGAGGAGCAGAGCATTAGTAATTGGGGACTCTATAGTCAGGGGCACAGATAGGAGATTTTGTGGGAGCGTGAGAGACTCACGTTTGGTATGTTGCCTCCCAGGTGCAAGGGTACGTGATGTCTCGGATCGTGTTTTCCGGGTCCTTAGGGGGGAGGGGGAGCAGCCCCAAGTCGTGGTCCACATTGGCATTAACGACATAGGTAGGAAAGGGGACAAGGATGTCAGGCAGGCTTTCAGGGAGCTAGGATGGAAGCTCAGAACTAGAACAAACAGAGTTGTTATCTCTGGGTTGTTGCCCGTGCCACGTGATAGTGAGATGAGGAATAGGGAGAGAGAACATTTAAACACGTGGCTACAGGGATGGTGCAGGCGGGAGGGATTCAGATTTCTGGATAACTGGGGCTCTTTCTGGGGAAGGTGGGACCTCTACAGACAGGATGGTCTACATCTGAACCTGAGGGGCACAAATATCCTGGGGGGGAGATTTGTTAGTGCTCTTTGGGGGGGTTTAAACTAATGCAGCAGGGGCATGGGAACCTGGATTGTAGTTTTAGGGTAAGGGAGAATGAGAGTATAGAGGTCAGGAGCACAGATTTGACGTCGCAGGAGGGGGCCAGTGTTCAGGTAGGTGGTTTGAAGTGTGTCTACTTCAATGCCAGGAGTATACGAAACAAGGTAGGGGAACTGGGAGCATGGGTTGGTACCTGGGACTTCGATGTTGTGGCCATTTCGGAGACATGGATAGAGCAGGGACAGGAATGGGTGTTGCAGGTTCCGGGGTTTAGGTGTTTTAGTAAGCTCAGAGAAGGAGGCAAAAGAGGGGGAGGTGTGGCGCTGCTAGTCAAGAGCAGTATTACGGTGGCGGAGAGGATGCTAGATGGGGACTCTTCTTCCGAGGTAGTATGGGCTGAAGTTAGAAACAGGAAAGGAGAGGTCACCCTGTTGGGAGTTTTTTATAGGCCTCCTAATAGTTCTAGGGATGTAGAGGAAAGGATGGCGAAGATGATTCTGGATATGAGCGAAAGTAACAGGGTAGTTATTATGGGAGACTTTAACTTTCCAAATATTGACTGGAAAAGATATAGTTCGAGTACAATAGATGGGTCGTTTTTTGTACATTGTGTGCAGGAGGGTTTCCTGAAACAATATGTTGACAGGCCAACAAGAGGCGAGGCCACGTTGGATTTGGTTTTGGGTAATGAACCAGGCCAGGTGTTGGATTTGGAGGTAGGAGAGCACTTTGGGGACAGTGACCACAATTCGGTGACGTTTACGTTAATGATGGAAAGGGATAAGTATACACCGCAGGGCAAGAGTTATAGCTGGGGGAAGGGCAATTATGATGCCATTAGACGTGACTTGGGGGGGATAAGGTGGAGAAGTAGGCTGCAAGTGTTGGGCACACTGGATAAGTGGGGCTTGTTCAAGGATCAGCTACTGCGTGTTCTTGATAAGTATGTACCGGTCAGACAGGGAGGAAGGCGTCGAGCGAGGGAACCGTGGTTTACCAAGGAAGTGGAATCTCTTGTTAAGAGGAAGAAGGAGGCCTATGTGAAGATGAAGTGTGAAGTTTCGGTTGGGGCGATGGATAGTTACAAGGTAGCGAGGAAGGATCTAAAGAGAGAGCTAAGACGAGCAAGGAGGGGACATGAGAAGTATTTGGCAGGAAGGATCAAGGAAAACCCAAAAGCTTTCTATAGGTATGTCAGGAATAAGCGAATGACTAGGGAAAGAGTAGGACCAGTCAAGGACAGGGATGGGAAATTGTGTGTGGAGTCTGAAGAGATAGGCGAGATACTAAATGAATATTTTTCGTCAGTATTCACTCAGGAAAAAGATAATGTTGTGGAGGAGAATGCTGAGCCCCAGGCTAATAGAATAGATGGCATTGAGGTACGTAGGGAAGAGGTGTTGGCAATTCTGGACAGGCTGAAAATAGATAAGTCCCCGGGACCTGATGGGATTTATCCTAGGATTCTCTGGGAGGCCAGGGAAGAGATTGCTGGACCTTTGGCTTTGATTTTTATGTCATCATTGGCTACAGGAATAGTGCCAGAGGACTGGAGGACAGCAAATGTGGTCCCTTTGTTCAAAAGGGGGAGCAGAGACAACCCCGGCAACTATAGACCGGTGAGCCTCACGTCTGTAGTGGGTAAAGTCTTGGAGGGGATTATAAGAGACAAGATTTATAATCATCTAGATAGGAATAATATGATCAGGGATAGTCAGCATGGCTTTGTGAAGGGTAGGTCATGCCTCACAAACCTTATTGAGTTCTTTGAGAAGGTGACTGAACAGGTAGACGAGGGTAGAGCAGTTGATGTGGTGTATATGGATTTCAGCAAAGCGTTTGATAAGGTTCCCCACGGTAGGCTATTGCAAAAAATACGGAGGCTGGGGATTGAGGGTGATTTAGAGATGTGGATCAGAAATTGGCTAGCTGAAAGAAGACAGAGGGTGGTGGTTGATGGGAAATGTTCAAAATGGAGTACAGTCACAAGTGGAGTACCACAAGGATCTGTTCTGGGGCCGTTGCTGTTTGTCATTTTTATCAATGACCTAGAGGAAGGCGCAGAAGGGTGGGTGAGTAAATTTGCAGACGATACTAAAGTCGGTGGTGTTGTCGATAGTGTGGAAGGATGTAGCAGGTTACAGAGGGATATAGATAAGCTGCAGAGCTGGGCTGAGAGGTGGCAAATGGAGTTTAATGTAGAGAAGTGTGAGGTGATTCACTTTGGAAGGAATAACAGGAATGCGGAATATTTGGCTAATGGTAAAGTTCTTGAAAGTGTGGATGAGCAGAGGGATCTAGGTGTCCATGTACATAGATCCCTGAAAGTTGCCACCCAGGTTGATAGGGTTGTGAAGAAGGCCTATGGAGTGTTGGCCTTTATTGGTAGAGGGATTGAGTTCCGGAGTCGGGAGGTCATGTTGCAGCTGTACAGAACTCTGGTACGGCTGCATTTGGAGTATTGCGTACAGTTCTGGTCACCGCATTATAGGAAGGACGTGGAGGCTTTGGAGCGGGTGCAGAGGAGATTTACCAGGATGTTGCCTGGTATGGAGGGAAAATCTTATGAGGAAAGGCTGATGGACTTGAGGTTGTTTTTGTTGGAAAGAAGAAGGTTAAGAGGAGACTTAATAGAGGCATACAAAATGATCAGGGGGTTGGATAGGGTGGACAGTGAGAGCCTTCTCCCGCGGATGGATATGGCTGGCACGAGGGGACATAACTTTAAACTGAGGGGTAATAGATATAGGACAGAGGTCAGAGGTAGGTTCTTTACGCAAAGAGTAGTGAGGCCGTGGAATGTCCTACCTGCTACAGTAGTGAACTCGCCAACATTGAGGGCATTTAAAAGTTTATTGGATAAACATATGGATGATAATGGCATAGTGTAGGTTAGATGGCTTTTGTTTCGGTGCAACATCGTGGGCCGAAGGGCCTGTACTGCGCTGTATTGTTCTATGTTCCTTGTTCTATGCTCGAGTGCCCAGGAAGTGTCGTGTTCCCTGCTTTGTACTGTGTATGCTCTTGTCCGTGATTGGCTGTCGTGTTGTGTGTGTTGATTGGTCCGTTGATCTGTCCATCATTATGTGTGTATGTATGTGCTGTGATGTTCACCTGAATATCATGACATCCCCCCTTTTTTACAGGCTTATGTGCCTACGTGGTTATAAATAGAGGTGTGTACTGAGTGTAGCTAAATGTGTGTGTGTGTGTGTGCAATATTTACAGCATGTACATGGGGTTTAACTATATACAAGGGGCGATGTCGGGTGTGACATAACAACGGGGTTGTACCATGAACAAAGAACGGGGAAACGTTGAACGATAAAGCAAATTCCTGTAACGATAAGAACATAAACATATTAACAAAGTGGCTGCATGAGTTCAATGTATAAACAGTCTCATAAGTCCAGTCTAGTAGGTGGGCGACGAATTCGGGTTGACCGCATCAAGGGTAGGTCGGGAATCACCGGCTGAGGAACGGGCCTAGCCACGGGCGACGACGGAAGGGGCATGGTAGCAGGCAGCTCCACGAAGCCGAAATCAGGAACAACAGGAGGGCACGGTGTCGGTGTAAGGTGTCGTAGCGAGCGTGGAAGCAGGCGAAGAGCCCGGCGATTGAGCCGACGAACGGATCCATCAGGCATGCGGACCAGGAACGAGCAGGGAGCCACGCGTCGGAGAACTTCGGCAGGTGCTGACCAGCCACCTTCTGGTAGGTGGATGTGGACTTCGTCTCCAGGGGCCAGGGCGGGAAGATCAGTTGCCCGTGTGTCATATGACCTCTTCTGGCAACCGCGCTGCAGTTGCATCCTGTGCAGTACCGGAGCATGGTCGATCGTTGGCGCCAGAATGGAAGGTACAGTAGTCCTGAGGGCACGACCCATCAGCAGAAGGGCTGGTGAGAGACCAGTGGCTAGTGGGGCCGAGCGATAGGCCAGCAGGGCGAGGCAGAAATCCGATCCAGCAGCAGCAGCCTTCCAGAGGAGCCGCTTGACAATGTGAACGCCCTTCTCCGCCTTTCCGTTGGATTGGGGATGCAGAGGGCTGGACGTCACGTGTGTGAAGCCATACGAGGCAGCAAACGATGACCATTCCTGGCTGGCGAAACAGGGCCCATGGCCCGACATGACAGTCATCGGAATGCCGTGGCGAGCGAAGGTGACTTTGCAGGCCCTTATGACAGCGGACGATGTCAAATCGTGCAGGCGTATGACCTCTGGGTAGTTGGAGAAGTAGTCAACGACGATGACATAGTCCCTGCCGAGCGCATGAAAGAGGTCCACACCTACCTTCGCCCATGGGGACGTCACCAGCTCATGGGGCAGAAGCGTTTCAGGAGGTTGCGCCGGCTGAAACCTTTGGCAGCTTGGGCAGTATACAGCCTCTCGGGCCCTCCTTCTGCACTTCTCGACCCCCAGGTGGCCTTCGTGTAGTTGGTCGAGAACCAGCTTGTGCATGCTGTGCGGAATCACAATCCGGTCCAGCTTCAGAAGGACACCATCAATGATGGCCAAGTCGTCTCGGACATTGTAGAATTGCGGGCACTGCCCTCTGAGCCACCCTCCCGTCACGTGGCACATCACACGTTGTAGAAGGAGGTCGGCCGCAGTCTCTCGGCGAATACGGGCCAGACTGGAGTCGTCAGCTGGCAGATTTGCCGATGTTAAGGCCACCTGCGCCTCGACCTGACATACGAACCCCTCCGAATCTGGCGGCGTGCTCACTGCTCTGGACAGGGCATCCGCGATGATGAGGTCCTTCCCTGGGGTGTAGACCAGTTGGAAGTCTTACCTCCTAAGTTTAAGTAGGATGCGCTGGAGGCAAGGGGCCATCTCATTCAGGTCCTTGTTTATGATGCTGACCAGGGGGCGGTGGTCAGTTTCAACCGTGAACTGGGGAAGACCATACACATAATCGTGGAACTTGTCTAAACCGGTTAGCAAGCCCAGGCACTCCTTTTCGATCTGCGCGTAGCGCTGTTCTGTGGGGGGTCATGGCCCGCAAGGCATAGGCGACCAGGGCCCATGATGCAGTGTCATCCCGCTGCAGGAGCACTGCCCCAATGCCGGACTGGCTGGCATCGGTCGAGATTTTAGTGGCACGAGACGTGTTGAAAAACGTCAGTCCCGGTGCAGTGGTGAGCTTGAGTTTGAGCTCCTCCCATTCCTGCTGGTGTGTGTGCTGCCACTGGAACTCCGTGGACTTTCTGACGAGGTGGCGCAGAGCTGTTGTGTGGGAGGCAAGGTTGGGAATGAACTTCCCCAGGAAGTTGACCATGCCTAGGAAGCGTAGTACTGCTTTCTTGTCTGCCGGCTGCGGCATGGCTGTGATGGCGCTGACCTTGTCTGCATCCGGACAGACCCCCGACCGGGAAATGTGGTCCCCCAGGAACTTCAGCTCGGTTTGGCCGAAAGAACACTTGGCTCGGTTGAGGCGCAGGCCGTTTTCACGTATGCGTGCAAAGACGCGTTGGAGACGATAGATGTGCTCCTGTGGTGTGGTGGACCAGATGATGACGTCGTCCACGTAGACGCGCACCCCTTCGATGCCTTCCATCATCTGCTCCATGATCCTGTGAAAGACCTCGGATGCCGAGATGATGCCAAATGGCATTCGGTTGTAGCAGAACCTGCCGAAAGGGGTGTTGAAAGTGCACAGCTTTCGGCTGGACGGATCCAATTGGATCTGCCAAAAGCCCTTAGAGGCATCCAATTTTGTAAATATTTTCACCTGGGCCATTTCACTCGTGATCTCTTCCCGTTTGGGTATGGGGCTGGTTTAGCTCACTGGGCTAAATCGTTGGCTTTGAAAGCAGACCAAGGCAGGCCAGCAGCACGGTTCAATTCCCGTACCAGCCTCCCCGAACAGGCGCCGGAATGTGGTGACAGGTGAATGTTGTGTGTCACCTGGAGCTGGCAGGATCCCATAGCCGGGATAACGTTCCTGTTGTAGTCGACCATCCTGCACCGGGACGGCCGAATTGGTGGTCTGACCTTCATGGCGTAGAAGGCTGACCATGCTATGAGGTTGGCGGAGGCGCCAGTATCCAGGCGGAAAGTTATTGGCGATCGGTTGACCGTCAGGGCGGCACACCATTCATCACCTGGATTGATCGTGTTAACTCGTTTCCCATCAATGACCGCAACACGGAAGGCGTCTCGGTCATCTGTGTCACCGGTCTGGATGTCGTCTGGGCCCGATTCGTAATGGGGAGGCTGAATGGTCCGCAAGTCCCTGCAAGGTTGTCGGAGTTGTAGAAGATTGACAGGTTGAGCTGCTCGACAGTAAGCAGCGTAGTGGCCCACCTTGCCACAGCGGAGGCATTGTCGGGTTCTTGCGGGACATTGCCACTTTAAATGTGCAGCTGCACAGTTGCCGCATGTCATGACGTCATGACGTTCGTTGCGCCACTGCGCATGCACAGTTCGGTCTTGCATCGGGCGCGCCTGCGCATCACATCCCTCAGTGTTGCCGTAGGTTTTGGCGCGCACAAGCGCGGGAGGCCTCGAAAAGCGCGCAAAATGGCTGCGGGCCGGGAGGAACTCGATCACCTGGACCCGTTTGGCCTCGTGGGGCACCTGGCTCACCGATCCGGCCGCCTGAAATTGTGCATAGTGGCTAGTCGCGTTTTCGTGCAGGACACAGGCTTCGATTTCGGAGGCTATGGTGAGGCCTTTTATTTTTAAAAGCTGCTGGCGTAGGGTGCCTGAGGTGACCCAAAAACGATCTGGCCCCAATCATGGAGTCCGAGGTGGTGTCGTAACCTCAGGACTGCGCGAGGATGCGGAGATGGGTAAGGAATGACTGAAAGGGCACATCCTTACCCTGCAGGCGTTGCTGGAAGAGATACCTCTCGAAGCTCTCGTTGACCTCGACGTTGAAGTGTTGGTCGAGCTTGAGAAGGACCGTCTTGTATTTGGATTTGTCCTCGCCTTCCGCGAACACCAGGGAGTTGTAGATATCGATGGCGTGCTACCCTGCGGTGGTGAGGAGGATGGCAATCTTTCTGGTGTCCGAGGTCCTCCCTCTTCCGTTGGCTTCCAGAAAGAGCTGGAAACGCTGTTTGAACAGCTTCCAATTTACGCCGAGGTTCCCAGCGACTTGCAGCGGCTGCGGTGTGCTGATGGTGTCCATGGCGCAGGATGGCAGGTTTGTGGGTAGGTGTCAATTTACTCCTGGTATCATGAAGTGTTGGGTACTCTGATATACAGACGAACCAACACGGTTGCGTATGGTACAACGCAGTTTTATTTAATTGAACTATAAACATAGTAAACTCTGGTATTCAGCACATGGTGAACCTCTGAGTGGCTGGCAATGAGGGCTGTGCCCTGAGCTCTCTCCTGCTCGAGTGCCCAGGAAGTGTCGTGTTCCCTGCTTTGTACTATGTATGCTCTTGCCCGTGATTGGCTGTCGTGTTGTGTGTGTTGATTGGTCTGTTGATCGGTCCATCATTATGTGTGCATGTATGTGCTGTGATGTTCACCTGAATATCATGCCAGTCACCAGTCGGAGGATCTCTTTGCAGTGTTTCAGGGGTGGTATGAGGAGGGCTTCACTAGGTTGAACACCCTCTACTGAGGCCAGATCATTAACTGACCAACAAATTTCGTATCAAGACCTCCAAATTGCTCACTGGATCAAGCACCCCATCATACTCTGTAAAATCCAACACAACCTGATGCCATTTGAGCTGAATTTCTACAAATGAGAAGAATAAAATCAGACTGACCACTGCAACAACCTAGACAAAGACGTTGGGTGGGATCCTGCGCTCCCCCATCCGCGTGTTTCTGGGCGGTGTGCCATTCACTGACACCAGGATTCTCTCTTCCCACCGCTTGTCAATTTTCAATTGAAGCCACCCCACACCGCTGGGAAACCCGTGGTTGGGAGTATACTGCCAGCGGGAAAAGAGAATGCCAATGGCTGGAGAATTCCAGCCATGATAAAAGCACACCTAGCTCTATCAATCCTGCGAATCCTGCTTACCAATGTCTGATAAATATAATCAAAATTAGGAGATCTGTCCCACAGACTATGAACATTGCTGGAAGAGTGACATGTTGCCAAAGCTTTTCAACTTGCACTCAGTAGGACAAATACAAAAATGCCAAATTCCAAACTATCACAATGATTGAAATACAGGAGAAGCATGCTTATTGGTTGGCAAGTTGACTCTGATTGGCCACGGCATTGCCATAGAAAAAGCAATGAAGTCCTAAAGGTTCCCTAAGGTTGAATAATACAAAATTAACACAAGGCTTGAACATGTTCTTTTTGTTTGCAGAAAACAGGTCCCTCCATATGAATGCATTCCACTTCTAGCAGGCAAGAGCCATAAAAAGTAAATAAACCATTTTCCAAGCTCATCTGATGGTCTCCAATTGGCCATTCGTGTTCAGCAAGTGCAGCCTGATCGCGGAATCACCTGTAATAGTAAATCTTTGTTTTGGATTTTCAAAGTGCGGTCTGGTTGATCATGATCTGTATTCTGCCGATTTCAAACAACTGAAGGAACATGCAGTTTCATATAATCTGCCAATCTCTGGGATGTATGGCCTACATATCTGGCATTTCACCATAGGGGTTATTTTGCCATTGGGACTAAATGGGTGTTTTGCTAATAAGGGCAGCTTTTTTGGAAACATGAATTTAGCACTAAATTTTGGTCCAACACGCTGATAACCACTGTTTGAACATGCCCGGAGGTCCTGAACCAACTAGCTGCATGTTTCGAACTCGCTTTGTCATTAGCCATATTTTCCATGAAGCAGCATATGTGGGCTTCACTTCCACTGGAGCTGGGCAGTACACTGGCTGGCACACAGTCGTGCATTGCAGAATGACACAGGGATTGAAGTAGAGGGTGGATAGGTTCTCCGATGTGGCAAGGAGTCCAGAACTCTCCCTAACCCTAACCCTAATGCCAGGGCAGGACAGTAGCAGAGTGGTTAGCACAGCTGCTTCACAGCTCCAGGGTCCCAGGTTCAATTCCCGGCTTGGGTCTGTGCGGAGTCTGCACGTTCTCCCCGTGTCTGCATGGGTTTCCTCCGGGTGCTCCGGTTTCCGAAAGACGGCTGTTAGGTGAATTGGACATTCTGAATTCTCCCTCAGTGTACCCGAAAAGGCGCCGGAATGTGGCATCTCGGGGGTTTTCTCAGTAACTTAATTGCAGTGTTAATGTAAACCTCCTTGTAACAATAATAAAGATTATTATTATAACAGTAAGCAGTGTGCTGAGAAAAATAAGATGCATTCCCCTCCACAATGCTGCAAATGGCCCCCAGCAGTGGTCCAGAACCTCAAGAAGAATCCCCCCCAAAGAAAGCCCTATCAAACTGACCCTCCCCCCATCCCCCCTAATAAGCTGACAGTAACCAGCTCATTTAAAGATAATGAACGGCCGCTACCCTGAGTTAAACCCCCTCCACCGATCCCCTCATCGTGAACTTGATCTTCTCCAAGTGCAGAAGATCCACCAAGTCCCCGAACCAAACTGAAGCCTCAGGCGACGCTGGGGACCTCCTTCTGGGTAAGACTCATCTCCGGGCTATTGGAGAGGCGAAGGCCAAGATATCTGCCCCTCCTGCAGCTCCGGAAAGTCTGAAACTCCAAAGGTGGCCACACTCAGGCACGGCTCCACCTTAACCCATAGAATCCCTAACACGGTTTCAAAAAAAGAAACCCCAAAATCAGTCCGCCTGGGGCAAGACCAAAACATAGGCGTATGGTTCGCTGGCCCCCTCGAACATCTCTCACATCTATCCTCCACCCCCAGGAAGAACCCAGCCCTAGTCAAATGCGATCTATATACCACCTTAAACTGTATCAAACTTAACCTCGCACAAGAGGAGGTGGAGTTGAACGTAGGCAGAGCTTCGCTCCACACAACCCCCCCAGAACACACCCAACTCATCCTCCCACTTCCCCGTTACTTTTTCAAAAGAGACCTGCTCCACTGCCAACATCAGCCCATAAATGTCTGAGATCTTTCCCTCCCCAAACTCATCCATAGACAAAACCCTATCCAAAAGCGAAGGCAATGGCACCAAGGGAAACGAGGGAAGCTCTTTACGCACAAAGTCTCGTACCTGCAGATATCGAGATACATTCCCCCTCAGAAGCTGGAACATCTTCAAATCTCTTCTAATCCTGCAAACCTAACCTCCAAAAACAAGTCTCTAAGCCTGTCTAACCCCTCCCAAGCCCTGAATTTGGAGTCTAGATCAGACAGCACAAACCTATGGTTCCTATAGATTGGCGCCAACAACAACATAGTGCCTAATTTAAACTGCAGCCTAAATTGGTTCCAGATTCTCAAAGAGGCTATTACCACTGGGCACGATAACAATCTCACCAGAGAAAACAGGAGAGGGGCGGTAACGAGCCCTCAAGCTCATTCCTGTACAAAAAGCTTCCTACATCCGTCCCCATATAGAGTCTGGATCCTTAAACCACTCCTGTATCTTTTTGCTGCCCAATAATTAGGGAGTGCCAATCACCACCACGTCTCCCCGACTGAGTATTCCTCTTTAAAAAAGTCTGCCCAAACAAAGTATTGGCCCAAACAAAGAAAGACTTTGCAAGAAGACTGGGAGACACCGAAACAAAAGCAAAATCCTTGGAAGAATATTCACTTTCATAGCTGGACTCTTCCCTCCAAAGTCAAATGAAGTGCATCACACCTCTTCAAATCAGCCTTCGCCCCATCAACCAAAGTTATGTTTATAGAGCGAGGCCCAATCATGAGCCTCCCAAATTCCTAGATACCGAAAACTAGTCCTGGCCAGACGAAAGGGTAACCTCCCTCGATCAGCTCCCCTCCCCGATCAACACCCCTCCCCAATAAGCTCCCCTCCCTGGGGAGCCTCCCCGATCAGCTCCCCTCCCCCGATCAACACCCCTCCCCAATAAGCTCACCTCCCGGGGAACCTCCCCGATCAGCTCCCCTCCCCCAATCAGCTCCCCTCCCCGGGGAACCTCCCCAATCAGCTCCCCTCCCCCAATCAGCTCCCCTCCCCGGGGAACCTCCCCAATCAGCTCCCCTCCCCCAATCAGCTCCCCTCCCCGGGGAACCTCCCCGATCAGCTCCCCTCCCCGGGGACCCTCCCCCGATCAGCTCCCCTCCCCGGAGACCCTACCCCGATCAGCTCCCCTCCCCGGGGAACCTCCGCCAATCAGCTCCCTTCCCCGGGGACCCTCCCCCGATCAGCTCCCCTCCCCGGGGAACCCCCCCCAATCAGCTCCCCTCCCCGGGGAACCCCCCCCAATCAGCTCCCTTCCCCGGGGACCCTCCCCCAATCAGCTCCCTTCCCCGGGGAACCCCCCCCAATCAGCTCCCTTCCCCGGGGAACCTCCCCCGATCAGCTCCCCTCCCCCGATCAGCTCCCCTCCCCGGGGAACCTCCCCCGATCAGCTCCCCTCCCCCGATCTGCTCCCCTCCCCCGATCAGCTCCCCTCCGCGGGGAACCTCCCCCGATCAGCTCCCCTCCCCCGATCAGCTCCCCTCCCCGGGGAACCTCCCCCGATCAGCTCCCCTCCGCGGGGAACCTCCCCCGATCAGCTCCCCTCCCCGATCAGCTCCCCCCCGGGGAACCTCCCCGGATCAGCTCCCCTCCCCGGGGAACCTCCCCCGATCAGCTCCCCTCCCCCAATCAGCTCCCTTCCCCGGGAAACTCCCCGATCAGCTCCCCTCCCCGGGGAACCTCCCCCGATCAGCTCCCCTCCCCCAATCAGCTCCCTTCCCCGGGAAACTCCCCGATCAGCTCCCCTCCCCCAATCAGCTCCCTTCCCCGGGAAACTCCCCGATCAGCTCCCCTCCCCGGGGAACCTACTCAATCAGCTCCCCTCCCCGGGGACCCTCCCTCGATCAGCTCCCCTCCCCGGGGAACCTCCCCTATCAGCTACCCTCCCCGGGGACCCTCCCCCGATCGGCACCCCTCCCCCAATCAGCTCCCTTCCCCGGGAAACTCCCCGATCAGCTCCCCTCCGCGGGGAACCTCCCCCGATCAGCTCCCCTCCCCGGGGACCCTTCCCCGGTCAGCTCCCCTCCCCCAATCACCTCCCCTCGCCGGGGAACCTCCCCGATCAGCTCCCCTCCCCGGGGAACCTCCCCCGATCAGCCCCCCTCCCCGGGGAACCACCCCCGATCAGCTCCCCTCCCGGGGGGTTCACCGGGAAAAATTCACTTTTGCCAAGATGTAAACTTGTCTCCCGAGAAGGAACCAAACTTACTGAGCACCTCCATTATCTTCCCGGATCGCCTTGCCCAGTCCCCGGAGCTCCCGACCCGACTCCCGACGGCAAGACCCGGCCCAACGCGACCCCCAGAGACCCGCCCAGCGACCCGTCCCCCAGAGACCCGCCCAGCGACCCGACCCGGAGAGGCCACGCCCAACAGCCCGACCCCCAGAGACCCGCCCAGCGACCCGACCCGGAGACGCCCGCCCAACAACCCGACCTACCTGGTGATGGAAGAAAGAAAAATCCACGTGGAGTCCCGACCGGGCCTACTTCAAGATCCGGCCCTAGAGCGCCCAGGGAGGGAACAGACCACGGGACCCAGCCCAACCTACCTCGGGTTGCCCCTGCCCACGACCCAGGACCCCCAAAACGGCGGAGGCCGCGCACGAGGACCCAAACGCGCTGCAAGGTATTCCCGCGCCCGCAGAACGCCGGGACCCATCCGGATCGCAAACATGCCCCCCTAGCAACCCCTCTACCTCAACCAGTGCCCGGGACCCTGCCAGACGCGACCCCAGATACGTAAACAGCGCCCTGGTCCCCACCAGCGCCCTGGTCCCCGCCAGACGCAACCACCTACCTTCCACAAGAGCTGACATCGGCCATCGGATCCCAGGTTCATCCAGCAGCAGCCGCCGTCCGAGGAAGCGAGGGAAATGCGGCGGTCTGCAGGTTAGACTGAAGCAACTCGGTTTGAAGACCCCTCTCCCCAGCATACTCCTGGCAAACGTCCAAGCGATCGAAAACAAGCTGGATGAACGTAACGCCAGACTTACCTCTCAGAGGGAAGTAAAAGACTGCTGTGTGCTCTGTTTCACAGAGACATGGCTCACCCCCGCCTCACCGGACTGTGCCATACAACCTGAAGGCTTCTCAATTCACCGGGCGGACCGCACGGCATCATCAGGCAAAGCGAAGGATGGAGGGGTTTGCCTCCTCATCAACTCCGCCTGGTGCTTGGATGTGGCGACCCTTGTGACCTACTGCTCCCAGACCTGGAATACCTGACCGTGAAGTGCCACCCATATTATCTTCCACGTGAGTTCACTTCAGCCATTATCACAGCGGTCTACATCCCCCCCCCAGGCAGTAGTGAGGAAGGCGCTGGATGAACTATACACAGTAATAAACAACTACGAAACAGAACATCTGGAGGCCTTGTTCATCGTGGCCGGAGACTTCAACAAGGCCAACCTCAAGAGTGTGCTGCCAATATTTCACATCTCCTGTCCCACCAGGGGCGACAACACTCTTGACCACTGCTACTCAAAAATCAAGGGCGCCTACCGTTCCATCCCCCGACCGCACTTTGGGAAATCAGAACATAAGACGGATCTCCTTCTCCCGGCATACAAGCAGAAACTCAAGCTGGAGAATCCAGCTAAGAAGGTCGTGCAGTGCTGGTCCGAGGAGACAGAAGAGCTTTTACGTGACTGCTTAGAGACAGTGGACTGGTCCATATTTAAGAACTCAGCGACCAACTTAAATGAGTATGCCACCACCGTCACAGACTTCATCAGCAAATGTGTGGACGACTGCGTGCCAAAGAAAGCAGTACGTGCGTTCCCCAACCGGAAACCATGGCTCAATCGCGAGATTGACTCCCTACTGAAGGACAGATCTGAGGCGTTCAAGGCAGACGATCCTGACCTGTACAAGAAATCCAGGTACGACCTCCGCAAAGCCATCCGAGATGCCAAGAGAGAATATCAAACCAAGCTAGAGTCACAGACAGACTCTCGGCGGTTGTGGCAAGGACTAAACAACATAACGGGCTACAAGCGAAGCCGAAAAGTATCCCTGGCAGCAGCGCACCCCTCCCAGATGAACTCAATGCATTCTATGCTCGGTTCGAGCAGGTAACCAACAATCCACTGTCGAGTGCCCCAGCAGCCCATAATTCACCCATACCCACCATCACAGCTTCCGAAGTCAGATTGGCCTTCCTGAAAGTGAACCCGCGGAAGGCGACGGGCCCAGACGGGATCCCTGGTCGTGCACTCAGAGCCTGCGCGGACCAGCTGGCAGAGGTATTCGCGGACATCTTTAACCTGTCCCTACTCCACTCCGAGGTCCCCACCTGCTTCAAGAAGACCATCATCATACCGGTACCAAAGAAGAACCAGGCAACGTGCCTCAATGACTACCGATCAGTGGCCCTGACTTCAGTCGTAATGAAATGCTTCGAGAGGTTGATCATGAAGCGCATCACCTCCATACTCCCAGAATGCCTTGATCCACTGCAATTCGCATACCGTTGCAACCAGTCCACATCAGACACCATTTCCCTGGCTCTACACTCATCTCTAGAGCATCTCGACAACAAGGACTCCTACATCAGACTCCTATTTATTGACTACAGCTCCGCCTTCAACACCATAATCCCAGCCAAGCTCATATCAAAGCTCCAAAACCTAGGACTTGGCTCCCCACTCTGCAACTGGATCCTCGATTTTCTGACCAACAGACCACAATCAGTAAGAATGAACAACAACACCTGCTCCACAATAGTCCTCAACACCGGGGCCCCGCAAGGCTGCGTACTTAGCCCCCTACTCTACTCCCTGTACACACACGACTGCGTGGCAAAACTTGGTTCCAACTCCATCTACAAGTCTGCTGACGATACGACCATAGTGGGCCGGATCTCGAATAACGACGAGTCAGAATACAGGTAGGAGATAGAGAACCTAGTGGAGTGGTGTAGCGACAACAATCTCTCCCTCAATGCCAGCAAAAGTACTGTACACACCCCTGTCAGCATCAACGGGGCCGAGGTGGAGATGGTTAGCAGTTTCAAATTCCTAGGGGTGCACATCTCCAAAGATCTGTCCTGGTCCACCCACGTCGACGCTACCACCAAGAAACATCTAGCTACGAGTCACAGCTCAGTGTGCCCGAACAGGTGCCGGAATGTGGCGACAAGGGGCATTTCACAGTAACTTCATTGCAGTGTTAATGTAAGCCGACTTGTGACAATAAAGATTATTTTTTTAAAGTATTCATTAAGATCCTAGCCTTGCCCTGCACTTCAAAGTATATATCGCCTTTTTTGTTCATAATAGGCCCATCCTACCTCTTATTGCATGGTTACTATTTACATGTCTGCAGAGAAAAAGAGGAAGTGAGAGCACTTAACTGTCTTTGATAGGGTGCAAGAGCTGTGACTCGTAGCTAGATGTTTATAAACATTGCAGTTCGTTTCACAGCTCCCTATTTGAGATCCATTCAAGTGTGAAGGGAAGTTAAATTAAACAATCCAGACAGCTGGATATATATGAGCTGTCAATCACAGCCTAGTAAAACCAATTCCAATTAATATTAATAAAAGCCTTGCAGATCAAAGATCTAAGGGAGTTTAAACATAGCTGATGTGGTTTTCGCTTTCTAAGAATTTGCAGGTGCTGCATTCTCTGTCTGAACTAGCAGGTATATTGCAAAAGTGAGTTTTAAAGCAGTATTTTTTTTTCATCGTCTCGGTCAGGACTGCTCTCTAACTTCCAGACAGGGGTTTCTGTAATGGGGAAAACGGGGTTATTGGGTGGGGGTCTGTAATGGGGAGGTTTCTGCTAGAAGTCTCTTATTGGGGCTCTCTGTTGAGGATCACGCTTATGGGGGTCTCTCGTGGGGGATCTGTGATGGGGGGTCTCTGGCAGGGGTTTCTCTTATAGGGGTCTCTGGTGGGGGGCTCTCTTTTGGGATGGTTTCTGGTGAGGGTCTCTCTTATGAGGACCTCTGGTGGAGTCTCTAATGGGAGTCTATGGTAGGACTGTCTGTAATGGGGGGGTCTCTGGTGGGGTTCTCTGTAATGGGCGGTCTCTGGTGGGGGTCTCTGTAATAGGGGGTCTCTGTAATGGGAGGTCTCTGGTGGGGGTCGCAGTAATGGGAGGTCTCTGGTGGTGGTCTCTGGTGGGGGTCACTGTAATGGGAGTTCTCTGGTGGGGGTATCTGTAATGGGAGATCTCAGTTCCCGGTCGCTGTAATGGGAGGTCTCTGGTGGGGGTCTCTGTAATGAGAGGTATCTGGTGGGGTCTGTGTAATGGGGGTCTCTGGTGGGGCTCTCTGGTGGGGGTCGCAGTAATGGGAGCACTCTGGTGGGGGTCTATGGTGGGGGTCTATGGTGGGGGTCTCTGTAATGGGAGGTCGCTGGTGGGGGTCTCTGTAATGGGGGGGTCTATGGTTGGTGTCTCTGTAATGTGGGTCTCTGGTGGGGGTCTCTGTAATGGTGGGTTTCTGGTGGGGGTCTATTTTGGGAGGGTTTCTGCTGGGGTCTTTCTTATGGGAGTCTATCTATGGGTGTCTTTTATGGGGTCTCTGGTGGAATCTCTGTAATGGTATCTCACATAAGGGTCTCTCCTATGGGGGTCTCTGGTGGGGGTCTCTTATGGGAGGTCTCTGGCGGGGGTCTCTGTAATGGGAGGTCTCTGGTGGAGGTCTCTGTAATGTTAGGTCTCTGGTGGGGTCTCTGTAATGGGAGGTCTCTGGTGGGGGTCTCTGTAATGGGAGGTCTCTGGTGGGGGTCTCTGTAATGGGAGGTCTCTGGTGGTGGTCTCTGTAACGGGAGGTCTCTGGTGGTGGTCTCTGTAACGGGAGGTCCCTGGTGGGTGTCTCTGGTGGGGGTCTCTGTAATGGGAGGTCTCTGGTCGGAGTCTCTGTAATGGGGAGGTCTATGGTGGGGGTCTCTGTAATGGGGGTCTATGGTGGGGGTCTCTGTAATGTGGGGTCTATGGTGGGGGTCTCTGTAATGGGGGGTTTATGGTGGGGGTCTCTGTAATGCAGGGTCTATGGCTGGTGTCTCTGTAATGGGGGGTCTATGGTGGGGGTCTCTGTAATGGGGGGTTTATGGTGGGGGTCTCTGTAATGCGGGGTCTATGGTTGGTCTCTCTGTAATGGGGGTCTATGGTGGGGGTCTCTGTAATGGGGGTCTCTGGCAGGGGTCTATTTTGGGAGGGTTTCTGGTGGGGGTCTTTCTTATGGGAGTCTATCTATGGGTGTCTTTTATGGGGTCTCTGGTGGGATCTCTGTAATGGTATCTCACATAGGGGTCTCTCTTATGGGGGTCTCTGGTGGGGGGCTGTAATGGGAGGTCTCTGGTGGGGGTCTCTGTAATGGGAGGTCTCTTGTGGGGGTCTCTGTAACAGGATGTCTATGGTGGGGGTCTCTGTAATGGGAGGTCTCTGGTGGGGGTCTCTGTAATGCGGGGTTTATGGTGGGGGTCTCTGTAATGGGGGTCGCTGGTGGGCGTCTCTGTAATGGTGGGTCTCTGGTGGGGGTCTATTTTAGGAGGGTTTCTGGTGGGGGTCTTTCTTATGGGAGTCTATCTATGGGTATCTTTTATGGGGTCTCTGGTGGGATCTCTGTAATGGTATCTCACATAGGGGTCTCTCTTATGGGGGTCTCTGGTGGGGGCTGTAATGGGAGGTCTCTGGTGCGGGTCTCTGTAACGGGAGGTCTCTGGTGGGGGTCTCTGTACTGGGAGGTCTCTGGTGGGGGTGTCTGAAATTGGGAGGGTTTCTGATGGGGGTCTCTCATGGGGTCTCTCTTGGGGGCAGGTGACTCTGCAAATTCCGTGGTGGGGTTGGGGGAAGGAATTGCATTTCAGGGGGTGGGGGATGAGGGGGGAGCAGGGAGAGACAGCCGGCCACCGGACCTCGCTATCAGACCATTCAGAATGGCGGCCCAATTGTGGGATTTGCGAGGGAATCTCTCACATTCCCTGCCATGCATAAGGGATAGTGGCAAGGGATAGCGAATTGCCTCTGAATTCTCATTCCCATTGCGAGCGCAAATCAGAGATGATTCATCTCTGACGGGCGAACGCCTCCCAAGCGAACAATTCAGCCCCTCTTCTTCAAATACCACCCATTATGTTGTTACAGATTTTCCTGTAAAACCTACTTTAGATTCTTCCTTTCTCTCTCCACTACTAATCTAAACCATCTGATACTTACTTCTGTCGCAGGTGGATTTGGTACCTTTCACTCTCCATGAGGAATTGCAGACTATCCCGAATTAAAATGAAGTAAAATCTGCTGGAAAAAAGTTTCCCAGTTGATTATTCCTGCCATGATATCTCGCCCTTGTAACAAAAGTTTTGATAACCTCGATATTACTGTTGTTGGTATTAGCCGATGAATGCAACCACTTTCAACTGTTGTTTCAATACCCCTTAATTAGAGATATTAAACTATTTGATCATGTGTGTGACCATTTGCTAATATTCCCGATAATAATTTCTAGACAGTAGTTCTATTTTTCGTAACTAAGTGGAAAGTTAACAGTATATGAATTATTGACATGAGATTTGCACAGCATTACGATATGAGTTTGCAGTGAAGCCTTGGCTTCAATTAGGGTGTATTTACAAAGCAATGATACATGTGGAATCCCTACAGTGCATAAGGAGGCCATTCGGCCCATTGACATCCGAAAGAGCACTCTACCTAGGTCCACACCCCCGCCCTATCCCCGTTACCCCACATCTTTATAGTGGCCAATCCACCTAACGTCAACACCTTTCAACTGTGAGAGGAAACCGGAGCACCCAGAGGAAACCCACGCAGACACGGGGAGAACGTGCAAACTCCACACAGTCACCCAATTTCTGAATCAAACCCGGGCCCTGACGCTGTCAGGCAATAGTGCTAACCACTGTGCCACCGTGAGTGAGATACATTGGACGGGATTCTCCCATCCCGCGGCAGAGTGTTCATGCCGTTGTAAACGCCGTCACGTTTTACAACAGCGTGAACAGGCCGCTCCCACAACAAATTCTGGCCCCTACAGGGGGCCAGCACGGCGCTGGAGTGGTTCGCGCTGCTCCAGCTGCAGATCCCGCGTGAACTGTGCGCCGCGGGATCCGCGCATGTGCAGTTGCGCCGGTGCCAATGAGGACATGCGCAGTGTCCTCCTTCAACGCGCCGGCCCCGACGCAACATGGCGCAGGACTATAGGGGCCGGCGCGTAGGAAAGGAGGCCCCCAGCCACAGAGGCCGTCCAGCCGATTGGTGGGCCTCGATCGCGGACCAGGCCAGATCGGAGGCCCTCCCCAGGGTCGGACCCCCCCTCCCCTCCCCCCAAAGGCTAACATCCGACCCTTACACGCCGAGGACCCGCCGGCCCAGAGCAGGCTAGAACGGCGCCGGCGGAACTCGGCTCTTTTCTTTCGGGCCGGAGAATCGGCGGGCCGGCCACGCAGAGCGACTGGGGCCGCGCCAACCACGCCGGCGACAATGGTGTCGATTTGCGGAGAATCGTCGTCGGGGCAGCGTGGCACGATTCACGCAGCCCGCCGCCGATTCGCCAACCCGGCACGGGGTCGGAGAATCCCGCTCATTAGCTGCTGTTTTCTGGAGAGCACAAGTTTGACAGGAAGAGCTGATAACTTTTGAACGTGGTTAGTTATGTCATTATGACGCTAGCGGGGGATCTAGCGGGGGGGCTGGGAGGGGGGAATTACTGGGTTGCTGCTGCTGGGGAGAGGGGGGAGCTGGTATGGGAGAGGATGGGCGGGGGGGCACGGCCTGGGGGAGATACAGCTGCGTGGGAACTGGGTGAGGAGCTGGAAAAAGGGGATGGCTAATCGACAAGGGGGGGGGGGGTAGGAAGCCCCCCAACCCGGCTGATCACGTGGAACGTGAGAGGGCTGAACGGGCCGATAAAGAGGGCACGGGTACTCGCACACCTTAAGAAACTTAAGGCAGATGTGGTTATGTTACAGGAAACGCACCTGAAACTAATAGACCAGGTTAGGCTACGCAAAGGATGGGTGGGGCAGGTGTTCCATTCGGGGCTAGATGCGAAAAACAGGGGGGTGGCTATATTAGTGGGGAAGCGGGTAATGTTCGAGGCAAAGACTATAGTGGCGGATAACGGGGGCAGATACGTGATGGTGAGTGGCAAACTACAGGGGGAGACGGTGGTTTTGGTAAACGTATATGCCCCGAACTGGGATGATGCCAATTTTATGAGGCGGATGCTAGGACGCATTCCGGACCTAGAGATGGGAAAGCTGATAATGGGGGGAGATTTTAATACGGTGTTGGAACCAGGGCTGGATAGGTCGAAGTCCAGGACTGGAAGGAGGCCAGCAGCAGCCAAGGTACTTCAAGATTTTATGGAGCAGATGGGAGGTGTAGACCCGTGGAGATTTAGCAGGCCTAGGAGTAAGGAGTTCTCGTTTTTCTCCTATGTCCATAAAGTCTACTCGCGAATAGACTTTTTTGTGCTGGGAAGGGCGTTGATCCCGAAGGTGAGGGGAACGGAGTATACGGCTATAGCCATTTCGGATCACGCTCCACACTGGGTAGACTTGGAGATAGGGGAGGAAACAGGAGGGCGCCCACCCTGGAGAATGGACATGGGACTAATGGCAGATGAGGGGGTGTGTCTAAGGGTGAGGGGGTGCATTGAAAAGTACTTGGAACTCAATGATAATGGGGAGGTCCAGGTGGGAGTGGTCTGGGAGGCGCTGAAGGCGGTGGTTAGAGGGGAGCTGATATCAATAAGGGCACATAAAGGGAAGCAGGAGAGTAAGGAACGGGAGCGGTTGCTGCAAGAACTTTTGAGGGTGGACAGACAATATGCGGATGCACCGGAGGAGGGACTGTACAGGGAAAGGCAAAGGCTACATGTAGAATTTGACTTGCTGACTACGGGCACTGCAGAGGCACAATGGAGGAAGGCACAGGGTGTACAGTACGAATATGGGGAGAAGGCGAGCAGGTTGCTGGCACACCAATTGAGGAAAAGGGGAGCAGCGAGGGAAATAGGGGGAGTGAGGGATGAGGAAGGAGAGATGGAGCGGGGAGCGGAGAGAGTGAATGGAGTGTTCAAGACATTTTATAAAAAATTATATGAAGCTCAACCCCCGGATGGGAGGGAGAGAATGATGGGCTTCTTGGATCGGCTGGAATTTCCCAAGGTGAAAGAGCAGGAAAGGGTGGGACTGGGAGCACAGATCGAGGTAGAAGAAGTGGTGAAAGGAATTAGGAGCATGCAGGCGGGAAAGGCCCCGGGACCGGATGGATTCCCAGTCGAATTCTATAGAAAATATGTGGACTTGCTCGCCCCGGTATTGACGAGGACATTTAATGAGGCAAAGGAAAGGGGACAACTGCCCCCGACTATGTCTGAAGCAACGATATCGCTTCTCTTAAAGAAGGAAAAGGACCCGCTACAATGCGGGTCCTATAGACCTATTTCCCTCCTAAATGTAGATGCCAAGATCCTGGCCAAGGTAATGGCAATGAGAATAGAGGAATGTGTCCCGGGGGTGGTCCACAAGGACCAAACTGGGTTTGTGAAGGGGAGACAGCTGAACACGAATATACGGAGGCTGTTAGGGGTAATGATGATGGCCCCACCAGAGGGGGAAACGGAGATAGTAGTGGCGATGGATGCCGAGAAAGCATTTGATAGAGTGGAGTGGGATTATTTGTGGGAGGTGTTGAGGAGATTTGGTTTTGGAGAGGGGTATGTTAGATGGGTGCAGCTGTTGTATAGGGCCCCGATGGCGAGCGTGGTCACGAATGGACGGGGATCTGCATATTTTCGGCTCCAGAGAGGGACAAGGCAGGGATGCCCTCTGTCCCCATTATTGTTTGCACTGGCGATTGAGCCCCTGGCGATAGCGCTGAGGGGTTCCAAGAAGTGGAGGGGAGTACTTAGAGGAGGAGAAGAACACCGGGTATCTTTGTATGCGGACGATTTGCTACTATACGTGGCAGACCCGGCGGAGGGGATGCCAGAAATAATGCGGATACTTAGGGAGTTTGGGGATTTTTCAGGGTATAAATTGAACATGGGGAAAAGTGAGTTGTCTGTGGTGCATCCAGGGGAGCAGAGTAGAGAAATAGAGGACCTACCGTTGAGGAAGGTAACAAGGGACTTTCGTTACCTGGGGATCCAGATAGCCAAGAATTGGGGCACATTGCATAGGTTAAATTTAACGCGGTTGGTGGAACAAATGGAGGAGGATTTCAAGAGATGGGATATGGTATCCCTGTCACTGGCAGGGAGGGTACAGGCGGTTAAGATGGTGGTCCTCCCGAGATTCCTCTTTGTGTTTCAGTGCCTCCCGGTGGTGATCACGAAGGCTTTTTTTAAAAGGATTGAAAAGAGCATCATGGGTTTTGTGTGGGCCGGGAAGACCCCGAGAGTGAGGAAGGGATTCTTACAGCGTAGCAGGGATAGGGGGGGGCTGGCACTACCGAGACTAAGTGAGTATTATTGGGCCGCTAATATTTCAATGGTGAGTAAGTGGATGGGAGAGGAGGAGGGAGCGGCGTGGAAGAGATTAGAGAGGGCGTCCTGTAGGGGGATTAGCCTACAGGCTATGGTGACAGCCCCATTGCCGTTCTCACCAAGGAACTACACCACAAGCCCGGTGGTGGTGGCTACACTGAAGATTTGGGGACAGTGGAGACGGCATAGGGGAAAGACTGGAACCTTGGGGGGGTCCCCGATAAGAAACAACCATAGGTTTGCCCCGGGGGGAATGGATGGGGGATATGGAATGTGGCAAAGAGCAGGAATAACGCAACTGAAAGATCTGTTTGTGGATGGGAAGTTCGCGAGTCTGGGAGCGCTGACCGAGAAATATGGGTTGCCCCAAGGGAATGCATTCAGGTATATGCAACTGAGGGCTTTTGCGAGGCAACAGGTGAGGGAATTCCCGCAGCTCCCGACACAAGAGGTGCAGGACAGAGTGATCTCAAAGACATGGGTGGGGGATGGTAAGGTGTCAGATATATATAGGGAAATGAGGGACAAAGGGGAGACTATGGTAGATGAACTAAAAGGGAAATGGGAAGAAGAGCTGGGGGAGGAGATCGAGGAGGGGCTGTGGGCAGATGCCCTAAGCAGGGTAAACTCGTCGTCCTCGTGTGCCAGGCTAAGCCTGATTCAGTTTAAGGTATTACACAGGGCGCATATGACTGGAGCACGGCTCAGTAAATTTTTTGGGGTGGAGGATAGGTGTGCGAGGTGCTCGAGAAGCCCAGCGAATCATACCCATATGTTTTGGTCATGCCCGGCACTACAGGGGTTTTGGATGGGGGTGACAAAGGTGCTTTCAAAAGTAGTGGGGGTCCGGGTCGAACCAAGCTGGGGGTTGGCTATATTTGGGGTTGCACAAGAGCCGGGAGTGCAGGAGGCGAGAGAGGCCGATGTTTTGGCCTTTGCGTCCCTAGTAGCCCGGCGCAGGATATTGTTAATGTGGAAAGAAGCCAAGCCCCCGGGGGTGGAGACCTGGATAAATGACATGGCAGGGTTTATAAAGCTAGAGCGGATTAAGTTCGTTCTAAGGGGGTCGGCTCAAGGGTTCACCAGGCGGTGGCAACCGTTCGTCGAATACCTCGCAGAAAGATAGATGGAATGGAAAAAAGAAGGCAGCAGCAGCAGCCCAGGATCGGGGCGGGGGGGGGGGGGGCGGGGAGGGGGGGGGAGGAGGAACCAGAAGGACTCTCAGGGTTGTTAATATATACTGTATAGTATGTATAGGTCTTTGCGACAGATAATTATATATTGGACTGTTAAATTATATTTTTGGAGAGTGTTACTTGTGATAAGGCAGTTGCCAATTAGGGTTAGTTTTCATTTTTGATTCATTTTTTGTTTATAAAATAGGTCATTGTTATTTGTGCTGTTATAATATTGTGTAAAGGATGCACAATGTACTGTGTTGGTTGACCAAAAATTTTCAATAAAATATTTATTAAAAAAAAAAGTTATGTCATTATGAATAGACTGAGTTGTTGCTTCACTTTCAACACAGCGTTGACAGTCCAGAAAAAATGGTATTGCTGATCGCTGCAATGCTTTTCATTGCTTTGTTTTTTATCTGCCAAAGACATCACCCAGCTAACCAGCTATGACATTCCTCAGCTAATCTCAAATCCAATATCTGTATTAGCCTGCAGATCTTCCACATCCAAGCACTAATTAAATTGCAAAGCTGACGAAACCACAACAGTATGCATTGGCACAGCAATAGACACTGGTTGAAGGCTTGGAATTAGAAAGCACAAATGCCTCCCATGTAACTGCAAGAAATAGAGTGAGGACTTTGAGCTTATTCAAGAAACTAGGAACATATTGTTGAACTTTAGGTACAAGCGAATGCTTTTAGTCAGTGCTATTGAAGCATTTTTATCAGGAGTGTGGTAGATCTTTGTTCCTTTCAGAACTCTCTGTCTCCTGTTGCTGTCTCCCCTTCAACCACTGATTGTGAATGGACGTCTATTATTTCTCATGGGCGATCATGATAAGTGATTGTTGTGACAAGGTTCTGATGCACATGGAGAATAGCAGATTCAAATGAAAAATGACAATGTGGGGACAGCTCAGGAAGTGCACTGCGGTGTAGAACATAAATGCATTTACTGAACTGGCAGGCTGGTCCGATATACAATCAACTAAAATGTCCTTTGTACTGCTAAAGCTATATTTTGTTTGAATTCAATTAGAATTCAAGATCAACTGATTGCACACATGTCCTAGATTTTACTGTACAAAGAGGCTGCCAATAGTACCATGGATTTCCACAATTTTCTCATAGATGCAGTGTGTTTACACACTTTCTGAAAAATTGGTGCTACACAATGGATTAAAAAGGAACATTAAAGTTCATAGAGACATTGAAGATAGGAGCAGGAGGAGGCCTTTTGGCCCTTCGAGCCTGCTCCGCCATTCATCACCATCATGGCTGATCATCCAACTCAATAGCCTAATCCTGCTTTCTCCCCATAGCCTTTGATCCCATTCTCTAGCCGTCCCTTGAATATATGCAATGTTTTAGCATCAACCATTTCCTGTCGTAATGAATTCCACAGGCTCACCACTCTTTGTGTGATGAAATGTCTCCTTATCTCTGTCCGAAATGGTTTACCCTGAATCCTCAGACGGTGACCCCTGGTTCGGGACACACCCATCATTGGTAACATCTTCCCTGAATCTACCCTGTCTAATCCTGACAATGTTCCCCGCCCTCCTGACAATGTTCCCCCCCCTCCTGACAATGTTCCCCGCCCTCCTGACAATGTTCCCCCCTCCTGACAATGTTCCTCCCTCCTGACAATGTTCTCCCCCCCTCCTGACAATGTCCCCCCCCTCCTGACAATGTTCCCCCCTCCTGACAATGTTCCCGCCCTCCTGACAATGTTCCCGCCCTCCTGACAATGTTCCCCCCTCCTGACAATGTTCCCCTCTCTTGACAATGTTCACCCCCTTCTGAGAATGCCCACCCCCCTTCCTGACAATGTTCCCTGCTCTCCTGACAGTGCTTAACCCTTCCTGGCAACAATCACATTTTGGAGTGAGTGAGAGGCTGGTCACTGTCAGGGTGTAGGGTGTGAGTATTGCCAAGGCGTGAACACTGTTGGATATTGAAGGAGGAGTTTGAGCATTGTTGAGGGTGGGTGAGGGACGGGAGATTGTGTAATATGGAGGTTGACTGCTCCATTTAAAATCATCAATAAAATCACTGACCTTAAGGAGTGTTTATTCAGTTCGTGATGAGAAAATTGGGTGAAGCTACACTTGAATTCTGTTTGAAACCTGGCCTCCTAATTCTATTCTGCTTCTCTGCTGGAGCCGGCACGCGAAGGTACAAAGGCTCCCGTGTAAGTGGGTAGATTAAGTTACTTTCAGTATCAGGCAGACCTTTTCTGACGCTCATTAAAGATCTCGGCCTCCCTCATGGTAGCTTTTGATTCAATATTCACCTCAGACATGAAACACATAACGGATTGTAACCTCCTGTCATTTAAGTTCATGTTTTTTCCATTTGATGGATTAGCAAAGCCATAAATCATAAATATTATTTCATGGTCCCACATTACAAACCGAATATTTATAATCGTACAGAGGCCAACATTTCTGTAACATTGTTCTATTTGGGCACCTTTGTGATTTTAAAATACCTTGTTCTTTTCAAATGTTGTTCCAAGAGTAAAAATGCAGTGGATGACAAACAAGAGGGTTGCTTTTAAGGCGAAGCTCTCAAAGAATTTTGAGTTTCCCAGTTGGTCTCCTAATCTGTACCGATCCTCCAGCAGCAAGTGAATTGTAAAAAGCGATATGTCCTTAAGCAGTATTTGGAATCCTCAGCAATTCCTCATTTACTCTCAATGATGTGTTGGTGCTGTCAGGAAGGAGGTCAAGTGCTGTGCTCGACACAGCCGCGTTAATGAGTTCAAGTAGGCAATTTAAGGAATTTCATCCCCATGGAGTGAATCCGATGTCTTGCAAAAGAATATTTGATCTGAATGCAGTGGATAAAGCTATGGGTCCGACAATATCCTGGCTACAATGTTGAAGAGTTGTGCTCCACAACTAGCTGTGCCTCGAGTCAAACTGTTTCAGTACAAGTACAATGCTGGCATTGTAGCCACTTAAAATGGCCAACTCCCGATTTAAAATGGCGAACGGCAAAGGCTGATGGGAAAGTCAGCCAACAAGACAAAAACCAGCAGCTGCAGGTTGGCTGTGTATTTACCTCTGGAAAGGCCAGACAAGATCGATACCAGCAACCATCAGCATAACAAAACAACAGCCATCTGCATACTAATGAGCAATCCCCAGGAACAATAAGCAACATTTAGACACACAAAGCAAAGCCAGACTCCTCGGCGCCAGCAGGAGCCAACACAAAAGGAGGTGAACGAGCACCTCAAGACCACCCATCGATCAGGGAACCGCTCCAGCATTGGAGAAAATCAAAACAAGCGATTGGGACAAAGTCCAATCACTTGGGACCAGGTACAGGGTCCGCCCCGAAAGGCGGGAAGCCCCTGGGGACTATAAGAATTGAGCCCCAAGTTCAA
Organism: Scyliorhinus torazame; assembly: GCF_047496885.1. Lineage (NCBI taxonomy): Eukaryota > Metazoa > Chordata > Chondrichthyes > Carcharhiniformes > Scyliorhinidae > Scyliorhinus > Scyliorhinus torazame. The sequence continues at coordinate 141,524,557 of NC_092725.1, forward strand.
ATCGCTCTCTTCTCCTCCTCTCCACCTCTTCGCGCTCTCCGTCCTGCCCGGGTCACCCAGCAACAACGAATCAACATTGACCATGACCGGAGCAGTGAAGATCGAACTCGTAAGTTTAATTCAACGCTCGCTACGCGATAGGCGCTCCTAGCTACCAATCCGTACCAACTTCGAATCCCACAGACTCAGAACCCGAACGAAAGGCCATTCGTTTCCCTGACCTGGTGGGCCAGTCCCAAGTTAAGAATAGGCCTGTTAGTTGTAGAAGTAGCTTAGACGTAGAATTTGTGCATGAGTAGCGATTACTGTGTATAATAAATGTGCTTTGATTTAAATCTTACTAATCGGTGTATTGGATTATTGATCAGTACTCGGACTTGAACCACGTGGCGGTATCATAAAGGTACCTGGCGACTCGAGAGCAAAGGTAATAAAACAGAGCAATTGAACTAAGGCAAAATTAGCAACAGCATTTACCCAACAATGTGGAAAATTGTAGAAGTGTGTCCTTTCCACAAAACACCAATCCAACCAATTGATTTGTTATGTTGTAGGTGCAACAGAAGCGGCTTCCTTGTGGTGCACTTGACAAAGGAAGGTTCAGATGTGGAGATAACTTCAACACGTTTATTAAACTATTTACACTTCTATTACTCGGGTTCGATACTACTGCTAATCCTACTATAGCTACCCAGACTGACTAACCAGTTGCTGCAATCCACGTGGTGGGTGTAATATTGAATCAACCCTGTGTCTGTACTCACTGACAGTCTCCACTGGAAAGAGACAGGTCATGTGTGTGGTGTCCTTTATATATGGGTTGGTGTAATGCCCCCCTGTGGTCGTGTCACCTCCGTGTGTATCATGAATGTCCATTGGTCGTATCCTATCTAACTGATCTATTGGTTGAGTGTGTGTGTGTGATGTTTCTGGTGCTCCCTCTAGTGTCTAGCTAGCCTACATGTATTTACATTGATGCACATCTCCACACCAATTACCACCCAATCTACTCTCAATCATCAACAAACGTATGGAAGATGTTACTGACAGTGCTAAGAAGCAGCATTTACTCACCAATTTCCTGCTTAGTGTGTATTCCACTAGGGCTACTCAGCTCCAGGCCTCATGCCAACCTTGGTAGAGAGCTGAATTCCACAGGTAAGGTGAGCCCTTAATATCAAGGCTGCAAATGGTCAATGTGACATTAAGGAACCTAGTAAAATTAAGACAATGAGAATCTGGGGGAAGACTGGAGGGAGTTACATCCAACATGAAGGAAGATGGTTGCAGTTGTTAGATGCTAATTACCTCAGTCCTAGGAAAATACTGCAGGAGTTCCTCAGGGCAATGTTCTGGGCTCAACCAACTTTAACTGCTTTGTCATCATTCCTCTATCATAAGATTGGAAATGAAGATGTTCACCTATGCTCATTCACACATGCTCATTCTATTTGAAATTCTTCAGATAATGAAGTAGACCATGTTTGCATGCAGTAAGATTTGAACAACATTCAGGTTTGGAATGATGTGGTAAGTAATATTCATAAGAACTAGGAGCAGGAGTCGGCCATCTGGCCCCTCGAGCCTGCTCCGCCATTCAATGAGATCATGGCTGATAATTTGTGGACTCAGCTCCACTTTCCGGCCCGAACACCATAACCCTTAATCCCTTTATTCTTCAAAAAACTATCTATCTTTATCTTAAAAACATCTAATGAAGGAGCCTCAACTGCTTCACTGGGCAAGGAATTCCATAGATTCACAACCCTTTGGGTGAAGAAGTTCCTCCTAAATTCAGTCCTAAATCTACTTCCCCTTATTTTGAGGCTATGTCCCCTAGTTCTGCTTTCACCTGCCAGTGGAAACAACCTGCTCGCATCTATCCTATCTATTCCCTTCATAATTTTATATGTATCTATAAGATCCCCCCACATCCTTCTAAATTCCAACGAGTACAGTCCCAGTCTACTCAACCTCTCTGCATAATCCAACCGCTTCAACTCTGGGATTAACCTAGTGAATCTCCTCTGCACACCCTCCAGTGCCAGTACGTCCTTTCTCAGGTAAGGAGACCAAAACTGAACACAATACTCCAGGTGTGGCCTCACTAACACCTTATACAATTGCAGCATAACCTCCCTAGTCTTAAACTCCATCCCTCTAGCAATGAAGGAGAAAACTCCATTTGCCTTCTTAATCACTTTTTGCACCTGTAAACCAACTTTTTGCGACTCATGCACTAGCACACCCAGGTCTCTCTGCACAGCAGCGTGTTTTAATATTTTATCATTTAAATAATAATCCGTTTTGCTGTTATTCCTCCCAAAATGGATAACCTCACATTTGTCAACATTGTATTCCATCTGCCAGACCCTAGCCCATTCACTTAACCTATCCAAATCCCTCTGCAGACTTCCAGTATCCTCTGCACTTTTTGCTTTACCACTCATCTCAGTGTCGTCTGCAAACTTGAACACATTGCCCTTGGTCCCCAACTCCAAATCATCCATGTAAATTGTAAACAGTTGTGGGCGCAACACTGATCCCTGAGGGACACCACTAGCTACTGATTGCCAACCAGAGAAACACCCATTAATCCCCACTCTTTGCTTTCTATTAATTAACCAATCCTCTATCCATGCTACTACTTTACCTTGAATGCCATGCATCTTTATCTTATGCAGCAACCTTTTGTGTGGAACCTTGTCAAAACCTTTCTGGAAATCCAGATATATCACATCCATTGACTCCCTGTTATCTACCGCACTGGTAATGTCCTCAGAAAATTCCACTAAATTAGTTAGGCATGACCTGCCCTTTATGAACCCATGCTGCATCTGCCCAATGGGACAATTTCCATCCAGATACCTCGCTATTTCTTCCTTTATGATAGATTCCAGCATCTTCCCTACTACCAAAGTTAAGCTAACTGGCTTTTAATTACCCGCTTTCTGCCTACCTCCTTTTTTAAACAGTGGTGTCACGTTTGCTCATTTCCAATCCGCCAGGACCAACCCAGAGTCTAGTGAATTTTGGTAAATTATCACTAGTGCATTTGCAATTTCCCTCGCCATCTCTTTAGCACTCTGGGACCATCTACTTTTAGCCCCATTAGCTTGCCCATCACTACCTCCTTAGTGATAACGATCATCTCAAGGTCCTCACCTGTCATAGCCTCATTTCCATCAGTCACTGGCATGTTATTTGTGTCTTCCACTGTGAAGACCTACCCAAAAAATCTGTTCAGTTCCTCAGCCATTTCCTCATCTCCCATTATTAAATCTCCCTTTTCAACCTCTAAAGGACCAATATTTACCTTAGCCACACTTTTTTGTTTTATATATTTGTAGAAACTTTTACTATCTGTTTTTATATTCTGAGCAAGTTTACTCTCATAATCTATCTTACTCTTCTTTTTAGCTTTTTTAGTAGCTTTCTGTTGCCCGCTAAAGATTTCCCGGTCCTCTAGTCTCCCACTAATCTTTGCCACTTTGTATGCTTTTTCCTTCAATTTGATACTCTCCCTTATTTCCTTAGATATCCACGGTCGATTTTCCCTCTTTCTACCGTCCTTCTTTTTTGTTGGTATAAACCTTTGCTGAGCACTGTGAAAAATCACTTGGAAGGTTCTTCACTGTTCCGCAACTGTTTCACCATTTGGTCAATGGCAGCAGCAGGTGGGGGGTTTACTTTATTTTTGTTTATGTTATTTACACTGGAAGGGTATGAGGGGGTGTATACACCTGTTGTCTTAAGTCGGGGTGTTAATGTTAATTTATTATTTAGGTACGGGGGGGAGGGGTTTGGGGGGTTGCTTTTTTAGATTGTGTTTTGTACTTAACCCTGTTGGGTTCTTTTTTCTTTCTCATTTTGTTATTGATAATTTATGAAAACCTTTAATAGATATTATTATTTTTAAAAAACTGTTTCACCATAAAGTCTTTGCTTCCAGTCTACCTTAGCTATCTCTTCTCTCATCCCATTGTAATCTCCTTTGTTTAAGCACAAAACACTAGTGTTTGATTTTACCTTCTCACCCTCCATCTTTATTTTAAATTCCACCATATTGTGATCGCTCCTTCCGAGAGGATCCCTAACTATGAGATTATTAATCAATCCTGTCTCATTACACAGGACCAGATCTAGGACCGCTTGTTCCCTCGTAGGTTCCATTACATACTGTTCTAGGAAACTATCGCGGATACATTCTATGAACCCCTCTTCAAGGCTGCTTTGACCGACCTGGTTAAACCAATCGACATGTAGATTAAAATCCCCCATGATAACTGCTGTACCATTTCTACATGCATCAGTTATTTCCTTGTTTATTGCCTGCCCCACCATAATGTTACTATTTGGTGGCCTATAGACTACTCCTATCAGTGACTTTTTCGCCTTACTATTCCTGATTTCCACTAATGGATTCAACCTTATCCTCCATAGCACCGATGTCATCCCTTACTATTGCTCGGATGTCATCCTTAAATAATCTTACCATCCACTCTGTCCTTCCGAATAGTTTGATACCCTTGGATATTTAACTCCCAGTCGTGACCATCCTTTAACTATGTTTCAGTGATGGCCACAAAATCATAGTCATTCAGGATGATTTGTGCCATCAGGCACATATAGGGGCTGTTTAGCACAGGGCTAAAGAGCTGGCTTTGAAAGCAGACCATGGCAAGCCAGCAGCACAGTTCAATTCCCATACCAGCCTCCCCGAACAGGCGCTGGAATGTGGCGACTCGGGGCTTTTCACAGTAACTTCATTTGAAGCCTACTTGCGACAATATGCGATTTTCATTTCATCAACTCATTTAGCTTATTCCGACTACTACGAGCATTCAGGTAAAGTACTGTCATGAGAATGTCACTTTAAGAAATGTTTGGCTGCTCATGTTACTGCAGTGATGTCAGAGAGTGGGTGGAGCTGAGCTCTGGTTCTGCTTTATAGTTTCACTTTGAGAAAAGCTTGGGTGTGTCTGTCTTTTTGGTTTCGTTTTTCAGTGTGTTGCAGCTGAAGTCAGCCAAAGCAGCTGTATTGTTGAGCACTCTGCCATGAAGGACTATCTCTTAATCATTTGGTGAATGTAAACCCTGATGTGCTTCTGTTTGAAGGTTTGTTAAGTCTTCTGGGTGTTAAAAGGACAGCATACAGATTACTTAGTGTTGTATTCTTTGGGGGGTGTATTTGAATTAATGGTTGCTAAGATATTCACTATTTGTTTTAAAACAGGTTAACTTGAGTTCATAGAATAAACATTGTTTTGCTTTAAAAAATAACTTTTACCTTTCTGAAGTACCACACCTGTAGAGTGGGCCGTGTGCTCCCCATACCACAATCTATTAAAAGTTGTGGGTCAGATGAACTCCATGAAACACTTTGGGGTTCTCTAAAACCTGGCCCATAACAGTACACTTATGTTGGCTTTTATACCTCCGTTTTGAATCTTAACACCTTGATCAGTAACCTCTCCTAAGTTATTTTTCCTCTTAACTTTTCCCCCTTACTGCCTTTTGTTTATGTCCCTGTTTTACTACTTTCTGACTTCTTGCATCGGTTCCCATCCCCCTGCCACATTAGTTTAAACACTCCCCAACCGCTCTTGCAAATAGCCCCCCAGGACATCAATTCCAGTCCTGCCCAGGTGTAACCCGTCCAGTTTGTACAGGTCCCACCTCCCCCAGAACCAGTCCCAATGCCCCAGGAATCTGAAACCCTCCCCGTGACACCAATCCTTCAGCCACGTAATTATCCAAATATCCTGTCATTTCTACTCTGACTAGCACGTGGCACCGGTAGTAATCCTGAGATCACTACCTTCGAGGTCCGATTTCTTAACTTCCTTCCTAGCTCCCAGTATTCTGCTTTTAGGACCTCAACCCTTTTTTTTACCTATGTAATTTGTACCGATGTGTACCACGACCACTGACTGTTCACCCTCCCCCTCCAGAATGTCCTGTATCCGCTCCGAGACATCCTTGACCCTAGCAGCAGGGAGGCAACATACCATCCTGGAGTCTCATTTGCGGCCACAGAAACGCCTGTCTATTCCCCTTACAATTGAATCCCCTCTAACTATTGCACTGTCACACTTATCACCCCTCCCCTCTGCAGCAGAACCAACAGTGGTGCCACGAGTTTGGCTGTTGCTGTTTTCCCCTGAGAGGCCATTCCCCTCAACAGTATCCAAAGCGATGCTGGTGGTCACCCATTCCCTTCCTGCCTGTGGATTCTGAGCCTGCGGTGTGACCACCTCTCTCTACGTGCTATCCACGATGCTCTCCGACTCACCACATAACTGCTATACAATGACGATTTCCAACATGAGAGAATCTAACCATCTGTGCTTAATGTTAAATGGTACAAACATCCTTGAATCCTCCACCATCAACATCCTGGGGGTCATCATTGACCAGAAACTTAATTGTACCAGTCTCATAAATACGGTGGCTACAAGAGCAGGTCAGCGACTGGGTATTCTGCTGCGAGGGACTCGCTTCCTAATCCCCCCCCAAAAAAACTGTGCACCAAAAGGCACAAGTTGGGGTGCAATCGAATAGTCCCCACTTGCCGAGATGAGTGCAGCTCTAATAACACTCCAGGCTCAACACATGCACGGCAAAGCAGTTCACTGACCAGCAACCCATCCTCCACTTTAAACATTCACTGCCTCCAGAACCAGTGCACAGTGGCAGTAATATGTACCATACGCAAGGTGCAGTGCAGCAACAGGTCTCCTTTTACACCACTTCCATACCCCTGACTTTTACCAACTAGAGGAATAAGAGTAGCTGGTGCATGAGAACACCCAGGTTCCTGTCCATGCACCATCCCAACTTACAAATATATCGACATTCCTTCACTGTCACTGGGTCAAAATTCTGGAACTTCCATCTTAATTGGACCATGGGTGGACCCAGACTAAAGGACTGCAGCAGTTCGAGAAGGCTGTTCATCACTACCTACTCAAAGGACAATTAAGGATGGGCAATAAATGCTGGGCCTCAGGATGATATACTACAGCTGAAATGTTGGGCCGGATTCTCCAGTCCCCCAGCCGTGTGTTTCTTGGCAGCGTGCCAATTGCTGGTGGCACTATTCTATATTCCCGCCACTGGTCAATAGGGTTTACCATTGAACCCCCCCACGCCGCCGGGAAAGCCGTGGACGGGGGTGCGCTGCTGGCAAGAAAAGTGAATCGGCGGCCGTTGCCAGTGCCTATCACCTTTGCTTTATCCATTGTATTCAGACCAAATATTCTTTTGTAATTGGAAGACATCCGATTCACTTTATGGGGAGAAATTATCAGGTCCCAAACTTCCAAAGTTGTGTACAGAAAACCTTAAAGAAAACAGTTTTAAATAATTATTTGACAAAGGGTCATCTGGACTTGAAACGTTCGCTCTTTTCTCTCCCTCCAGCTGCTGCCGGACCTGCTGAGATTTTCCAGCATTTTCTCTTGGGTTAAATAATTATTACCTAAATCTATGCTTATGTCAAGACTAAAGTTGGCTCTTTTTAAGCTTTTGACTGCCTCGTGGGTAATTTTCAACCTTATAAACATTTGAAAGCTCTTTTACATTTTGTTAGAGCCATGGCTGCTGGTGTTGGTTGTGGCTTGTTTAGACTTTTAGTTTACACAGGTAGTTAGTGTCCTCTCTGTTGTTCAGCTGCATAGTCTCCAGCACGAGGATATAAAGCAACTTTATATCCTCGTGCTGGAGAAAGAGGTTTAAACCTCTTTCTGAGCTTTAAACTTACACCAGACAGGATGGTGGGACACATGAGATTCCACAGGGTAAGATGAAGAATATCGAGTCTATGCAGAAATAGTATACTAAGAATTAGAACCTTTTTGCATATCTTTGAACAGGTGAGAAAGTGACATTGTCACTTCTACACAAAGACTTTTCACACTGGGTCAAACAAAGCTTTTCTAAGCTATCACTTGTTTTGGGATTTGCAGAAGGGACTTAAGTCTTCTGAAGAATTCAGTACCTATTAGGCTCTGTTTAGTGTGATCTGCATATACCCATTGGGTCCCGGCTGTTTGTTGATAAACACAGCCAGAAGCTTGATAGTGAGGACAGACCGAAGTTAATGGTGTGTGAAGTGTTAAAACAGGTGCAGGGTCAGGGCACATCTCCAGCTGATTGGAAACAGCTGCGGCTGCTGCATTGCACCTTTGTTAAAAATGGTACATCGGCCAACAGAACATGTAGTTTTAATTTACTTGATGGATGACTAACTACAATGATACATATATTTTGCATAACTACTTATTAATCCAGTGATGATAGGTTAGTTTGCTCACCGCAGTATGAATATATGAGAAATGGTGCGGGCAATTTTCCAGCCACATTGCGCCTGGCACACTCTCGCTGGAGGATAGCGGGAGAGCCCGTAAATCCCGGGCTGGATTCTCCGCCCCTCCGCGACACATTTCTGTTTCACCCCGTCGGCGGGATTCTCCGTTACGCCGGCTGGTCAGTGGGGTTTCCCATTGTGGGGCAGCCCCACGCCGTGGTGTCTTCCACTCCCCTGAAGAACTAACTCATCCTAGCCTTAGTTTGTTGAGCCCTATGTACCACCTTAAACTGAATCAGGCTGAGCCGCGGGCAGGAGGAAGTGGAGTTCACCCTACAAAGGGTTTCACCCCACACGTCCTCATTCAAAAAAAGGACAGAGCTCCCCCGCCTATTTCTCCCGCACCTGGTCCAGCAAGACAGCTTCAACTGATAATCTGTCCATAAATATTTGAAATGCTGCCTTGCGCCCGCACCTAGACCCCACCAGCAATAGGATTCTCCCCAGCAGAGAGGGTTGCAGCGCTAAGGGAAATGTAGGACAGCCGATCCCTCTGAAGGAATACCCTACGAATTCTTGGTGACTTAGCTGCCCAAATAAACTAGGTGATTAACATGTTAACCTTGTCAAAGAACGACTTAGCACGGAAAACAGAAAGACATTGGGCGGGATTCTCTGTCCCACCGCACACGTTTTCTGGTGTGGCACGCCCCTGCCGGCAGCAGGATTCTCCGTTCCCGCCAGCCGGCCAGTGGGTTTTCCCAGTGTGCCACCCCCACGCCTTCGGGAAATCCGAAGCCGGCGAAATGGAGGATCATGCTAACGGAGAATCCAGCCCATTGAAACAGAAATAAAAACATTGGGAGAATGTTCATCTTAACAGTCTGCCCGCCAAGGACTTCTGTAAGTCGGACCTCACCCTACTGAACAAACTTTAACCTATGAAGTTTAACCTATGAAGAATGGGCCAATCATGCACCACTCAGATGCCGGAAGCTACCTCTCGCAAGACAAAAAGCAAACGGCCAGATTTGCTCCCCTCCCGGGAGGATTAACTGGAAAATATTACTCTTCTCCAGGTTCAATTTACACCCCGAAAAGAAGCCAAAGCTACTCAGTAACTTCATTATTTCCTCCATAGAGGAGACTGGATATGTAACATACAAAAGGACGCCATGGAATGTGGATCATGTAGGCCCATCTCTCTTCGTAACATGGACGCCAAGTTCATCAGCATATAGAGACACCCTATGCTCCCCCCTTATCCCCCTCCTGTAAGTGAAACCCTCAGCACTATAGCCAAATGTTCTATCGCTAGCGCAAACAAGAAATGCGACAACGGGCACCCCGTCTCATAGCCCTATTCAACAGGAGTACCCCAAACCCGTTGCGTTAGTGTGTACACAGGCTCTATACAAGATGAACTTCTGCCCAATGCCAAATCTCCCAAACAACTCAAACACAATCCACCCCGTCAAACACTTTCTCAGCATCCACAGATATAATCACCTCTGTTGCGGGCTGACAAGGGGGAGAGGACCACATTGAGCACACGCTGTATATTAGCCAATAACTGCCACCCATTAACAAATCTGTCTGGCAATTACTTCTGGGCGCAGGCCTCCAATCGCAGTGCCAGCACCTTGGCCAGGAGCTTGGCATCCATGTTATAAAGAGAAATGGGCCTATCTGATCCACATTCCGTGGGGTCCGTATTCTTTTTCAAGATGAGGGAGATAGAAGCCTGCAAAAACATGTTGGGCAATGAACCCCAAGCCAAAGAATCATTAAACTTATCCACTATTAGGGTAGCACGGTGGCACAGTGGTTAGCACTACTGGGTACTACGACCTTGGGTAGGGTGCTCTTTCCAAGAGCCGGTGCAGACTCGATTTGCCGAATGGCCTCCTTCTGCACTGTAAATTCTATGATACTATGATACTGCCTCACGGTTCCGAGGATCCGGGTTTGATCCCAGCCCCGGGTGGAGTTTGCACATTCTCCCTGTGTCTGTGCGGGTCTCACCCCCACAACCCAAAACGATGTGCAGGGTAGGTGGATTGGCCACGCTAAATTAACCCTTAATTGGAATTTTAAATTTAAAAAAAATATATCAATGACACCAACTGGCCCGCAAACGTCTTAGATAATTTGACGGGAAACCCATCTGGCCAGGGGCCCTACCCGTTTGCATGAGCCCACCCTTCAGTACATCCTCGAAGCATAACGGAGCCTCCAATTCCTCCCTTCCCTCTCCACCACCGGGAAGGACAACCCACCCAGGAACTCCGACATGTCCGCCCCACTCTCCGGGGGCTCTGACCGATAGACATCCCGAAAGAAAACCTCGAATGCCACACCGACCTCCCTCCGAGCAGAGACCAAGCTGCCGCCCGAGTCCCTAATCTGGACCATCTCCTGGGAAGTCGCTTGCCGCCTCGATCTGTTGGCCAAAAGGTGGCCTGCCTTCTCCCCGTACTCATAAATCAGCCCCACTCCAGCGCCACAGCTGACCCACTGCCTTCCCCATGGATCAAACTGCAATTGTGGACTATACGGTCAAGGGAAGAGTCCTGGGGAAAATTGATGTACAGAGAGATCTGGGGGTTCAGGTCCATTGTACCCTGAAGGTGGCAACGCAGGTTGATAGGGGTCAACCACTGCGGCTGGTTTAGCACACTGGGCTAAATCGCTGGCTTTTAAAGCAGACCAAGCAGGCCAGCAGCACGGTTCAATTCCTGTACCAGCCTCCAGAACAGGCGCCGGACTGTGTAACAACATAGAAGCCTGCTTGTGACAATAAACAATTTTCATTTTCATTAGAGTGGTCAAGAAGGCATACAGCATGCTTGCCTTCATCGGACGGGGTATTGAGTACAAGAGTCGGCAGGTCATGTTACAGTTGTATAGGACTTTGGTTAGGCCACATTTGGAATACTGCGTGCAGTTCTGGTCGCCACATTACCAGGAGGATGTGGATGCTTTCGTGAGGGTGCAGAGGAGGTTCACCAGGATGTTGCCTGGTACGGAGGGTGCTAGCTATGAAGAAAGGTTGAGTAGATTAGGATTGTTTTCGTTGGAAAGACGGAGGTTGAGGGGGGACCTGATTGAGGACTGTAAAATTATGAGAGGTATGGACAGGGTGAATAGCAACAAGCTTTTTCCAAGAGTGGGGGTGTCAATTACAAGGGGTCATGATTTCAAGGTGAGAGGGGGAAAGTTTAAGGGAGATGTGCGGGAAAGCTTTTTACGCAGAGGGTGGTGGGTGCCTGGAACGCTTTGCCAGCGGAGGTGGTAGAGGCGGGCACGATAGCATCATTTAAGATGCATCTAGACAGATATATGAATGGGCGGGGAACAGAGGGAAGTAGATCCTTGGAAAATAGAAGACAGGTTTAGATAAAGGATCTGGATCGGCGCAGGCTGGGAGGGCCGAAGGGCCTGTTCCTGTGCTGTAATTTTCTTTGTTCCTTGTTCTTGGGTGCAGAAATCTCAATGGTTCAGCCCCTCCCCCCATCTGCTCTAGAAAGGCCAGAAGCGCGTTAGTCACTCCCAATAGAGCCAACAATTTAGGCGTAGACTGCTCCACTTTCGGACCCAGTACACAAACAAAGTCCCCTCCCAGAACCAACTGGTGCATATCCAAATCGGGAATGGAAGCCAACAGATTCTTAATAAAAGCCAAATCATCCCAGTTGGGGGCACTGGTATCACAGTGGTTACCACTGTTGCTTCACAGCTCCAGGGTCCCAGGTTCGATTCCCGGCTTGGTCACTGTCTGTGCAGAGCATGCATGTTCTTCCCGTGTCTGCACAAGTCCCAAAAGACGTACTTGTTAGGTAATTTGGACATTCTAGATTCTTCCTCAGTGTACCCGAACAGGCACCGGACTAGGGGATTTTCACAGTAGATTCATTGCGGTGTTAATGTAAACCTACTTGTGACAATAAAGATTATTATTATTACCATCACCAGCAATGTACTCGCCAAAGATCCACAGACCACCACATACCTACCAATAGAATCCGCCACAAACCTGGTGACCAAAATTGATGCACCACGGGGGGCTTTACCATCAAAGCCCGAGTGAAACACATGTCCCACCCATTCCCAGTCTGGTCTGATCTCTTACCCGTAAGTGAGTCTCCTGCAAAAACACCACATCAGCATTTGGATTCCTTAGATTATCACAGTGCAGAAGGAGGCCATTCGGCCCATCGAGTCTGCATCGGCTCTTGGAAAGAGCACCCTACCCAAGGTCAACACCTCCACCCCATCCCCAAAACCCAGTAACCCCATCCAACACTAAGGGCAATTTTGGACACTAAGGGCAATTTATCATGGCCAATCCACCTAACCTGCACATCTTTGGGAGGAAACCGGAGCACCCAGAGGAAACCCACACACACACGGGGAGGATGTGCAGACTCCGCACAGACAGTGATCCAGCCGGGAATCGAACCTGGGACCCTGGAGCTGTGAAGCAATTGTGCTATCCACAATGCTACCGTGCTGCCCTTAAGAACAAATAAATCTACACTATATCATTTTACCGTAATCCATGTACCTATCCAATAGCTGCTTGAAGGTCCCTAATGTTTCCGACTCAACTACTTCCACAGGCAGTGCATTCCATGCCCCCACTACTCTGGGTAAAGAACCTACCTCTGACATCCCCCCTATATCTTCTACCATTCACCTTAAATTTATGTCCCCTTGTAATGGTTTGTTCCACCCGGGGAAAAAGTCTCTGACTGTCTGCCCTATGTATTCCCCTGATCATCTTATAAACCTCTATCAAGTCGCCCCTCATCCTTCTCCGTTCAATGAGAAAAGGCCTAGCACCCTCAACCTTTCCTCGTAAGACCTACTCTCCATTCCAGGCAACATCCTGGTAAATCTCCTTTGCACCTTTTCCAAAGCTTCCACGTCCTTCCTAAAATGAGGCGACCAGAACTGTACACAGTACTCCAAATGTGGCCTTACCAAAGTTTTGTACAGCTGCATCATCACCTCACGGCTCTTAAATTCAATCCCTCTGTTAATGAACGCGAGCACACCATAGGCCTTCTTCACAGCTCTATCCACTTGAGTGACAACTTTCAAAGGTGTATGAACATAGACCCCAAGATCTCTCTGCTCCTCCACATTGCCAAGAACTCTACCGTTAACCCTGTATTCCGCATTCATATTTGTCCTTCCAAAATGGACAACCTCACACTTTTCAGGGTTAAACTCCATCTGCCACTTCTCAGCCCAGCTCTGCAGCCTATCTATGTCTCTTTGCAGCCGACAACAGCCCTCCTTACTATCCACAACTCCACCAATCTTCGTATCGTCTGCAAATTTCCTGACCCACCCTTCAACTCCCTCATCCAAGTCATTAATGAAAATCACAAACAGCAGAGGACCCAGAACTGATCCCTACGGATCCCTAGGTGAGCAAAAACACTCAACCTCTTCACTGGGCTACCCAACCCCCTTACATTCCAGGTGACTAACCGAATTTGGGGTCTCCCAACGCCCCCTCAACCTGTAATCAGTCATTTCCACAATCGGGAGCTACTGGGCAAATATTCACAAACAAGAGGCCGGAGGCTCTTTCAAGATGGCCGCCTACCTCACCCCCTGAGTAAAACAAAGAAAGTCCTACCATCACCATCAGCAACCTAGCCTCTCCCCTCCCCCATTCTCAACCAACACCCCTCCCAAATACACAATCTGAAACCAAACCCAAGATCCAAATCCCCCCCCCCCCGCCAAGTACCAACCCAGATGATAAACCCCCCAAACCTGCCCAAACTGATTCAATGGCTGCAGCTCCTCCCTACATCTCACTCCCATTCGCTAGACTTGTTTATTGCTAGTGGGGCAATCCCCCCCCAGGACAAAGAAACAGAGAATAACATTGCCTGCCTCAGGAATAAAATAATCCTCATAGTACAGTCCACATCATAAAAAACTTCCATCGACCCCATAAACAAAAAAACTAATTTCAACAGCAAATATGAACAACTATATGGAAGGTACTCCAACACCCTTCCCAACTCACATACATCAAAGATCTTATACAATTGCTTCTCGGCCTTTTGGCTGGGATGAGCATGAGGTCAGGTGTGATGCCTGAATCTTGTGGGACTCTCTTGTGGGGACCATGAGTTGGATTCAATGTGGGTTGGTTCTCGGAGCAGGCAGGGAGCTGGATTGGTGGGTTGCCCCTGCCCACACTCTGGCTCTGTAGCTCTGATGGAGTAATAATTTTTTTAAAGATCTTCGACAAGACATTTCACAACCCAAGACCATGCTTTTTAAAGAAGGTGTCCGCTCCCTTCGGTTCCTCAAAGTAGTAGCCCTTCGACTCATATATGACCTGCACCTTCCAGGGTACACCACCCTGAGCCCAACTCCTGTCTTATACAACAAAGCCTTCACCTTACTAAAGGCCGCCCGCTAACTTGCCAACTCAGCCCCAACGTCCAGGACTCCTGGGACTTTGTGGGGAAAGAGCTGTCATCCTTTCCTGGGCTGCCGTCCCTGGGGTTGCAGGACAAGGTGCTGTCGAAGGATGAAGTAGGGGAGGGGTAGGTGTCGGATATCTACAAGGAATTGATGGAGTGGTAGGGTGCCCTTGAGGGATATTAAGCATAAATGGGAGGAAGAGCTGGGAGGGGAGGTGGGGGCCGAGAGGTGGAGGGAGGCCTAGCAGAGCGTGAACACATCCTTGTCATGTGCGACGTTTGGCCTCCTCCAATTAAAGATGGTGCATAGGGCCCACATGACGGTGGCGAGGATGAGCAGGTTCTTTGCGGGGGTAGAGGGTAGGTGTGGGCGATGCACTGGGGGGCCGACAAATCATATCCACATGTTCTGGGCGTGTCTGAAACTGAGGGGGTCCTAGCAGGGGTTCTCGGACGTGATGTCTGAGGTGCTGGGTGTGGAGGTGGTTCCGAGTCCAGAAGGAGCAACTTTTGGGGTGTCGGAAGACCCATGGGGTTGAGAGAGGCCGATGTTTTGGCCTTTGCCTGCCTGTAGCCCGGAGAAGGCGGGACTCGGAGCTGCCGAAAGCGGAAGTTTGGGTGAGCGACCTGGCAGACTTCCTGAGGCTGGAGAAGGTCAAGTTCACTCTGAGGGGGTCGGCAGAGGGGTTCACCCAGAGGTGGAAACCATTTGTTGATTTCTTTCAGGAGGATTGCGGGGTCAGCATAGAGGGTGAATGGGGCGAATGGGTAAGGGGGTTAAAATGGGGAAGGCAAGATGTGGTGGGATGTTGATGTCAGGGGGCCGGTGGGTTGTGGTTGTTTATTGAGTTTAGTTCTTCTGATTTTCTGTGTGTATATGTGAAAATGCCTTGCATAAAATATTTTTTAAAAACAGGGTATACAGGAATTATCTGCCAAAACTTGTATATGGGTCTACGAGTTGGTGACTGGGGCACTTGTGGAATCCAGTAAGCAGACATTTGGCTTTGGGTGGGAGGTGCAGGCCTGGCAAAAAAACACAACGTACTCTTGGAAACTAACTCTGTGCCAAAGGAGTATCTTCAGGAAAGAAATTTAAAGAGAATTGATTTTTCTTTTAAACTCTTCAGTTGTAGGTGCAGGTGTTGATTAACCCGGCCGATCAGCTGCTGTAGAAACGGGAGTCACTAATGGAGGCTGTGTCTGTGGCGATGAATGTAACTGTGACCCAGGGAAGCAAGAAAGTCCACGGCATGGCTTCCCCATCAGCCTCATGTGGCCACACACTGTACAGCAGTGAGAATTTACCCAGAGCGAAAATGGAAAAAATAGTTGATGCACGATCAATGACCACTAAAGCGAGGTTGTAGTCCAACTGAAGGCTTTAATAAGCTAGATGTTTCCCCCAGCAGCTCAGGTACAGAATGAAGGCTGCTGGGGCGGCACGGGCTCTTACACCCCGCCTAGCAGGGCGGAGCTACCATACAGCTTGACCAATAGGAAGCATACAATTTCTACCAATGGTGTTCCAGCATTACCAGGTACCTTAATACCTCTACACAGACTACCACAATAGTCAGGTGATTTTTGGCGACCCATTCTACACCATCCAGGTGGGTCGCGACTCTCACTTTAAAAACACTGCTTTAGGGAAGGAAATCTGTTGTTGTTACTCAGTCTGGCCTATATGTGATTCCAAATTCATAGCAATGTGGTTGACCCTTATATGTCCTGGGAAACGACCTAGCAAGCCATTAAGTTCAAGGGCAGTTAGGGATGGGCAATAAATACTGGCCGAGCCAGCAACACCGACATCCCATAAATAATGTTTTAAATAATTTGAAGGCCCATACTTGATATACTTAAAAATGTTGATCATATAACCCCAGCCTACATTTAATCCTTGGTTTTACAGAAGATGTTTCATGCTCAGTTGAGTATATGAATTGATTAAATCAAAGTTTGGACCTAAATCAATGAGCTGATAAAATTCTTCCAACAGATTGTTGAATAAACACATTCATTAGCTCGTTAATTACAATTATGCCACCAATACAGCTTTAAAAATGAAGGAAGGAGAAAAGAAGAAAAATCATCAAAAATTAAACATTTTAAACTTTATTGGATGTCAAAAATGACTGTTAATGTCATCAACCAGCTTTGCAGAGACTCTTTTTTAAACCCTGTAGCGAGCGAGGAAACTAAAGACATGAGAGGTCATAAAAGTGCAAATGAGAGTTAATGGCACTAATTGGGCTGTGCGGTGCATGGTTTTTAAGCACCATACAGCCACGCTGAAAGAGGGTCTTAGATGCATACGTACACCTCCAGCAGGGGTTTGCACATTTACACACCAAATGACCACTGGCAGCATGCAGATTATGACGCCAATCAGTGCACAATGCTGATTGATGCACGTGTTCCATTTTTGAATTCCACTGTGCTACAAACACCCTGTCTTAACCTGCACAGCTGAACACAACATTAAACAGAATGACAGATCCCCACCAGCATTATTTAAAGCTTACAGCCACAATTTTTGGATTAGTTGCTGGATTACTTCTTCTGGTTGCTGGTGCATGTTTTTGAAGCTTTCCTATACTAAGCTAAAGTTCCAGTGGTCTACAGGGAGTAGACTAGTGCTAAACTACTTTGCGGGACATTTAAAAGCTTATACTGAAGCAAGTTACTCCCATTTATGGGTGACCTGGTAGCGTTTCCTCAGGAAATCAAGCACGACTGGAAGAATGAATGGAGGTCATGTAGAGAGGGACATGCTGTGAAAAAAGGGATGAGCAGGTGAAGGGCAATCAGGCAAAAGGCTCTCAACAGGAAGTTATTTACACCCAAGATATTTAGGGAACAGTGTTCTGACCTAAACCAAAAGCAAGGACCCATGCATGAGATGCTTTTGCTTCACAATGGTGCAAGCCATTCTTGTCAACCTGGTGCCCCAGGTATGTGACCTCTTGTGCGTGAAATACACACTTGCCCTTTTTTAGGCGAATGCCTGCCTTAGAGAACCGGCCAAGGACTTCCTCTAAATGATCTAAGTGTTTCTTTTCGGTAGCTCCGTTGATCAGGACATCGTCCAAGTAAACTGCCACCCTTGGAAGCTCTTGGAGGATGTTTTCCAAAACCCTCTGAAAAATCGCAATGCCAGGCGATAATCTGAAAGGAAACCTGGTGTATTCATAAAGACCACTATGGGTATTGGTCACATATCTCCTGGACACCGCATACAGCTGCGACTGGAGCTATGTGTGGCTCATGTCTAATTTGGAGAAGGAGTATTCCCCAGCCAACTTCGCATTGGTGCAGACTCGATGGGCCAAATGGCCTCCTTTTGCACTGCAGGAAATCTATTGTATGATAAGGTAGCTGTATCCAAGAGTTTAGGAAGCTTTGAATTCTGGACAACTAATGGAGAAAAAGAAGGCAGAGAAATTGTCATGGGTTGGGAAAGCAAAGTATTTGATCTGTACGATACTTCAATATTTTTAACTGAACACTAGATGACTGCCTGATGGAACTAACACATTGGAGCAATTGCACGGCAATGTATTTCTGTGTATTACTTTGTTATCCATTAATGGAATATTCAAGAGGGTCTGTAAATAAAATAGCTGGTTATTATCACACCAATCTCAGTGTTTATTCGGACATAAAAGTACCCAAAAGCATTAAAAGGAAAGCAGGTATGACTAACTGATGGAAAGGAAAGATAACAGGAGACATAAAGACAACAGATAAAGTCAAGAGCTGAAGTTCAAAGCAGCAGCCAAAATCTGAACATTAATACGAACACGAGTGAGTTCGATGGGGGTGGGAAAGGTTGAAGTAAAGGACCTTCCTCTTTATTCTAGTCTGATTCGAATTCAGGCAAGTTATTTTAGTCCATCAAACCATTTCCCCATCAGTCAAAATGATAGAATATTTGTGATCTAATCAGGAGGTGTTTATTCTGTTTTGAATACCTGGTGCACGTCATACAACCAATCCAATGGTAATTTTCCTTCAAAGATAACAGAAATGTATTTAGTTTTATAGAATCATAGAATCCCTACAGTGCCATTCAGCCCATTGAGTCTGCACCGACCCTCTGAAAGAGCACCCTACCGAGGCTCACTCCTCGCCCTATCCCCGTAACCCCATAACCCCACCTAACTTGCACATCTTTGGACATTAAGGGCAATTTAGCATAGATAGTCACAGAATTTGCATAGCATGGCCAATCCAACTAACTTGCACATCTTTGGACTGTGGGAGGAAACCAGAGCACCCGGAGGAAACCCACGCACACACGGGGAGAACGTGCAAACTCCACACAGAGAGTGACCCGAGGTCGGAATCGAACCCAGGATCTGGTGCTGTGAAGCAGCAATGCTAATCACTGTGCCCTGTGCCCCGTTTCATTTGTTGTTTTTTTTCTTGTAATATGATAAATTTATGTTCAATGGACTGTGATACAAACATTTGCAAATCAACAGTATTTTGTTTATGTGGATCTTGATCCAAGCAGAAGATATCTAGCATATGTTCACCCAGAATCCTATTGTACAATACCGTGTCTGGTTTAAAACTTGTGGATGCTTTATTTCAGCTTCATCACTAGACTACCATTTTGATGAGTAAATCTGCCAACACCAGTTAATCATAAACTTAGAAATGTGTCCTGCAGTACTTTAATTTAACTACTCTGGGCACATGACATCTGAGTTGAAACTTTGCCAAACAGCCTACTGCAAATTATATGAGTAGATACCACTTGTTCAAATTCATATATTCATTTGTAAATCATGTGTTCATAAATTCAATGGAACACGGAGCCAGGACCAATATTGAGATGGGAAAACATAAGGACATTAAACATAGGAGGAGGTTCAGTTAAGGAGGGCCTCTCGTCTGTCCTGCCATTCAATTCAATCATGGCTGATTTGATTGAACTCTACTTTCCCGCCACACCCTATTACAGCCTTGGTTCAAACATGGACAAAAGAGCTGAATGCTGGAGGTGAGAGTGACTGCCCTTGACATCAAGGCAGCATTTGACCGAGTGTGGCATCAAGGAGCCCGAGCCAAACTGGAGTCAATGGGAATCAGGGGGAAACCTCTCCGCTGGTTGGAGTCATACCCGGCACAAAGGAAGATGGTTGTGGTGGTTGGAGGTCAATAATCTCAGCTCCAGGACATCACTGTAAGAGTTCCTCAGGGTAGTGTCCTCGGCCCAACCATCTTCAGCTGCTTCATCAATGACCTCCCTTCCATCATAAGGTCAGACGTGGGGATGTTTGCGGATGACAGCACAATGTTCAGCACCATTCGCAACTCCTCAGATAATGAAGCAGTCCATGTGCAAATGCAGCAAGACCTGGACAATATCCAGGCTTGGGCTGAAAGTGGCAACTTGCATTCATGCCACAGAAGTGCCAGGCAATGACCCTCTTACAAGAGATGCTCTAACCATCGCCCCGCGACATTCAATGGCATTACCATCACTGAATCCCCCACAATCAACATCCTGGGGATTACCATTGATCAGACTAGTCACATTAATACTGTGGCTATCAGGGCAGGTCAAAGGCTAAGAATCCTGAGGCGAGTAACTCTCCTCCTAACCCCCCAAAGCCTGTCCACCAAATACAAGGCACAGGTCAGGAGTATAATGGAATACTCTCCACTTGCCTGGATGAGTGCAGCTCCAACAACACTCGAGAAGCTCAACACCATCCAGGACAAAGCAGCCCGCTTGATTGCTCCCCCTTCTACAAATATTCAAACCCTCCACCACTGACAAGCAGCCTTGGA
The DNA here is from genome assembly GCF_047496885.1 of Scyliorhinus torazame. Lineage (NCBI taxonomy): Eukaryota > Metazoa > Chordata > Chondrichthyes > Carcharhiniformes > Scyliorhinidae > Scyliorhinus > Scyliorhinus torazame. The sequence continues at coordinate 141,545,134 of NC_092725.1, forward strand.
TACCATCTACAAGGTGCACTGCAGTAACTCACGAAGGTTCCTTAGACAACACCTTCTAAACCCACACCACTGCCATCTAGAAGTACAAGAGCAGAAGATCCTGGGAACCCCACCACCTGGAGGGTCCCCTCAAAAATCACTCATCACCCTGACTTGGAAATATATCGCCGCTCCTTCACTGTCTCTGGGGCAACATCCTGGAACTGCCTCCCTGACAGCACAGTGGGTGTTCCTACACCTCAGGGACTGCAGCGGTTCAAGAAGGCAGCTCACCACCACCTTCTGAAGGAAACTAGGGATGGGCAATAACTGCTGGCCTAACCAGCGACGCCCACATCCCTAAATGAATTTGTTAAAAAATCTCTCGATTCCCTGAGGGGTCAAACATCTGTCTATCGAAGATGGAGCATTCAGAACCCTTTGGAGGTAGAGACTTCCAAAATTCTAAATCCTTGAAATTACTCGGTTTTGAATAATTGGCCCCTTATCATGAGACTATGCCACCAAGTTCTAAATTCCCCAGCTAAAGGAAGAAAGTCTTAATGATTATCCTATCAAGAGCTTTCAGAATCTGCTATGTTTCAAAGAGATCACCCCACATTCTTCTAAACTCAAGAGAATTTAGATCAATTTACTCAGTCTTTCATCATAGGACAACTCTCATCCCAGGGACCAATCGAGTGAACCTTCACTGCACTTCCACCAAACAAGTATATTTTTCATTAGATTATGGATAGATATGGAGACCAAAACTTGCACACAATAATCCAGGTACAGTCTCATCCAAGCCCTGTACAATTGTATCGAGATTTCCTTATTCTTGTACTCCAATCCCCTTGCAATAAAGGCAAACATGCCATCTGCCTTCCGAATTGTTTGCTGTGCCTGCAAGTTAATTTTCTGTGCTCCTTGTTTGATTATACCAAGTCCCTCTGAACATCAACAATTCGAAGTTTCATGCATTTAAAAGGACATTCTGCTTTTCCATTGTTACCAATTTCTTGCATTCCCCATTCACCCTGGACAGGAGCTTTCAAGTGTTTTTTCTTCCATATCTTCTTCTTTCGGATTTTCCTATTCACTTTGGGTCACCACACTGCTGATTAATCACACTTCTCCATATCTTCCTGTCGGTCATCCATTCCTCTCCCATTCCAACTGCCTTTAGTCTCTTGCCTCTGTATTATTCCATCTGGTCTTCGGCCTTCCTCTTCTCATTCTTGCTGACAGTTTCTTCTCCATTATTCACCTCACCACTTTGCCCCTTTGTCAGATCATTTCAATTGCTTCTCAGCTACTTCGTTCTATGTTCTCACGCTCTTCATTGATCCCCTCACGTGCTGATTCCTGATTTTTGCACACATCCATCTCAGCATTCACATCTCATTCATATTGTCCTCTCTTCTTGATGTTGCTCTACTTTCTGCACTATTTAACAAGACCAGTCTCACAACTGACTTGTAGATTCTTCCTTTCAGTTTCAGAGATCCCTTTCAATCACATCACATTCCATTCTTCCAGTTATTGCAACTAGAGTTGACCCATTGCTCAATTTCCGATTCCATACTTCTATCTTCTACCACTTCAAACTGCTCACTTTCTCCAATTCTGTACCAATAATCTTCACACCATCACTCTGATCCTCTTCTCTAGGCTTAAGCAAACAGTCCATAAATTGGACCTTTTCTCAACTGATCTTCATACTTCTGTCTTCCAGTGTTTTTCTCCAGTCCTCCAGATGCTCAGTCATGTTCCCATCATCACGACCACCTAGCTCAATGTCATCTGCAAGCATCACTGACCATGGCGCTTCCTTTCACAGTAAGAGTATCGATGACAACCAGGGGTTCCGTGCCGATTTTGTTGCAATCCAACTCTGGCTTTGAACCTCTCACTCTCCCCACACTGTTGATTACTCTTGTCTGATACTCCTTGGACATGTTGTGCAATAGTTGTATGTACTTCTCAGGAACTCCACAAGCTCAAGTACATCTCCAGACTTCCTCACTAGGAACCCGGTCATATGCCCTCTCTAAATCAGTGAATATATCTTTATGTTTCATTGATCTTCTTCCATCGGGCAGGAGATACAGAAGTCTGAGAACACGCACGAACAGACTCAAAAACAGCTTCTTCCCCACTGTCACCAGACTCCTAAATGACCCTCTTATGGACTGACCTCATTAACACTACACCCTGTATGCTTCATCCGATGCCGGTGCTTATGTAGTTACATTGTATATGTTGTGTTGCCCTATTATGTATTTTCTTTTATTCCCTTTTCTTCCCATGTACTTAATGATCTGTTGAGCTGCTCGCAGAAAAATACTTTTCACTGTACCTCGGTACACGTGACAATAAACAAATCCAATCCAATCTTCCTGATATTTCTCAATAACTTGTTTCATCACAAAAGATTCTGGTTAATAGGAATAATATGATCAGGTTTTATGAGGAGGAAAGGATTTGAATGTTGACATTTGGACTGTTGAATGTTGGGATGAATTGTGTTTGAGAAGCGGCACAGGCTTTCCAATGGCACTGTCAGATTAGGATGAGGCCGTTGCAGTTTTCTCTGGCAGTCAGGTAAGCATCTGCAGGCACCAGGGCCAATCTGGTTCCTCCTCCTCTTCTCCCTCCACCTTGCCTATTCTGAGGAGGTTTTTTTTTTAAATTAAGGGGTAATTTAGCATGGGCAATCCACCTACCCTACACATCTTTGGGTTGTGGGGGTGAGATCCACGCAGGCACGGAGAATGTGAAAACGCCACACGGACAGTGACCCGGGGCTGGGATCAAACCCAGGTCCTCGGCGCCATGCGAGGAGGAGGATAGTGATTATTCAATACCTTCCTCTTCTTGTAGCTCCACTCCTCTCTGCAGTGTGATGTTGTGTAGGACACAGCAGTCTACAACCATTCTGGAGATCATTGATGGGGCACGCTGAAGGACACCCCAGTTTTGTTGAGACACCTGAAACGCATCTTGAGCATCACAGTGGTTTGGTTTATTATCAACTTGTGGTTATGTGGCTCCTGATCTGTCCCTCCTCCAGTTGACTACAAGGCTGCCTTGCAGGAGTCAACAGCTGGGTCACCAGAGGGTAGCCCTTGTCTCCAAGGAGGCAGCCACTGTTTGGAATGATTCATTCCTCAGAATGAACGAAGGACGGCAATCCATCACAAACTCGGTTTGTTTTTGGTCACTTGTGAAGTGTGAGTCATGGGTGAAAACTCAACTCTCTGTGTAACTTGTCACACTGAACTGCAAATATCTGAACTAGTGTTCAGATACTGCACCCTCCGAATGGTGCGATAGAAAGGATCTGAATTTGTATTGACAATCTAAGTATGTTGTAACTTATCATTCTGAAGATGATCATATTTACATCACCGTTGAAATCAAATCAGCATGACAGGGTGTTCACGACATATGGGTTATTGGTTTTTAATTATGTCACCAGGTAGCTGTAAGGTTTCCATCTCCAACGGCCTGCCGGGCCTCTGAAATGTGACAATTCCCAGGGCACCTCCTCTGCAGTTGTTAGCTGGGGATCATTGAGGGGCCCACTGAAGGACACCCCAGTTTTGAAGAGGCACCTGAAACGCATCTTGTTTCGTTTATTATCACCTTATGGTTATGTGGCTCCTGTTCTATTCCTCCTTCTGTCCATCTTCATGTGTTCAGTGCTCTCTTGTCCTGCAACAGGGGAAAGAGCAGGCTATGGGTCAGTGTAATGACCTGACCAACGCAATATATTTGGTGATATGAGCTTCAGAGACCTTCAGAGAGAATCATAAAAATGGGGGTGAGTAGCAACAGAGGATAGATGGGGATGAGAGGAAGTGCGTAGAAAGAAAAGTGGTTGTGAGGAATGATATAAGGAGTTGACTTGACAGGACAGAGTTGGGGGAGCAAACAGGGTAACTGTGTTCACTTTTCCAGAGCTGGGTACGTCAGTAAAGTGCTACCTGCACTGAATCAAGGAACAAAGAACAAAGAACAAAGAAATGTACAGCACAGGAACAGGCCCTTCGGCCCTCCAAGCCCGTGCCGACCATACTGCCCGACTAAACTACAATCTTCTACACTTCCTGGGTCCGTATCCTTCTATTCCCATCCTATTCATATATTTGTCAAGATGCCCCTTAAATGTCCCTATCGTCCCTGCCTCCACTACCTCCTCCGGTAGTGAGTTCCAGGCACCCACTACCCTCTGCGTAAAAAACTTGCCTCGTACATCTACTCTAAACTTTGCCCCTCTCACCTTAAACCTATGCCCCCTAGTAATTGACCCCTCTACCCTGGGGAAAAGCCTCTGACTATCCACTCTGTCTATGCCCCTCATAATTTTGTATACCTCTATCAGGTCGCCCCTCAACCTCCTTCGTTCCAGTGAGAACAAACCGAGTTTATTCAATCGCTCCTCATAGCTTATGCCCTCCATACCAGGCAACATTCTGGTAAATCTCTTCTGCACCCTCTCTAAAGCCTCCACATCCTTCTGGTAGTGTGGCGACCAGAATTGAACACTATACTCCAAGTGTGGCCTAACTAAGGTTCTATACAGCTGCAACATGACTTGCCAATTCTTATACTCAATGCCCCGGCCAATGAAGGCAAGCATGCCGTATGCCTTCTTGACTACCTTCTCCACCTGTGTAGCCCCTTTCAGTGATCTGTGGACCTGTACTCCTAGATCTCTTTGACTTTCAATACTCTTGAGGGTTCTACCATTCACTGTATATTCCCTACCTGCATTAGCCCTTCCAAAATGCATTACCTCACATTTGTCCAGGTTAAACTCCATCTGCCATCTCCCCGCCCAAGTCTCCAGACAATCTAAATCCTGCTGTATCCTCAGACAGTCCTCATCGCTATCCGCAATTCCACCAACCTTTGTGTCGTCTGCAAACTTACTAATCAGACCAGTTACATTTTCCTCCAAATCATTTATATATACTACAAAGAGCAAAGGTCCCAGCACTGATCCCTGTGGAACACCACTGGTCACAGCCCTCCAATTAGAAAAGCATCCCTCCATTGCTACCCTCTGCCTTCTATGGCCTAGCCAGTTCTGTATCCACCTTGCCAGCTCACCCCTGATCCCGTGTGACTTCACCTTTTGTACTAGTCTACCATGAGGGACCTTGTCAAAGGCCTTACTGAAGTCCATATAGACAACATCTACTGCCCTACCTGCATCAATCATCTTAGTGACCTCCTCGAAAAACTCTATCAAGTTAGTGAGACACGACCTCCCCTTCACAAAACCGTGCTGCCTCTCACTAATACGTCCATTTGCTTCCAAATGGGAGTAGATCCTGTCTCGAAGAATTCTCTCCAGTAATTTCCCTACCACTGAAGTAAGGCTCACCGGCCTGTAGTTCCCGGGATTATCCCTGCCACCCTTCTTAAACAGAGGAACAACATTGGCTATTCTCCAGTCCTCCGGGACATCCCCTGAAGACAGCGAGGATCCAAAGATTTCTGTCAAGGCCTCAGCAATTTCCTCTCCAGCCTCCTTCAGTATTCTGGGGTAGATCCCATCCGGCCCTGGGGACTTATCTACCTTAATATTTTTTAAGACACCCAACACCTCGTCTTTTTGGATCACAATGTGACCCAGGCTATCTACACCCCCTTCTCCAGACTCAACATCTACCAATTCCTTCTCTTTGGTGAATACTGATGCAAAGTATTCATTTAGTACCTCGCCCATTTCCTCTGGCTCCACACATAGATTCCCTTGCCTATCCTTCAGTGGGCCAACCCTTTCCCTGGCTACCCTCTTGCTTTTTATGTACGTGTAAAAAGCCTTGGGATTTTCCTTAACCCTATTTGCCAATGACTTTTCATGACCCCTTCTAGCCCTCCTGACTCCTTGCTTAAGTTCCTTCCTACTTTCCTTATATGCCACACAGGCTTCGTCTGTTCCCAGCCTTTTAGCCCTGACAAATGCCTCCTTTTTCTTTTTGACGAGGCCTACAATATCACTCGTCATCCAAGGTTCCCGAAAATTGCCGTATTTATCTTTCTTCCTCACAGGAACATGCCTGTCCTGTATTCCTTTCAACTGACACTTGAAAGCCTCCCACATGTCAGATGTTGATTTGCCCTCAAACATCCGCCCCCAATCTATGTTCTTCAGTTCCCGCCTAATATTGTTATAATTAGCCTTCCCCCAATTTAGCACATTCATCCTCGGACCACTCTTATCCTTGTCCACCAGTACTTTAAAACTTACTGAATTGTGGTCACTGTTACCGAAATGCTCCCCTACTGAAACATCTACCACCTGGCCGGGCTCATTCCCCAATACCAGGTCCAGTACCGCCCCTTCCCTAGTTGGACTGTTTACATATTGTTTTAAGAAGCCCTCCTGGATGCTCCTTACAAACTCTGCCCCGTCTAAGCCCCTGGCACTAAGTGAGTCCCAGTCAATATTGGGGAAGTTGAAGTCTCCCATCACCACAACCCTGTTGTTTTTACTCTTTTCCAAAATCTGTCTACCTATCTGCTCCTCTATCTCCCGCTGGCTGTTGGGAGGCCGGTAGTATACCCCCAACATTGTGACTGCACCCTTCTTATTCCTGATCTCTACCCATATAGCCTCACTGCCCTCTGAGGTGTCCTCTCGCTGTATAGCTGTGATACTCTCCTGAACAAGTAGCGCAACTCCGCCTCCCCTTTTACATCCCCCTCTATCCCGCCTGAAACATCTAAATCCTGGAACGTTTAGCTGCCAATCCTGCCCTTCCCTCAACCAGGTCTCTGTAATGGCAACAACATCATAGTTCCAAGTAGTAATCCAAGCTCTAAGTTCATCTGCCTTACCCGTAATGCTCCTTGCATTAAAACATATGCACTTCAGGCCACCAGACCGGCTGTGTTCAGCAACTTCTCCCCGTCTGCTCTGCCTCAGAGCCACACTGTCCCTATTCCCTAGTTCTCCCTCAATGCTCTCACCTTCTGACCTATTGCTCCCGTGCCCACCCCCCTGCCATACTAGTTTAACGTGGCACAATAACGTGATCTTTAGCGTCACCTCATTTCTTTTATGTAGAAGTGGGTGTTGCTGGCTGGGCATTGCCCATCCCTAATCGCCTTTGACTTGAGTGACTTGCTAGGCCATTCAGAGGACATTTAAGAATCAACCACATTGCTGTGGATGTGGAGTCAGACCAGGCAAGGATGACAGGTTTCCTTCTCTAAAGGACATTAGTGAACCAGATGGGTTTTTACGACAATGGTTTCATGGACAACATTTGATTTTTAATTCCAGATTTTTATTGGATTAAATTTCCACTGTCTGACGTAATTCAAACCCGGGTCCCCAGAGTTTTACCTTGGGTCTCTGGTTCATCAGACAAGTGACAATGCCACGACACCACTGCCTCACTGCACATGTCTCTCATCCGAACGTATGAACTAGGAGCAGGACGAGGCCACTCGGTGGGATTCTAAGCCAGGGATGTCTAGTTCAGTGACAATGCTGCTGTGACACCGCCTCCCTCCAGCCAAGCCTCTTTGTAGCAGCAGCAGGTTTCTTCCAGTCATTGCTGGGAAGCGTATCTCTTCCCAGCTTCTAACAGTTCCCAGAAGCATATAAAGGGAAGCTTCATAAAAGCAGGGATAAAGCCTTTGAACATCTAGAATCCATCTTTCCATGGATCCAAATCCAACTCCTCCAAATTCCATCTTTGGGCTGGTCTTTTAAAGACAACAGTTCCGACAATCAGGAGTAAAATTATAGTGAACTAGTTGCCACCGGTGGACACAGTGCATTTACTTCTGGGGTTTCTCAAACAATAATGTTTCCCCCACCCTCTTCCACAACGCTACCCACTGAGTCTTGGTTTACACTCAAAATTGGGACTGATCAGAATGTGGATCGAATCAGTCAGTTCCAATCTAAAATCACAATCGCGATCTTAGGATCCTGGTTTGCATATTAAAAGAAGCCAGAATGAGGCAGGCACTCGGAGCGCCCAGCATCCAAGGCCTCTCTCAAAATGTAGCAGTGCCAGGGTTGAGAATGGGATTCAGGCCAGGACAGGATAGCTGTCTGAGGTCTCAGGCACCAGGTGCAGATGGGTGGCAACACTCTTGCAGTGGCACTTTCACTCATTTACCCCAGGGCAACCGAGTCTCACTGACTCCACAAACTCTGGCAGGCATATGTGCTGCAAGGCACTGGCAGCAATATTCCCAGTGCAGATATCGCAATCACGCGCTGTATAATTTCAAGAACCACAGTTTTTTAACATTGGTAAGTCAATAAGAAAGGTTTCTTCAATAATAATCACAAACTGCTCTTGTTCAGTCGTGAATGGGGGGCTACCATTGCCTTTTGTGAGGTATGAATTTCAACCATCTGACAACAAAATTCAATTCACGCTTTTGGCAAGAGAAATGTCATTAGCTGTGCTTTCTATTGCTTTATAGCTCACAGATGTCTTTGGGTTTTCAAATGGCTGCTTACTTTTCATATTTTCTGCCTTTCCTTCCTCCTGTTTAGTAACTAACTCAAATGGAAATTTTTGATGCCTGAGTTGAAGAAGTGAGTTTGGTTTGCTGTCTGATTATAGTGGGCATCACTGCCAAACACAAATGTCCCCATCTGACATCCAAGTAAATGTACATCAGGATCAGAGTTACCAAGAGGGGCGCCATTTTCCCACCGCATTGCGCCTGATGCCAATCCTGTTCCGCCAGGAGCATTGTGGGAGAGGCCGAAATCGGGCTTTGCCTTGGGCGCAAAACCACGGGCAAGTCACCTGACCCGCGGCACTAGTCGCGATGTGGATCACGCCCTCACTGGACATGTGGGCTTGACCGGTGAGAAACTTCCCCAGCCCTCAAAAAATGACTTCAGTGTAGGTGAATCTAGGTCTGGTCTCACCCAAAATGCCGGCAGGAAACATCCCGCCAATCCCGCCCAAAGTGACAATTTTTGGGAGAATCGGATTTTCCGGAGTGGGAAACATAGCTGATTTTTCCTCCATATCATAAGAAAAGAAAAATGCCCTCTACTGAGATTGGTGGTTGCAGCTGCATCACTTGCAAAATACATTAGTTTATCTCCCTTGGTGTGATGCACCAGGGACAGAGATGCCGCTTCAATGTTGGGGCAGCAATGGCCTCTGGAATGTGGAAGAACACTGAGAAGAGTCATGATTGGTGTGGGAGAGCCCGGAGGGATGTATCTTTGGGCAAATCGGCCTGCCCTCAGGTTTCCAGGCCAGAGCTGAGAATGATGTAATGTTTTTAATCATGAGCAGTAGCGGAGGTTGGAAGCAGGGTACAGCACCCAACGTGGCTGCAGGAAATCTTGGAAAAGTCAGGCCAAGGAAGAAGGTTGGAGAAGCAGCTTAGAAACTGGCTGCAGGTCAAGCAACTGCAGAGGCCAAACAAGAGGGAAGCTCGAGAGCATGAACAGGGGGGTGCTGAATGTCACCAGTGGTGAGATGCCTAAAATTACACCATGACTGCAAAGTGTTCACATTGAAAATTCCACTTATAAATATCTACATCAACCATTGCAGTTCCAAATGTCAACAACAAATTGTTACCAAGAATACGACAACAGGAAGTTGATTAAAAGTGTGCTCATGTGCAAGGCTTTTAATAATCCATAAGTAGAAATTAGAAGGCTGCTGGGAAGGAAGAAAGCATCCTTTTACAAAAACATAGGTAGGGCCAGATATTACACTTTTGTAGAATTTGCACCTTTGATGTGAGACACTATTTTAAAATGCAGATCCCCTAATTGGGCTGCAGATAAGATTGGCACCCAATTTGTTTTCTTAAATAAATTTAGAGTACCCAATTCTTTTTTTTTCCAATTAACGGGCAATTTAGCGCGGCCAATCCACCTAACCTGCATATCTTTGGGTTTGTGGGCGTGAGACCCACGCAGACACAGGGAGAATGTGCAAACTCCACTCAGACAGTAACGCGGGGCCGGGATCAAACTCCACACAGACAGTAACGCGGGGCCGGGATCAAACTCCACACAGACAGTGACCCGGGGCCAGGATCAAACTCCACACAGACAGTGACACGGGTCCTCAGCCCATGAGGCAGCAGTGCTAACCACTGGGCCATCATGGCACACTTGCCATCCAGTGTGTGTCACCAGGTGCCATCAGGAAGCTGGAACTCACTCGGATATACAATGCTCAAAAGCAGACATTATTGGACTTGGCATTGCCTTGCCGAATGGTGTAGGTGGCCAATCAGAAAGCCAGAAGCCTCGTGGTGCAGACAGGTGGGCAAATGATCAACGAAAAGGTACGAGACATGATCTGTATGAATAACCCTTTTCCAGCAATTTTACCTCAGCAGAGGTATGAATTAATGGCTCCCCACATTGCCCCCAATGGCTATGCACTAATGTGGAACAGACTGGATTTTTCTCCTGTCTCCCCTCCCCGGCCCAGCTAAAACATAGGTGGTGGGCCTACTCCCAATTCCAAAAACTGCCCAGCAGTAATGTGACGCTGGGAGCAGCATTAAATGTTTCAAGATAAGAGTTCCCCCTCCACCACTCTCGGGATAGAACTGCTGGCCAATCAGATGGCCACAACCCTGTAGTCCCAGCAGTGCCACTAGAGGTGAGGACATTACAGGCAGTCCCCAATTCTGGGGAGCCCAGGTTAGGCCAGGATGTGAGGTCTCACCGGAGCCTGCCAATCTAGCCCCAGCAATGGGGGTTGAGGTGAGGGGATGGGGGGCCAGGTACAAGAGGCCAGGGGAGAGGGTTAAAAGTGGGATCACCTCCACGCCTCCAATGGGATCAAGGAACCTGCAAAGGAGGTGCTCTTCCCCCCCTCGCCACCACCAGTTGCCTGAAACCAGCCAGCACAGCCATGGCTGCTGGGTATCCAGCATTGCAGAGACTGACCCCTGCTGTCAAATAAAATGATGTGGAGATGCCGGCGTTGGACTGGGGTGAGCACACTACGAAGTCTTACAACACCAGGTTAAAGTCCAACAGGTTTGTTTCGATGTCACTAGCTTTCGGAGCGCTCCTCCTTCCTCAGGTGAATGAAGAGGTCTGTTCCAGAAACACATATATAGACAAATTCAAAGATGCCAAGCAATGCTTGGAATGCGACCATTAGCAGGTGATTAAATCTTTACAGATCCAGAGATGGGGTAACCCCAGGTTAAAGAGGTGTGAATTGTATCAAGCCAGGACAGTTGGTAGGATTTCGCAGGCCAGATGGTGGGGGATGAATGTAATGCGACATGAATCCCAGGTCCCGGTTGAGGCCGCACTCATGTGTGCGGAACTTGGCTATAAGTTTCTGCTCGGCGATTCTGCGTTGTCGCGCGTCCTGAAGGCCGCCTTGGAGAACGCTTACCCGGAGATCAGAGGCTGAATGCCCTTGACTGCTGAAGTGTTCCCCGACTGGAAGGGAACATTCCTGCCTGGTGATTGTTGCGCGATGGCCGTTCACAAATAAAATACCAGTGATGGCAGGATGAGACCTTATGTGGCGTTTAATTGCATAGTCATCTCCTGCTCCCCAGAGATTTTCACACAGGTCAGGTGGGGGTGAGTGATTAGGCAAGGGGAAAGTCACTCGCTAGATTTTAGGTGCCCCCCATTCCCTCACACCTGCGGGTGGAGGTGCATACAATCCAACCCATTACTTTTCCCAATTTGGGATTTGAAAATTGCTTTCTGGACATCCCCAGTCTGGTAACAAGCACTTCTAAGAGGAGAATGAGCATTCGTATTCCCCGCAGAATCAGGCCATCCTCGCATATTAACCCATCCCAACGAATAAAGTCAGGCCTCTTCTCGTAACGCCACCCAGTCTCAATCATTCTTTTAACCTTTGAAAGAATAGGGGGCATCATCTAACGTCAAATCCACGCGAGCCGGTTAGATCGCGGAAGAGGTCGAAATTGGGAACTGCGCCGGCCGCCGATCGGTTTCTGATCGAACTGGCCCGCTCCCATTGGCGAAATCCGGATTCCGCTGTGAAGTGGCGAGAAACAATTATCACCAATTAAGGCCAATCTTCATCTCATTAATGGGGAGGGCCCCCTATTGAACGGCTTCCCTTGATCTAACCAGCTCCCCAGCGAGCAGTCGTGTGGGTGCCCTTTAGCACATCTATTTAAAACCATAAAACTAGCGCCATGGCAATGTAGGCACAGTTAGAAGTCTTACAACACCAGGTTAAAGTCCAACAGGTTTATTTGGAATCATTAGCTTTCAGAGCGCAGCTCCTTCCTCAGGTGAGTGAAGCTGGACTTACCTGGTGTTGTAAGACTTCTTACTGTGCCCACCTCAGTCCAACAGCGGCATCTCCACATGATGGCAATGTGGGGATCGGAGGAGGTGAGTAGCCATCTTCGAAATCGGGCAATTAGCCTGGGGCCCCTAAAGGGGTCGGGCCCAGTCCGAGGGGGGGGGTCAGTTGCCCGTGGTGGATGGGAGGTCGCCCCTGCGCTGGAGGGAGATGGGCTCAGTTCCCGCGGATCCAACAGGCCAAACCCCCGGATTGTGTATACCCATAACGGGGGCAACTTCAGTTTCTGCTTGTCCGTTCCACCAAACACCCCCAGGACAGAACCCTGTCACCCTGTCCGTGGCAATTGCCCCCATTATGGGTATAGACAATCCAGGAGTTTGGCCTGTTGGACCCACGGGAACTGAGCCCATCTCCCTCCAGTGCAGGGGCTGCACAGCTGAAGATTATTGCAAATAGGGAATTGGCAATGTTAGTTATGTGAGCACTCCACAGCCCCCAAGTGGATTCCCATGGGTAGACGTGCCATGTTGTGGGCAAGTGTTGCTGCCTAGCCCACCTGAGACTGGGACATGCTCTGCAGTGCCTTGGCAAGGTCCACTACATCAAGGACAAGTCCCCCATCGAGCAGAACATGCTGTCGCGGCACTCAGCCATTGCTCACTAACTGAGCGATGCCTTGGACACCACCACTCACGCTGCTGACGTGCTCCAGGCTTTCCACCGTGGTCACCTAGCAGCGTTGGCCTCGGTGCCAAACATTGGCGCCGCCATCTCCTGCGTCCATAGCCTTTGGGAGGATGGACCCGCTGGCTTGTCGCTGACATCCCCTCTGAATCTCAGCCGCAGCTTAAGTTTCTGCATCAACTCCAAGATAACCTGGTCCAGAGGCTCGACATCTAACTGGGACCCAGCTGGGTCCTGGGATGCATCAGACTTCCGATTGCTGCATAATCCTGGCAAACGGCCAAACGATCGAAAACAAGCTGGATGAACGTAACGCCAGACTTACCTCTCAGAGGGAAGTAAGAGACTGCTGTGTGCTCTGTTTCACACAGACATGGCTCACCCCCACCTCACCGGACTGTGCCATACAACCTGAAGGCTTCTCAATTCACCGGGCGGACCGCACGGCATCATCAGGCAAGGCGAAGGGTGGAGGGGTTTGCCTCCTCATCAACTCCTCCTGATGCTTGGATGTGGCGACCCTGGCGACCTACTGCTCCCCAGACCTGGAATACCTGACCGTGAAGTGCCGCCCATACTACCTTCCACTTGGATTCAGCCATTATCACAGCGGTCTACATCCTACCCCAGGCAGTAGTGAGGAAGGCGCTGGACGAACTATACACAGTAATAAACAACTACGAAACAGAACACCCGGAGGCCTTGTTCATCGTGGCCGGAGACTTCAACAAGGCCAACCTCAAGAGTGTACTGCCAATATTTCACATCTCCTGTCCCACCAGGGGCGACAACACTCTTGACCACTGCTACTCAAAAATCAAGGGCGCCTACCGTTCCATCCCCCGACCGCACTTTGGGAAATCAGACCATAAGACGGATCTCCTTCTCCCGGCATACAAGCAGAAACTCAAGCGGGAGAATCCAGCTAAGAAGGTTGTGCAGTGCTGGTCCGAGGAGACAGAAGAGCTCTTACGTGACTGCTTAGAGACAGTGGACTGGTCCATATTTAAGAACTCAGCGACCAACTTAAATGAGTATGCCACCACCGTCACAGACTTCATCAGCAAATGTGTGGACGACTGCGTGCCAAAGAAAGCAGTACGTACGTTCCCCAACCGGAAACCATGGCTCAATCGCGAGATTGACTCCCTACTGAAGGACAGATCCGAGGCGTTCAAGTCAGACGACCCTGACCTATACAAGAAATCCAGGTACGACCTCCGCAAAGCCATCCGAGATGCCAAGAGAGAATATCAAACCAAGCTAGAGTCACAGACAGACTCTCGGCGGTTGTGGCAAGGACTAAACAACATAACGGGCTACAAAGCGAAGCCGAACAGTATCTCTGGCAGCAGCGCACCCCTCCCCGATGAACTCAATGCATTCTATGCTCGGTTCGAGCAGGTAACCAACAATCCACTGTCGAGTGTCCCAGCAGTCCATAACTCACGCATACCCACCATCACAGCTTACGAAGTCAGATTGGCCTTCCTGAAAGTGAACCCTTGAAAGGTGAAGGGCCCGGACGGGATCCTTGGTCGTGCACTCAGAGCCTTCGCGGACCAGCTGGCAGAGGTATTCGCGGACATCTTTAACCTGTCCCTACTCCACTCCGAGGTCCCCACCTGCTTCAAGAAGACCACCATCATACCGGTACCAAAGAAGAACCAGGCAACATGCCTCAATGACTACAGTCCGGTGGCCCTGACTTCAGTCGTAATGAAGTGCTTCGAGAGGTTGATCATGAAGCGCATCACCTCCATACTCCCAGAACGCCTTGATTCACTGCAATTCGCATACCGTTGCAACCGGTCCACAACAAACGCCATTTCCCTGGCCCTACACTCATCTCTAGAGCATCTCGACAACAAGGACTCCTACATCAGACTCCTATTTATTGACTACAGCTCCGCCTTCAACACCATAATCCCAGCCAAGCTCATATCAAAGCTCCAAAACCTAGGACTTGGCTCCGCACTCTGAGACTGGATGTTCGATTTTCGGACCAACAGACCACAATCAGTCAGAATGAACAACAACACCTCCTCCACAATAGTCCTCAACACCGGCATCCCGCAAGGCTGCGTACTTAGCCCCCTGCTCCCTGTACACACACGACTGCGTGGCAAAACTTGGTTCCAACTCCATCTACAAGTTTGCTGACGATATGAGCATAGTGGGCCGGATCTCGAATAACGACGAGTCAAAATACAGGAGGGAGATAGAGAACCTAGTGGAGTGGTGTAGCGACAACAATCTCTCCCTCAATGCCAGCAAAACTAAAGAGCTGGTCATTGACTTCAGGAAGCAAAGTACTGTACACACCCCTGTCAGCATCAACGGGGCCGAGGTGGAGATGGTTAGCAGTTTCAGATTCCTTGGGGTGCACACCTCCAAAAATCTGTCCTGGCCCACCCACGTCGACGCTACCACCAAGAAAGTACAACAGCGCCTATACTTCCTAAGGAAACTAAGGAAATTCGGCATGCCCACATTAACCCTTACCAACTTTTACAGATGCACAATAGAAAGGATCCTATCGGGCTGCATCACAGCCTGGTATGGCAACTGCTCGGCCCAGGACCGCAAGAAACTTCAGAGAGCCGTGAACACAGCCCAGTCCATCACACAAACCTGTCTCCCATCCATTGACTCCATCTACACCTCCTGCCTGGGGAAAGCGGGCAGCATAATCAAAGACCCCTCCGACCCGGCTTACTCACTCTTCCAACTTCTTCCATCGGGCAGGAGATACAGAAGTCTGAGAACACGCACGAACAGACTCAAAAACAGCTTCTTTCCCACTGTCACCAGACTCCTAAATGACCCTCTTATAGATTGACCTCATTAACACTACACCCTGTATGCTTCATCCAATGCCAGTGCTTATGTAGTTACATTGTATATGTTGTGTTGCCCTATTATGTATTTTCCTTTCTTCCCTTTTCTTCTCATGTACTTAATGATCTGTTGAGCTGCTCGCAGAAAAATACTTTTCACTGTACCTCGGTACACGTGACAATAAACAAATCCAATCCAATCCAATCCAACCCTGGATGTTCCTGCCTCCACTGCATCTGCAACTGTGTGCTGGGGCAGCACGGCGGCGCAGTGCTGCCTCACGGCGCCGAGGTCCCAGGTTTGATCCCGGCTCTGGGTCACTGTCCGTGTGGAGTTTGTACATTCTCCCCGTATTTGCGTGGGTTTTACCCCCACAGCCCAAAGATGTGCAGGCTAGGTGGACTGGCCGTGCTAAATTGCCCTTAATTAGAAAAATTAATTGGGTACTCTAAATTTAAAAACAAAATGGGTGTTACTTACCAAATTGTGCCCCGGAAGCCTGTCCAATCATTTCCCCCACCGAAGTGTGTGTCTCTGCGCTTGAAGGTGGGGATGATAACTCAATGGTGGCATCGTCGGAGCTCTCCCCGAGAGAAGGTGAGAGGGGTGGCAATCCCTGGATGGGCCAGAACCATCAGATGGCGATCCTGCAGAAGAATGGACATAAGGTCAGTGAGAGGGAAGGATGCTTATGTCTGGCATGAACAACAGAGGTATGACTGGTTGGGGGCATCATTACCGGCCCTAATTGGCGTTAGGCACCTGTGGAGGTCTCGCCAGGTTGGCCATCAGGAAGCACCCAGCAATCCTCGCTCGCCACCACACTTAGAAACATTTCCGTTAGATCGTACCCATAGTCTCTTTGGGTCCAATTTTGTCTGTGCCCAAAGGACACTGCAGAGTAGCAAGTTCAAGAGTATGGTATCCTGGGGTAGTGGTAGTGGCAGAATGTTTTTTGGTAGTGGCAGGCAACTTACTGCATCTTCATTGGCAATTTACTTATCATGCCAATGCTGAAAGCATAGCTGTCGACCACCAGCAGCAAGGCCCAACATTACACCCTCGCCGAGGCTATGGGTGGTATGGGCTCATCTTCCCTTAAAACACCCAGTAATGGCTTGTGGTCAGCCACTATGTCAAACCATCGACCATATACATACTGGTAGAATTTCTTCACACCGAATATAACTGCCAAGCCCTCTTTCTCAATCTGGGCATGGTTCCATTCTGCTTCTGAGAGGGTCCTTGAGACATCGGCAATAGCGAGCTCCAAACCATCTCGCGTTTTGTGGGTGTTATATTTTTTGTTGTCGCCACAAAGGGAAAGAGTCAGAGATGGCACATGGCGGATTTGTTTAACACACAGAGCAAGGGGTTTATTTACAAGATGCTGCTCAAACCGGTTACAATGATGAACTCCACTTAAGCTCGCGAAACGCTCCGATGCCATCATTGCATAACACGTGACATTACACCGGCCAATGGTGTTACTCTGAAACATAACGCCCCTCCCTCCTTGCTCCTTTAGTGTCCCCAGCATTTTTACTTAATCAAACACTTTAACACAGATTCAACGCATTATGCCATAACTAACTTTGATGTGGAGATGCCGGCGTTGGACTGGGGTGAGCACAGTAAGAAGTCTTACAACACCAGGTTAAAGTCCAACAGGTTTATTTGAAAT